>NC_051183.1:148777024-149077024 GCF_013339695.2 Rhipicephalus sanguineus
GTTCAAATGGTAGACGAGGCGGTGACAGTGGTTGGAGAAGACCTGGCGGAGAAGTCTAAGGGCGCTTGTAGCGTTGACACTGTTCGCAACTTGCGACATAGTGCTTGACGGTGT
Source organism: Rhipicephalus sanguineus (assembly GCF_013339695.2). Taxonomy (NCBI): domain Eukaryota; kingdom Metazoa; phylum Arthropoda; class Arachnida; order Ixodida; family Ixodidae; genus Rhipicephalus; species Rhipicephalus sanguineus. The sequence goes on from NC_051183.1 coordinate 148,777,139, forward strand.
CTCGCATTCTGGGCCAGTAAAAGCGCTCCTGTATCCGGTTCAAAGTTCTGATGAACCCGAAGTGACCAGCGGTCGCATCGTCGTGCATGGCTCTCAGTATTTCCAATCGCAGACTCTGTGGCACGACCAGAACGAAGCGTGCGCCTTTAGCCGAATAATTCGTCTTGTAAAGCAAGCCGTCACGGACACAAAAGCGACCGGTGGCTCCAGGACGCGTTGCAGCGACGAAGAGTGGTTCCAAACCAATATAATTTTTTTGTTCTGTCTTGAAAGTCGTCGAGTCTGGGAATGTGGCAGAAATAGGGGCAAAGCAGTCATCAAAACTGTCTTCGTCACACTCGGTCGTCGTCAGAGGAATGCGGGAGAGACAGTCTGCATCGGCGTGGTGACGTCCAGACTTGTACGAGATGACGAAGTCGTACTCCTGTAGTCGAAGAGCCCAATGTGCAAGTCGTCCACTTGGGTCACAGAGATTCACCAGCCAGCATAAAGCGTGGTGGTCGGTGACGATTGTGAACGGGCGTCCGTAGATATAAGGTCGAAATTTGTGTACCGCGAAAACAGCTGCCAAGCATTCTTGTTCTGTCACGGTATAGTTGCGCTCAGCCTTACTGAAAGAGCGGCTAGCATAAGCCACGACGTGTTCAGCCCCTTGATGACGCTGCACTAGTACGGCACCTATGCCGATGCCACTAGCATCGGCGTGCACTTCTGTCGGCGAAGACGCATCGAAGTGACGCAGTATAGACCCCGACGTTAGCAGAAACTTTAACTGGCGGAACGCCTCGTCGCAAGCCGAAGTCCACTTGAAAGGCACGTCTTTTTGGAGAAGACATGTTAGGGGATGCACCACGTCTGCGAACCTTGGAACGAATCGACGAAAATACGAGCATAAGCCCAAGAAGCTCCTCAGCTCCCGCACGGACTTAGGTGGTTCGAAAGAGCTCACAGCCTCGATCTTTCGTGGGTCTGGCCTCACACCGTTTTTGTCCACGAGATGTCCATGTACTAACGTCTCCGTTTCGCCGAAACGACATTTCTTTGAGTTTAGGATCAAGCCGGCCTTTTCTACGCAGTCCAAAACGAGACAACGAGACTGAGGCGTCTGTTATGCTCGTTCAGTGTGCTGCCAAAAATCACCACATCATCGAGGTAGCACAAACAAATTTCCCATTTAAGTCCACGAAGTATAGTGTCCATAAATCGTTCGAACGTTGCTGGCGCATTAAAAGGCCGAACGGCATAACATTAAATTCATAAAGGCCGTCGGGCGTCACGAAGGCCGTTTTCTCCTTGTCGTTTGGGTGCATGGGTATCTGCCAATACCCTGATCGCAAATCCAGCGACGAAAAGTAGGCAGCGGAATGTAGGCAGTCGATGACATCATCAATTCTAGGAAGCGGATACACATCCTTTTTGGTGACCGAGTTTAGTTTTCTGTAATCAACACAGAACCGCCACGATCCACCCTTCTTCTTTAACAAGATCACTGGTGCTGCCCACGGACTAGATGACTCTTTCACAACGCCCTTTCGTAACATATCAGTCACCTGTTCTGCTATAACTGTCCTTTCTGTCGAAGACACGCGGTATGGCTTTTGACGAATCGGGTGTGCAGATCCGGTGTCAATTCTGCGGTGAGCACGAGAACGTGGTAGTGAAGCCTCCGTGTCCCCTTGTGTGAAATGGAAGACAGAAAGATGTGTCAGAAGGACTCGTGCAAGAGCGTGGCGTTCATGTGAGGGCAGCGACTTGCTGATCATCCGTAAGACCTGTTCTTCAGAACTGCTTCGTTGGGGGTCGCTTTTTTGAGACTGCTCCTCCTCGCTTAAAACTGTGATAGAGCTGTAAGTAATTTCGTCAAATTTAGCGAGCTTCATATCGCGCGGGAGAATAGCAGGCACCGAAGAACAATTGAAAGCCCACAAGTTTGAGGTGCCATTCACAACAGTCACGAGAGAACGCGGCACAAGTACACCTTTCTTCACGCAACCCGTCGCAAGTGGTTGGGTTTGGGCGTCGAACGATGAAAGGTCGGACGCAGCAACATTCACAGGAACACGCGATAGAGACCACGGTGCTATAAGCGAATCGTTCGATATGACAAAATAGTTTTCCTCTGGTAAGGATGTATCGGCAAGAGTAGAGAGAAGCGCGCCATTCAACGTAATTTCGCCTGTGCCACAGTTAACGGAAGCACCACAGTCTTGAACAAAGTCGATCGCGAGAATCACATCATGAGTGCACCGTGGTAGAACAAGAAATTCCGTGATGAGATCTTCTTCGCCGAATAAAACACTTGCAACACAAATACCAAGGGGAACAAGACACTCTCCGCTGACACCACGAAATGTCACACCACCATTCGACGGGAACATAACTTTCCGACCAAGCCTTTCTTTGAAAGTCACACTCATGACGGAAACCGTAGCACCAGTATCGACTAACGCAGTGACAGGTACACAATCAATTAACACACACACTTTGTTCTTGACCATCACAATAGAAAGAGGAGTAGTTCGCAGAGACGGAGACTGGCCGGCGACCTTACCTCCATCGGCCGCGCCGGCTAGTTTCCCGACGATGGTGGTGACGTAGAACGTCGCCGTGGTGACGGTGAACGGTGTTGGCGTCTGGTCGGTGGTGTCAGGCTACGGTCGGAAGCTGGCGAGACACTTCTTCTGTTGTAATGACGGAAGGTATTCCTGGGTGGTGAACCTGTGGTGTTTACTTCCCTAAGTTCTGTCGGCCAATGATCGTCATAAATGCCTTGTTCAAGGTTAGGCCAAGTCGGTGGTGGGCCGTATCTTGCCTGGCGTCGCCGGCGACAAAAACGAGAGATGTGACCTACGGCACCACAGCTCTAGCAGACAGGCGATGGGCGACCGACGTTGTAGGCTTCGGGATAAGCTCCGGGGCGCTGCGTGTAGAAAACACGGTCTTCTGAGTGCCGATTCGTGGTAGTATCCCTACGAGTGCGTTGGTCGTGCGTCATGTCATTGGGCAAGGAACTTCGGTGTTGTCGCACCTGGTCGACTCGAAAGTCTGCGCCGCCTGACATGGCCGACAATGCGGATAAAGCCGATGCAGGTTCGTGGTGTTGGTTAGAAGCGCAACCAGGCTGTTCGACATCCGCCGATTTGGTGTGTCGTTCCAGTTCTTCGCGGACAATTTGCCTCACAATTGCTGCAAAGTCAAATTGAAAACTGTAGCTGTCCTCAATGCTTGCTACAGTCGCCACATTTGCTAACCTGCCGAACTTGGGCGTGATGCGGCGTAGCTTCAAGGTTTCAAATGTGCGGCAATGCTTCATGACATCAGCGACCGAGGCGAGACTCTCCTTGGCAATCAAGTAGTTGTATACATCCTCGGCAATACCTTTGAGAAGGTGCCCAACTTTGTCCTCTTCGGACATTCGAGGATTCACCGTCTTACACAACTTCAGGATCGCCTCTATGTACGTGGTACAGGTCTCACCTGGCACTTGAGCACGCTGAAGCAATGTCTGCTCCGCCCGCTTCCTCTTTATGGTAGAATCTCCGAAGCACTCTGCGATCTCAGTAGCGAAGCGCTCCCACGTTGTTAATGATTCTTCGTGGTTCTCAAACCACACCAGCGCAGTGTCTGTCAGGAAGAGAACGACATGCTCCAGCTGAGCAGTGGGGTTCCAGTCGTTGCACTTGCTTACACGCTTATAGTGGGTAAGCCATTCCTCCACGTCCTCGCAGGGTTTTCCAGAGAAAGGGCGTGACTCCATCTGACGCATCCAGCCGCCGGTTGTCCGGGCCGGAGGAGCCGGAGACGACTGTTGGTCACCGTTGTTGGACATCGGTAGCGTCCCCGGTAGTGTCGGAGGTAGTCGCGCGAGGCGTCGGCTTCGGCGTAGACCTAGCGGCAGTGGCTCCGTCGTCTCGATCGAAGTACCCCGCACCTCCACCACAAAACTGTTACGGGTACGGTTGAATTGTTTGTTTACAGGGCGAGGTTGATGGTCAGTGAATGATGGCGTCGGTAGGCTCGACCAGTTCACGTCCTCTTCTCCTTCTTCTCGCTCGGCTCATACCCGTTTCAATATGATTGAGAGACGCCGTAGTGGAGGGCTCCGGAAATTTCGACCACCTGGGGTTCTTTAACGTGCACCTAAATCTAAGTACACGGGCCTCATGGCTTGGGTTAGTCTGCCGTAAAAGCCGTACCCCTGTCTGTGATAAGGGCTTCTGGGGCGCAGTGTAGCGTAGGATGTTCTCGATGACGAACTTCGCTACCTTGGCAGCACTTCCTTTAGGCAGGACCCTGGTTTCAGCGTAGTGGGTGAGGTTTTCTGTGGCTACGACGACCCACTTGTTGCCGGACGTCGACTTCGGAAATGGCGCCTGTAAGTCGATCCCGATCTGCTGGAAGGGTCTACGAGGTGGATTTATAGGCTGACGAAATCCCGCTGGCCTTGTCGGCGGTGTCTTGCGTCGCTGACAGTCCCGGTATGTCCTCGCGTAAAGAGCGACGTCCGTTGTAAGGCGTGGTCAGTAGTACTTTTCTTGTATTCTTGCCAGCGTGCGGGAAACACTGAGTTGTCCAGCCGTCGCGTCGTCGTGTAGGGCCTGAAGGATTTCTAGTCGCAATGCTGAAGGCACCACGAGAAGGTAGTTGGCTCGATGTGGCGAGAAGTTCTTCTTTAGAAGAACAGCATTTCGCTCGAGTACCTTCGGAACAGCGGTCCTCTCTTCGAGGTATTCTACAAGGCCCTCGAGTTCCTGGTTGGCTCGCTGTCATCGGCACTCATGGTTCCCAAGAAGCAGTCATCGTCCTCGTCCTCCTGCGGTGTTGAGTCGACGGGGTACGGGACAGGCAGCTGGCGTCAGGGTGCTTTTTTCCGGACTTGTAAACGACGGTAACGTCGAATTCTTGAAGTCTCAGACTCCACGGTGTGAGGCGGCCTGACAGGTCCGTCAAATTAGCTAGCCAACACAAGGCGTGGTGGTCGCTGACAACTTTGAAAGGCCTGCCGTTGAGGTAGGGGCGAAACCTTGTTGTAGCCCAGACGATGGCAAGGCACTTCCCTGCTGTTGCGGAACAGTCGACGTCCGCCTTAGATAGCGACCGGCTAACATAACTGATAACATTTTCCAGTCCGTCAGTCCTCTGCACAAGTATGGACTGGAAAGAGATATCAGTTATGCTAGAATATATAATAACCAGAGTAAACTCAACTATTCGCGTTTACGCGCTCAATCCTAAGAGAAGATAGTAAAGTACCCTAGAAGGTTCCCTAACATTCGTGCGCGGTGCGCGAAAGGCAGTGGTTGAACTACGTGTAACAAACCGGTTACACATAAATAGAAAAAGGAGCGCGCTTGGCAATATATTAGAGCAGACGTCGTATGGTTGAAGCAACGAATAAGAAGGGGCGCTAGTGCTATTATCATTACTGCAAAACGAAATTGCCGCAAATGCAAGAAAAGGATAAACCTCAAACAATGTCAGTATTCGAAGCAACGCTGTCATGCGCTTCTAAAGTCACAAACCTTAGCTGCTTCACTTCGCCCACTCTAACTCCCTCATCCAAAAAATCACTTCATCCAGGAGATACACCCTTACAAACTGACAAGCGTATTTCACAAGCTGTTTTTCTACACTGCAAGCTGGTTGACGGCCCAATACCCCTGTCACACGGGCACCAGCGAACTCCATTAAAACTCCACATATGCAAAACTACAGAAGGGAGTTCGACGGCGACAGAGTTGTGGCTATGTCACGCGGCACTTTTACTATAGCTTTGAACAGAAGCCGTGAGAGGCTAATGAGGCGCGGCGAGGCCTACGTCGGTATACAAGATTTGGGGTCTTATAGTTCTGAAGACATTCTGAACCATGCGTATTGTTATAAATACTAGATTTCATTCAAATCCAGACAAAACACGCTTTAGACACAGTACACGTTTTGCTGCAAGCATGTTTCCAGCAATATTGACAGGAATACTGCCCATTCACACGCCTCATTTGATAGGCGTCTTTTGAATGAAGAGCGCTGGCTGTCAAACACATTGCAAGTTGTTGTTGATTTCCTTAAATCTGCGTTAACACCCCAATCAGATCACCGTCCCAGTATCGGATGAGCACAGTTCTCACGTTCAGTCCACGAACACCTTGCGGCGGACTGACCTCACAACTGTGAGGCCGCCTCACACCTTGGGTTTTAGAGACAATGGAAAGCTGAACACCTTCGCGATTGAAATAAGTAAGAGACGGTTAGAGTATTGGTGGCAGAAAATTAGAAAGGAAGGACAAAAATAAATATTGGAAAAAAATAAGGACATTCTGCCGTAAAGGGCAGAGAACTGTGCTGAAAATTTGAAGTTTCTTTTTCTGGAGTGAGATAGTTTTAATTGAAGTAGAGACACTAGGCCAACACTAAGAAAAAGAAGAGTAAAGGGGTTTTAAATGCGGAGCATTCCTTAGTCGCACCTGCGACGTCGGCGGCACCGTCCACACCCCACAGCGCATGCTCGGCTCGTCTCGTGCCTGCAGCAAGCCTCTCCTCTCCCTCCCTCCTCTCCCTCGAACGCGGGCGGTTTGTATATAAGCGCCGGAGTGCGCTTTCGGAATTCTGTCGAGGGCGTCTTTACTTGGCTTTCGCTTGACTTGACGCTTTGCTTGACTCGAGTAGATGCGATGGAAGCAACAATACCTTCAATCAGCGTCCCACCACTCGTTGAAGGCAACGTTACCCCACCCTCACCGTCGTCGTCGTCAACAACAGCAAGCAACGCAGAAGACAAGGCTGCGAAGAGACGAGCACACGACGCTGTACGCAAGCGTTTGAAGCGAGCTGCAGACCCGGAACTTTGTGCACGCAGGAGCCGGTCAAGTCGTACTTGGTGTGCGCACTGTGTAACAATTAGGCATTCCCAAACCATACCCATTTACGCAAGATTCACGCGATACCCACACCACTCTGCGACGCATTTACTCGAGTTCCCCCCGTGGGAAGATGCGGGCGAATTTTTTTTTGTCCAGCCTGGTGGCACACTTGTCACCGCCCCGTTATAAAGGGGACGCTCATAGCATCCATCGATCTATCCATCCTGCAATATCGCTTAAGATAGGCTATTTCCTTGGCACTAAAAGCCAGTGAATTTGCGCTCACACATTTATCTGCTTATAGACTGATAGTAAGCTTCATAGATTTCGCGAGCTTGCTGAGCAGCACAGCTGCGCAAGATACGGGTGTCCTTAAGTTCGCGAGCTTGCCACTCAGCGAGCTCGCGAAATCTGATACTCAGGACAGTCAGTACTGACTGATCATTACCTGCGCAACACTAGACAATAACCAAGAGAATCGTGAGATGTCAGTGTACGTTAAGGGACACCAGATAGTAAATATTTCCCAAGACCTCCGCTACGGCGTTCCTCATAATCGTGGTTTTGGGGCTTAAAACCCCAACAATTATTACAGGACCTGTAGCGGCATCATAATCATCGCTCACGATCATCATCATCGCTTTTTACCATTAAGGCGCCGCGCCTCTTGCGAAGCTCATGCTCAGAGCTCGAGGCGCGAGGAGTAGAACGAGCTCACGCTCCTGGCTGTCAGGCCGCTTGCAGCCGCCGTCGCAAGGTCGGTCGTCTCTAGAATAAAGTGGCGAGATTACGGCACGGCCACGTCGGCCGCCTTGACGTCTCCCTCTCTCTCTCGCTACAAGTAGTGACCCGGAAAACCACGTCCTTCGCCGAGCGGCCCCCTGCCATGCTTCCGCGACTCTGCCCTCCAGTTCCGCCGTTTCACCCGGCCTACCCCCGAGCGTGGTTCTGGCAGCTCGACGCCTGCCTCGCGGTGAATGGCGTCACTTCACAGCCACTAATGCACGACATCCTGCTTGACGCCCTCCCGGCTGAGCTGCGTCATCTGTCCGCCGCGTCGTCATCCAGCCCGCAGCCATACGACGACCTCTGCGCTGCGGTGCTGGCCCGCTACGGCGAAACGTACCGCCCGCTACAGGGGACCCGTGAGTTCCGGGTTTCCCCTCCGTCAACGCGAGCGGTACCACCCGGCCCGCAGCCCTCCCATGACCTCGACCTACCTTCTCCGGCCATGTCTCTTTCCACCTCTCGCCCGGCCACCAGCGCAGTGGTTCCCGCGCCGGACGACCCGCCCGACGATGTTCAGGTTCCTACGCCCGAGGTCTCCGCGCCCGCCGTCGTTGCTGCTGCCATCGACGAGTCCGCCACGAGGTGCGTTGCTTCGACGCCCTCGGCCGACGGTCCACCAGGCATGCCCGCCATCCGCCCGTCGTCCCTGTCCTCGCCGGCTCACGAGACGTCCCTGACCTCAGCTTCCACGCTGGCTACCTTGCGGCACGACCTGGAAGCTGACACGGACAACCTCTCGCCCACTGTGCGTCCCTCGCTCGCTTAGGTTTCGCCGTCGACGATATCCGAGCGTGACCTTCCATCGACCTCAGAGCTCTGCGTTTCTTGCCGGTAGCGACCCGCATCGCCCTCGACGTCTGCCGCAGGAGCAGTGCGTGCCCCTCACCAACTTCGGCCGAACATGCGGGACGCGGCAACGATGACGGAATCGTCTGAGGATGACATGCCTGTTTCATCAAAGGCAGCACCGCATGCAAATGTCACGCCTGCCACGACGACAGACGTGCAGCATTCCGACCTGCGCACGGGCCCTCATGTGCCGTCTACCGTAGATGCTTCACCGAGCGCAGGTGCACCGTCAGAACCTGAAGAGACTACGCTTGCTCGGTTGCACCACGGGTTTCCTCCGGAGCTTTCGACGCACGACGCCACCCACACGACATCTGAGCACCATCCAAGCGCGCTGATCACAGCACCGATGATGAGCAATCGCACCACAGGCGTACCGCGCACAATGCTACGACGTTTTGGGTGTCTTACGACACGACATGCCAGAACCTGTACAGGGCCGCATGCATACCGGCGCCTTCGATGTGCCGCAGCGCAATCCTTCGCGCTGAGCCCCCAATTCCGTCGCAAGCTGCCGCATACTGCTCACGCCCACCGTACACGACGTCGTTTCGTCTCGCGCCGAAGACAACGTGCACCGAGTGCGCGCAGTGGTTCCCTTCACCGATCTTGCCGGTGTAGCGTCTGTCATCGCGTCCAGCCATTTTTGTTGGTTCGGCTCCGACGTGTACGGCCTCGGGTGCATTCGCTCCTGCCTACAGCGTCCATTCGTCGCGACCCCCGCCCTCTACGCTTCTCCCAGGGCCGCCCGCCAGAGACCCAATGGTTCCCGACAGTCCTTCACCGTTGACGACCTAGACTGCCCACGGACATTGTCTCGCGTCACCAGCCTTGTATATACGCCCCCATAGGTTTTCATTTCGGCTTCATTTCTGCGGGGGGGAGTAACTGTAGCGGCATCATCATCATCGCTCACGATAATCATCATCGTTATTTACCATTTACGCGCCGCGCCTCTCGCGCAGCTCATGCTCAGAGCTCGAGGCGCGAGGAGTAGAACGAGCTCACGCTCCTGGCTGTCAGGGCGCTTGCAGCCGCCGTCGCAAGGTCGGTCGTCTCTAGAATAAAGTGGCGAGATTACGGCACGGCCACGTCGGCCGCCTTGACGTCTTTCTCTCTCTCTCACTACAGACCAATAGAAGACCAAAACACAACACGAGCGCTTGTCCTGTGAATCGGTGGTGCATCGGTGTTCTTTGTCTGTCCTTATCTTGAGTTGCGCAGTGATTGGTGATGAAGTCCTTGGAAAGATGGCTACAACTTGTATTTTTCTAGATCTTCTGTTCTTGATCATTGATGCCTGCGCATGCTAACACGGCTGTGTATATGCAGGAAAGCTTTTCGTAATAAAGACTAGCTTTGAGTAGCGCTTGTCCTGTACATCAGTGTTCTTTTTTTTTTCCTGTGTTGAATGCGCGCCATCCAGTGTCTAAGGTAACAATATTCTAGTCAATAATAACACGAACACTCAACGCCTGGATTCTGCAGCGTATAAACAAACAGCAAAATGCATTGCAGAGCGTGGGAACATGCGAACGATCGCTTGCTTTGAGCTCCAGTTCATATACAGCAATAAGGAAGGCAGTATCATTGGGATGAATACATCGCGCTTCTGTCGTCGAACGCAAACAACGAGGGCACAGAAAAGGAAGTAAGGAAAAGTCCCCTGCTCTCGCCACGTAAGTTTCATTTCTTTTTTGTTCATTTATGCGAGCTTTTGCAGCGCTGCCGCATGATCCATCAAATATTTGTGGCAGATATAAGAGAACTCCCCGTCCCAGTCTAAATTACATCTTACAAAGTACATGCACGCGACGAAAATCCGTAAACAGAGGGTGGGTGCTCGAGCTGACGTTTCGACAAGTAGACTTGTCTTCTTCAAGGCTGGAACTTCCAGCCTTGAAGAAGACAAGTCCACTTGTCGGAACGTCGGCTCGAGCGTCCACCTCCTGTTTACGGATTTTTTTCATCGCAAGCTTCCATCTTCTACTTCTTGCCGGTTTTTGGATACATGCGAAAAAGAACACACTGGTAAAGGTGCCGCAGAGTGGTGCCTGGAGGGCAACTGAAGAAGAGTTTCGATAGGGAAAGAGCAAGCAAGCATACAAACAAAAGAAATATTAGCTGCCAAAGAAAAGGCTCCGCGGCCGCTTCTTTAACTCTACCGGCACAGCTCTCAAGAGGCCGCGCACCCTCCACATATGAGATATGAAATGCGAATCTGTAACAAAAGGTTCGGCAAGAGGGTATAAGAATATATCAGCATAGTAACAACAGCTTTGACGGTAAGGAAAGGGCAGTCGTAAATCAGGAGACAGCTGCTCCGAAAGGAACAACGGTACGAGAACGAAGCAATGAAAACGAAGAAAAAGCGAACGAAAGAAAGCAAGGAAGGAAGGAGTGCGGGTGGTGAAAAAAAAAGAATAAAGAAAAGCTGTAACAAGCTTACAAATAGGAAGGTTAATAGGCAGTGTCTGACAGTGAACAAACGATCAATGAAATCATCGATGAAGAGCGATCAATGGCAAAAACAGCTTCCAGACCAGAACACACAAAGCAGAAGATAGTCGGGAGAAAACCGGGCCCTGGGTTAAAAGACGCGCACTGTGTACTTGCAGTTATACAGGGAGGAAGCGGGAATGCATTTCATCCAGGGCAGCCATGGGTCTCTGTACAGGAGGAAGCTGAATAATGCCAAGGAACGTATGGGGGATGATATATGTAGTAATTATGATACAAATGTGAAGAAAGTAAAGTGGACGAATGGATAACTTGTCGCCGGTAAGGGCCTAACCTGTGTTATGATGCGACGCCCAGTACGGCAGTAGAAAGGTTATACAATGCAGTCATGCGAGGCCTGAGCGGCGCAACCCGGGTGACACACCATGATGATGATGACAATGGCTTGTATATACAGATGAAGGCGATGATCTACATAGTCAGCGCTCCCACTATCCCCCCCCCCCCCCCCCCTCTTCGCGAAAGCGGGCAGTAAGTTAGGAAGGGTAGGAACGCCGAATATATGGTTTCAGGCGACAGACATGAGCGATCTCGATGCTGCGGCGGCCACGATCAGTAGCCGCTCCGACAGGAGCGAAAGTTGTAAAAACAGCAAAGCAAGAACAGAAAGTTAAAAGCGTGGCTCCAGCGTGTCCGAAAGTACGGTGCTACGTCGCTATCTCCCATTCTCAACCTTTCCGCCACCCTGCGGGTTTCTGCAGAACTGCTCATGGTAGTCAGCCCGCTCGAGACACGAAACACAAGAAAGTACACAGCACGTTTCGTGTTTTGTGTGCGCTGACTGTCACGAGTATGTTCCAACTAGTCCAATTTGCTACATCACTTCTGCTGAACTGATTTGCAATGATCTACGAGAGGTCACTTGGGAGGCAAACTGTGCATATGCATGTGTATTAGAAAGATTTCTTTTTGTCGTGGAGGTGACAGAACGAATTCGCTCAAAACAAAAAAAGAAAGACTGAATATGCCCCGCAAGGTTTCTGATTCAGTGTAGTATCGTACGGGCTCATTCCTCACACAGGGATTTCATGTCCGCCATGCACTGCGGCCAACACACAGTCTTTGCCGCTAACGTGGCGTAAGCACGAAAAAAAAAATGGTACAAAAGGAGAAGCGAAGAAGAAAGCGCAGCATTAAACCCACCCTCTGCGGCCGTCAAAAATATAAAGCCTCGGTCCTTCACGGCCGCGACGAATTTAGACACAAAATTTATTCAAATGCAAAAGTTTGCAGAGTCTCGCATTACCACGCGATAGTGGGCTTTGCAAATACCCGTGTGTTTACACAGTACTCTGTGGCTTCTTATTGGCCGAAATTTACGTCGTGGGCGTGTGCGCATGTCGTCGTGCTTTTCAACGACTCATTGAGCCGACCCAGAGTAGGTTAGGTTTCGCCGAGAGAAATAATTTAAGCAGAATGGAAAGCTGGCAACAGTCAGGGTGACGAAACGTTGTTTTGGCTGGAATCCAGGCAACGTTCTAATGCAATCGCTCTTTTATTCCACCTGCCCTCCCCCACTCCCTTCAACCGAGGGTATGGATTTGGGAGCATAAACATTAAAATATAACGTCAATCTGAGCCCAGAAAGCGAATTAATTCCATAGGCAGTCACGTTGCTACGATAGTAGAGCTTGAAAGTTTCGAAAACAAGTCATCTTAACTTATCACTTATTTCACATGCCTCGCGTAAATATTGGTATCCTCGTTTATGTAGTAATTCAGGTATTTAAAATTTATCGTCGCTTATTTAGCCTTGATTATACAAGGTAGTAGTAGGAGGCTCGCAAATCTCAGAAGCTAAAAATAATAATATATTGTTCTGTGGTCACGCACGTACGGTTCCCAAAATATGTCTATCAGTCATACCACACCCCCGTGTTTGAAGCGTGCAGACAACGGATGTGCATGCGTGTTAAGGCGTATCTGAGTGCCTTTGCTGCCGATCGCGAAATTAAAGATGACGCACAAAGCGATGCAATCAATAATGTGAAGGTTTAACGCTGACACCGAAACACAGTTCTAAATGAATAATTGGAGTTTGGACACTTCGATTTCTGGATACGGAGAGCGTATTAAAAAAACAATGCAATGTTAGTGGAGTAAAATAATCAGTTACAACATGTTCACTGTTTGCTTCATTCTAATAGACTAAATTATGCAGCTTGTTGCAGGTCACTTTAACAAGCTAAAAAAAAGCAGAAAGCATAACTAAATGCTAAGTTCTTCACACGCCGTTACTAACAGCATAACAAGCCTAGAAGAAACGTTCTTCATGGATAAATATTGATTTCGGGTAGGAGAACACTGATCATCTAACTGTGGCAAATGCTCATGTTATTTCGGTACTTCAGTTTCCTCTAGTGGTAGTGTTTCGTATAGAGTTCTTTCTTCTTTTGCGAGGCCCTAAAACAAGATTATAGCAAACTTCATTGCTGCCTCGTATACGCAGTTCTGGCACATAAACCTAAAAATGCAAGGAGCATACACAGGTCAGAACATTGCCTAAGGCAGGCACGTGCGCACTCGTTGCAGAGGCCAGCTGACGTGGCTATTCGGTATCGTATGTCGGGGCACGCCGAACTTAAGCAAACAGACTACTGGCTTGTCGAAACGCTGAACATGAGTACAGAAAACACAATCTCTCTGTATGTGGCTTTTCAAACTTGGTTACACCAAAAATGTATTGCTTCTACCTTTGGACTGCCTATCCAACACCACAAAGGAAAAGAAAGCACGGAGCATCGATCAATACTAGCAGCGACACCTACCATATGTGGCTGCGTTATCGAGGTACAGTCCTCAGAGATTGGAAAGAGAAATCAATTTTAAATGCGAAGCATTGCTTAGCGAACCCTTGGCACTTTGCGAGTTTCTATCTATCTATCTATCTATCTATCTATCTATCTATCTATCTATCTATCCGCCTGCGTCTGGGTACTGTCATGGTCGCCTCCTTAAGTTGGTGTAGACCAAAACTGGCATGGGCGGGTAAGAGGATTTGACGAATATGACTGTCGGATCATGACATGAATAACATGAAAGTCCTGTCGCGTACGTCGTCAAGCCCTTTCCTCTAGACACGTGTCGCAAATACCCCTTTACCACGGGCTGCTGTGTACGGGTATGCGCCACAGGTGGTTGACAGTTTATATCTACACAGGAACGGCGAGAACAGACATTGGTAACTTAAATGCGAGAGCGTTCAGAATAAATTACACCATTTCTCGCTAAAGGGGCCATGAGGCGATGCGAAGCCGGAGCACTTGCACGATCGTGTTCCGTTAGCGTTCGTTGGGCATGCTACCGACCTAGCGTCGTGGAACGCGAAGAGGAACGCTACGCACGTCTTGTCTTCCCTCTAGCCTGGCCGTTAATTCTCACAGGGGGAGCGGGGAACGCGGTAGACAGGCGTGCGAGAGGGGGGCAGCGTAGGAGAGGAGATAGAGGGGGAGGGGACGCGCATGCGCTGGCGCTCATCGCGGCGTTGCTCAGGAGAGAATTTCAGCATGTCTAGCCCGCGTTTCAGAGGGGGGAGAGGAAAGTGGAGAGGGGAAGGGGAGACGAAAGTGGAGGGGAGGTGTGTGAAGAGGGTATGGGTATGCGCAGTAAGGGTGGTCACGCCGCGTACCACCACCACCACCAACGCCACCGGTTTGAACTCCGCTATAAGATGCTTCGCATCTAAAACTGACATCGACAGCGTTGACCCGACGAATTGAAAGAATGAAAATTAGTATCCCCGCAGGAATCGAACCCAAGCATTCTGCGTGGCAATCAGGTATGCTACCACAGAGCCACGCCAGGTCTATAAACTGGTTTGGAAAAACAGCCTATGTCGGCGTAATGTTGGTGCAACGTCAATTGTGGCTGTGGTAGTGGCTATTGAATTTTACAAAGAAGCAATAAGCATTACATATGTACTCCTACGATAGAGGCGACATATCAGATTAACGTCTCTGGTTCTAGTGTTGGCTCCACCTTTATAGCAGTCTAAGAAACGTTACATTTTTATTGCTATGCTTCACCAAGCTATATTGAAGCCTTGCTCGACCCCGGAGGAATACATTAACGAAAGTTACGTATGATATTCACATCATCGCACCGTAAAGTGCACTTAGTGCGCCAGAATTACGCAGTGTCCTCTTCATTTCTTACGAGGCTGGGCGATGGCCTCATGATGACCGAGGATGATGCCAGGTTGATTGACAGCCGCTTTGTTTTTCTAGGCTATGTGGGCCACATACCCCTAGGTAGTGTACGAATACAAGTACCATCCACTGATGTTGGTCTACGTAGCACTATCCAGGCCTACGAGCCTCGACGCCCTATACCTCACCAACGCGAAAAGTTACTTCAGGTTCCGACATGGCGCGGGCTCTATCGACAGACAATTTTTCGACGAAAGGACCGAGGCATCCAAGATTTCCAACAACTGTACTATACCTTTTACTTCACTACACATGGACCTCTCGTCACCGCAATCACGACCGGATCCGATAACAAGTCATGACCAGCTGCTGGTGCTCACTGATCACGGTGATGATGACCTTGTTCAAAGCTGTCAGGAACCTCTTGCCCATATGCACACGGTTTCGGGAAACGTGCGCGCGTTCTTCGTCGTAAGAGACAAGTATAAGCACTACATACCAGCTGACCGCTTCTGGTGTTGGTAAAACACACGTTGCCGCTGGCAGCATTACCCAACTGTGAACAACTGGTCATATACGAGTGACACATATGCGGCTGTTCAACATATATGTGTGCGTATAAAATTTATACAAATCTTTAGCGTCATTTTGTAACGTTTCGCTCAGTAAAAAAAATTACGCTACAGTCACCTTCCCTCTGCATGCTTCGCATAAAATCGACTCCCACGGTACGTGGCATCTGCCGAATTTTTAGATGCGAAGCATCTGATAGCGGAGTTCAAACCGGTGGTGGTGGTGGTGTGCGGCGTGACCACCCTTACTGCGCATGCGCATACCCTCTCCACACACCTCTTCTCCACTATGCCTCTTCCCTTTCCCCTCTCCACTTCCCCTCTCCCCTACCCCTCTCCACTCTTCCTCTGAAACGCGGGCTAGACATGCCGAAACTCTCTCCTGCACAACGCCGCGATGAGCGCCAGCGCATGCGCGTCCCCTCCCCTCTCTCTCCTCTCCTACGCTGCCCCCTCTCGCGCGCCTGTCGACCGCGTTACCCGCTCGCCCTGTGAGAATTAACGGCCATGCTTGAGGGAAGACACGACGCGTGTAGCGTTCCTCTTCGCGTTCCCCGACTCGAGGTCGGTAGTATGCCCGAGGTCGGTAGCATGCCCAACGAACGCCAACGGAACGCGATCGTGCAAGTGCTCCGGCTTCGCATCGCCTCATGGTCCCCTTTATCGGAAAATGGTGTAATTTTTTTAGTATACGGATTGTTATGTGCGATCGCTCCAGATAGCCGCATCATACCGCTACGAATCTGGCCGCGAAAGGTAAAACTAGCTCTGATGTAAATGTTCAGAAAAAAATATGCCAATGTGACGCGAACTGAAGATCCTGGAAACGAAAGTACAGCCGCCCAAATCTTGAACTATCGCGCGCAGCGGCGATTTTCTCAGAGTCAGCGCCTTATCATGGAACGAAGTTTCAAAACAGCGTATTGTGGGGCTGTGCTTTGGGGGCATGCGCTTGCCCTCACCGTTCTTGGAACTTAATTCAGTTATATGACGAAGGGACACAGAAAAAAATTCGGCAGATCCCACGCGTTGCGGGAATCCGTTTCATGCGAAGCAGTCAGCGTGTACATCAGTGCTTTATTTTATGGCTTTGAGCCGAGCGTTACGAGGTGGATCGACGTGTTTTTTAAGTGTAGTAGCTGTGTGCACATCGTGGGCTCACCAGGGACGTCGACAAACCGGGCGTGTAAATGGTAACTTATCATCATCATCATCATCATCATCATCATCAGCCTGTCTACGCCCACTGCAGGGCAAAGGCCTCTCCCATGTTCCGCCAATCAACCCGGTCCTGTGCTTTCTGCTGCCACGTAATACCTGCAAACTTCTTAATCTCATCTACTCACCTAATTTTCTGTCTCCCCCTCCCGCGTTTGCCATCTCTTGGAACCCAGTCAGTTACCCTTAATGACCACCGGTTATCCTGCCGACGTGCTACGTGCCCGGCCCATATCCATTTCTTCTTCTTGATTTCAACTATGATGTCCTTAACCCCCGTTTGTTCCCTGACCCACTCTTCTCTCTTCCTGTCTCTTAAGGTTACACCTATCATTTTCCCTTCCATCGCTCGCTGCATCATCCTCAATTCAAGTTGAACCCTCTTTGTAAGTCTCCAGGTTTCTGCTGGTAACTTATGGTGCGACGTAAGGTCAGCCCTCACGTTAGAGTACATACGTCAGTATTATGGAAACTAAGTGCACGTTATGGTGCAATCATGTGAATATCATACGTAACTTTTGTTATTTTTTCCTCCGGGGTCAAGCAATATAGCTTGCTGAATCATAAGAATACAAATATAGTGTTTGTTAGTCTGCTATAAAAGCGGAGCCAACGCTGGGACCACATACGCTAATCTGATATGAGGCCTGTATCATAGGAGTACATATGTAGTGTTTATTGCTTTCTTGTAAAGTTAGATAGCCAGCACCACAACCACAACTGACGTTGCACCAACATTACACCTGCATAGGCTGTTTTTCCAAACCAGTTTATAGACCTGACGAGGTTCCCTGGTAGAATGCCTGTTTGCCACGCAGAATGCTTGGGTTCGATTCCTGCTGGTATCCTAATTTTGATTCTTTCCATTTGTCGGGTCAACGCTGCTGATGCCGGTTTTTCTTAACGCTCTCGCATTTAAATAGCAAATGTCTGCTCTCGCCGTTCCTGGGGATATAAACTATAAATCACCTGTGACGCATAACCGTACACCACGCCCTGTGGTAAACGGGTATGTGCCACACGTGTCTGGAGGAAAGTGTTTGACGGCATAACCGACATGATTTTCACGTTATTCATGTCATGACCCGACAGTCATATTCGTGAAATCCTCTTACCCTCCCATGCCAATTTTGGTTTACACCAAGTGAAGGAGACGATCAAGAGAGCACCCAGACGTAGGCGGCTAGATAGATAGATAGATAGATAAAAAATTCGGCAGATCCCACGTACCGTGGGAGTCGATGTTATGCGAAGCATGCAGCGGGTAGGTGAGTGTAGCGTAACTTTTTTGCTGAGCGACACGTTAGAAAACGGCGCTAAAGATTTGTATAAATTTTATACGCACACTTATATATGTTGAAGAGCCGCATATGTGTTATATAACCAGTTGTTTACGGTTGGATAACTCCGGTAATGGTAACGTGGGTATGACCAACACCAGAAGCGGTAAGCTGATATGTAGAGTACGTGTCCCGAGAACGCACGCACGTTTCACGAACCCGTGTGCATGTGTGCAAGAAGTTCTTGACAGTTCTTGAACAAGGGCATCATCACCGTGATCAGTGAGCACCAGCAGCTGGTCATGACTTGTTATAGGATCCGGTCGTGATCTTGGTGACGAGGGGTCCATGTGTAGTGAAGTATGTGGTATAGTAGAGCTATTGGAATTCGTGGATGCCTCGGTCATTTCGTCGACAAATTGTCTGTCGACAGAGCCGGCGACATGTCGGAACCTGAAGCCACCCTTCGCGTTGGTGAGGTATAGGCTGTCGAGCTGGTAGGCCTGGATAGTGCTACGTAGACCAACATCAGTGGATGGTGTTTGTCGTATTTGTAGACTACCTGGGCGTATGTGGCCTACGTAGCCACTCTACAAAGCGGCTGTCAATCAATCTGGCATCATCCTCCGTCAGCATGAGGCCATCGCCCAGCCTCGTAAGAAATGAAGAGGACACTGCGTCGTTCT
This sequence comes from Rhipicephalus sanguineus, assembly GCF_013339695.2. Classification (NCBI taxonomy): domain Eukaryota; kingdom Metazoa; phylum Arthropoda; class Arachnida; order Ixodida; family Ixodidae; genus Rhipicephalus; species Rhipicephalus sanguineus. The sequence goes on from NC_051183.1 coordinate 148,796,058, forward strand.
GGCGGACTAAGTGCACTTTACGGTGCGGTGCTGTGGATATCATATGTAACTTTCGTTAATGTATTCCTCCGGGGTCGAGCAATGCTTCAGTATAGCTTGCTGAATCAATCATAGGAATACAAACGTAATGTTTATTAGACTGCTATAAAAGCGGAGCCAACACTGGAACTACAGATGTTAATCTGATATGACGCCTGTATCGTAGGAGTAGACATCGTAGGGGTATCATGTAGTGTTTATTGCTTTCTTGTAAAATTAGATAGCCAGCACCACAACCACAATTGACGTTGCACCGATACTACGCCTGCGTAGGCTGTTTTTACAAACCAATTTATAGACCTGACGTGGCTCAGTGGTAGAATACCTGATTGCCACGCAGAATGCTTGGGATCGACTCCTGCTGGGATCCTAGTTTTCATTCTTTCCATTCGTTGAGCCAACGCTGCCGATGTTGGTTTTCCGTAACGCTATAGCATTTATGTTAACAATGTCTGTTCTCGCCGTTCCTGGGTAGATATAAACTGTCAATCAGCTGTGGCGCATACCCGTACACCGCGGCCCGTGGTAAACGGGTATGTGCCACACGTGTCTAGTGGAAAGGGTTTGACGACGTACGCGACAAGATTTTAACGTTATTCATGTCATGACCCGGCAGTCATATTCGTCAAATCCTCTTACCCTCCCATGCAAATTTTGGTCTACACCAAGTTAAGGAGGTGATCATGAGAGCACCCAGACGTAGGCGGCTAGATAGATAGATAGATAGATAGATAGATAGATAGATACGTAGATAGAAACGCTCAAAGTGCCAGAGGTTCGCTAAGAAATGCTTCGCATTTAATAGATATATACGTAGATAGAAACGCTCAAAGTGCCAACGGTTCGCTAAGAAATGCTTCGCATTTAAAAAGCATGTAGGGAAGGTGTTCCAGCTCCACTAACGTGAAACCTGTGGAGGGGCGAAGCACGCAGTGTGGGCCGGTGTTTCTCACAGCAGGGTCACTGATAATATGCAATGAGAGATAGAAGAAAGATTAGACACAGATACCCGCAGTCTGCTTTTAGTTAACATGCACGCTGCGAATCTTTATTGTTCAACTGCGCGCAAGAAAAATCACCCAGCGGCACTACATTGCAGGTCAAGATCCAGTGCCTGTATATACGGGGTAGCCGGTAAACGGTTGTGAAGTGCGAGCAGTCGGTTTTTATTGCGATAGCAATTATATGGACAGTCTCTCCTGATTTTTGCCGTCGCCGCCGCCGTCATGGACCGTATATGTCTATATATATATATATATATAAGCCACAAATAAAAATAATTCAGAAAAACTTTCCGATGCGCCGAATCGAACGGGCGACCTCTCGCTTTCCAGCGAGCGGCGTTAGGCGGTTACGCCACCAACAGCACCGTCTTTCAGGCTGCTAACGGCGAGCTATTTATATACACCATTCCATTCAGCATGCTTTCTTATTCGCCACATAGATGGCGCGATGTGCGCGCGTTGCGCGCTTTAAAGATCATCGCCCCGCTCTGCGAACGCCATTGGTCTTCGCCCTACAAGGCGTGGTCGCCTTCGTGCGCTTATCTCGAGGAAAGAAGGGGGTGGCCGGGGTGGAGGGTGGAGCGGGCGGCTCTATGTCTTGTGCTTTCCCCGCGATGTCCGCGCTGAAGCCACAGAGCGCACGAAGGTCACTTCGCAGCGGCCGCGTTTGCGAAAGGAGCGCGCTGTTCAAACATAAATAAGTAACAACTGTGACAGTTCGCGCTCGTCCTGTGTGTACCTGTTCGTTCGTTTCGTGCGTCCTGCTTTATGTAGGAGCAGTGCGCTTCAAGTGTCGAGCTGTGACGCATGATAGTTCGCGCTCGTCCTGTGTGCGTTCTTTTCGTGCGTCCTTACGCGCTGGCAATTTCGAGCTGCTTTCCGTTCTTCGCGTTACATTCCAATTTATTGCTATCGCATTCATTGCTTCGACGTTGCGGCGAAACTGTGACTTTTTTGAAGAAACTCGCTAGGCGACGCTTCATGCGTCGGCGTTGTCTCTCGTGGGCGAGGGCGGGTTCTCGTTCCTCGCGAGCTGGCAGTTGAGCGTTCGTCGCAGAAAGAGCGTTTCCATATTCAACGCGCGCCGTTCGCTCTCTCTCGCCACACGGCGAGCGCTGATGCGCTGGCGCCCTCTCTTGCGCTCAAGCAAATGGGCAGGACGCGACGATGCAAGCAAGCAAATGGGTCACGACGTTGCACCACCGACAAGCCGAGACCCTATGGTGCTTCGCCCATAAAACGGAAACCCACGGGTATTATACACACGCGGTATTAGGTCACGTGTTAACTTTGGCCAACCATCCCATGCTGTTGCATCAGCGACTTCACTTAAGGAAGCGACTTGGCTTACCGGGCAGAAATGAATGAAATAGCAAAAAAAAAGAAAAAAAGGAATGTTTCACGTAGTAAGGCTAGCTGCTAACTCCTGTGATATACGACATGTCATAAGTGAACAAAACGCCGGCTTAAGGAAACACAGCCGCTGTAGCGAGCAAAGCCACCTTTGTGCTGCCTTGATCACAAACCAAGCGGCGATACCAGCACGTAAAAATGTACAAGCCGCGTGCTGATCCTAGTAAAGATCAGCATGCGTTACCGCGCCCCGCTCAGCAAAGTGCAGAGCTATGCAGCCACCCCTCGACCCGTGTACCACTCGCTCGGCAAAGGACGGCTGGGGCGTTTTCGCTCCGCGTTCGCCGCCTTCGCTTGCACGCCTCTACTCGCACATGGAAGATACGACATGTGGGGCGATGTTATCCCTTTGTACATTAAAAGGAATTTCACGGCGGACTCGACGACGGCAGCAAAGACGCGCCGAGTGTCCATATCGCAATAAAATAAACAAAGCGCACAACACTAACGTGATCTGAGGCACCCTACGTAACCATCTCCTGGCGAAAAGTTTGCCGCATGTGTATACGTAATACACTTGCATAGTTGTCGTATATGTGTTCGTATGTTTGACAACCGTCACTATGATCTCATTTCTAGTGCCATTATCTTGATGTGTCCTATGACATACCAATAATAATAAAATACTCACAAGGTCCCATATGCATTTCCGTAAGACTACTCGAAGGCCTAGTGTCTTCTTCTTTTCCCGTAGTAGATGTATTGTCCCTCTACCCGCGGCCCCTCCGAAAGCTTTCTTCGCCTAACTTGGTTTTCCACTGCCTCCATGATCAGAGTTGGTGCAAGCTTTCTACACCTCCTTTGGTTTAGCACTGCCTCCGTGATCGGTCGGCTGATTAAGGAGGCAGTGCAAAGCGATGATGTCATATGATGGCGTCATCATGTGACGTCACGCTATGTGAAGTCATCATGACGTCATAGTGAAGGCACGATGATGCCACAATTATTGGTGATCTGTAAACGTCATGGAAGTCACATGGTGACTTCATTACGTGATAATGATTTTTTGCATCACTCGTGTTGACGCCGCCGACGCCGCCGGTCAATCATTGCGCTTGATAAGGTATCTCAGGCTGTCGCCTTAATAATCGGATAATTTGTGTGGTTTGACGCTCCAAAACCTCGATATGATTACGAGGCACGCAAGTTTGGAGAGCTTTTAGACCATACGGTGTTCTTTAAGGGGCACTGATATCGCACAGTACACAGGCCTCTGGCGTTTCGCCACCATCGAAATGTGACCGTTGCGGCCGTGATCCCACTCGCGACTTTCGCGTAAGCGTACAAATTCAGCGGTATCAACTAAAAAATATATATTCGGGCAGGTACCAAGCCCTGTGGGAATCGCTTGCATTCGAAGCACTCAGCGAGTTGCTGCTTATGCCGCCAAGTCATGCGAGGAGGATCACCGTATTCGTGTAATGGAGTAGTTTTATGCATATCGTGTGTTTACCAGGCACGTCGACAACACTCAAAACAGGCACGTAGGCAAGGGGGGGGGGCAGAACCCCCCTCCCCCGAAGTTCGTCCAGCCCTCTATATTCTCGGGAAACTTTCTTTTTATTTTTTCCATAGAAAGATTTGTTTCGAACGATTAGGCCCTCGGCTTCCCCCCCCCCCCCCCCAAACAAAAATAAAAATTCACAGCATATCCACGGGTGAATGATGAAGAGCTTGGGCGAAGCTCCTGAAGCAATCATGGTTACACCGTGAAATCTTCAGTGGTTTCGCCCAGCAGTAATCAAAGCGATAGCCCAGTACATCATCAAAGACGTGACAAACACTGTATATATTTATACAAGAAATTTTATTAATCGTAAGTGGTACCTAGGCGTGGCTTCCGTTCACCCTTCATTATACCGGCTTTATAGTCGGTGAAGTGATGGATCGGTGATGGGTCGTAGTGGGATGTTTGCAAAGACGAAGTAGTGGGCAGTTTGCAAAGGATCGGTGAGGGGCCGGTTACGCCTTACGCCGGACGCGTGACAAGGTTAGACTAACAGGAGCTTCGCCCCTAAGAATCCTCGTTACGTGCCTGCTCCAAAGTGCAGCTCATTGTATGACGTAACGACGGCACTCCCGTTACAACACAGAAGTTGCTTTCATCGAAACGAAGAGTTACAAGCAGCGTTCGTTGGTGCATTCCTGCGGGTACGAGCGACGCTAGACTACAGCTTGATCAATTACACGAGTACATAGGTAAGTGTTTATGTGTTACATTCAAATCTCCAAACAAAACACACAGTATGTGTTTACGAAAGGGAAAATGGACAACCACTCGATGCACAAAGCCAGAAGGAAGTCCGTACGAATTTCCTTGTGGCTTTGGCAATGTGGCTTCGGCAACTAAGAAGCTTTCTTTCTGAGAAATACGTATGGATTTCCTTGTAGCTTCGTTCTACAAATTGGCTGGTTGCCTATTTTCGCTTGCTTAACCCTTCTACCACATTGCGAGGATTCCGCAGAACTCATTCGCAATACTATGAGTTCAGGTGCTTCGAGTTGCCGATGAATTTGCCTTCGCGCTGCCAATGGCTAGCTTCCTGGTTAGCTCACTTGGTAGAGCGACCGCTCCGGAAGGACGTTGGACCCGGGTTCGATTCTCGAACCAGGGCGAATTTTTCGGCAACTAAGAAACTTTCTGAGAAATCCTATGGATTTCCTTGTGGCTTCGTTCTACAAATAGGGTGGTTGTCTAGTTTCTCTTCCTTATCCCTTCCGCCAACTTGCGGGGTTCCGCAGCAATAATTTGCAATGGTATGCGTTTACCTTGTTTAGTCCACGCAAAGTGTTATACGAAGTTTTCAATTTATATTTTTCCTGTCCTGTGTTGATAAAGACTATTAAATATAACGTTAACCTTCTCTGCATTCCGATATGTCATACATTCAACGATGGTAATCGCCAAGGCATTTCCTGTATACAAATCTCAGGGGACTCATATAATCCTAAAAACTACAGACCGACCTCCGTTCTAAGCTTTAGTAATTATTAGTATTATTATTGGGGTTTGGCATCCCAAAACTAAGATATGATTATGAGAGACGCCATACTGGAGGGCTCCGGATATTTCGACCACCTGGGGTTCTTTAACGTGCACCTAAATCTAAGCACATGGCCCTCAAGCATGTCTTTCTTTTTCGTTCTGGCAGACTTGAGGCCTTCAGGTAGTATGCTAGGGATTATTGGTGAACTGCCAGCTCGTAAAAAAAAGATCACGTGCTACGTGACGCCAGCAGGCAGAAAGAGTGTTCCACACTCGCCGCCATGGATTCGATCGGCGCGGACTAACACTCCTAGGTTTAAACGCACATATATACCCCATAGAGTGGACGGGAGGGTGACCACCGCCGTAGCGTAGTGGTAGATCATCAGACGCGTTATTCAAAGGCCGGAGGTTTGGTCCCTGTCGGTGGCAAGTTAAGGTTTCTTCAACTTTACTTTTTTCACATTTATATCATAATTACTACAAATGACGTCCTGTATGCTTTCCTTGGCAATATTTTCTGTTCTTATTTTTATTGTGTTTAACAAAGAAAAACGACACCTTAAAAGTCATCTTCTGTGCTGCATAAGCTTGAAAGTTATGGCTTCAGCGACAGTTCAGTTCTTCTCAAGCTACTTGTCTTCGCGCATACAAAAAGTGGTGAATAAGAATAACGAATCCGCATACAGCACAATAGAGTGTGGAGAGCCCCAGGTTTCCGTATTAGGCCCGGTACGTGTTTGACTGTACATAAGTGATCTTCGAAAAACACTTGAATATTCTAAGACAATAATGTACGCGGACGATACAGCCATAATATTCCCAGGAGATAGTCTGTCAACACTGTAAGTCAAAATAATGTCTGAATTGACAAACACAAGCAACTGGTTTACTTAAAGCAAACTGACACTGCATTCTGGAAAAAACGAAGTATGTTGTTTTTTGATCAAGAAGAAAGAACATTGGTACTATAGCGATGACACTTTACGTGGACTACAGTCTTATCGAGCAAGTAGTTTCTTTTAAATATTTAGGTTTACTTTTTCACCAGCACCTTCACAAGGAAGAACGAGTACATAGCGCTAGCAGAAAAGTGGCTTATGTTTGTTATACCTTGACCAAAGCACGCGAATGCTTTCCCCCTTCTTGTGCTTCGGACATTGTGATTTTCTCTTTCTCGTTCTCATACAAACTAATGTATAGAATCGTGTGGTGTAACATATACGACATACCTAGGACCACTGCTACTACTACAAAAGAGAGCCCTAAACATAACAGGTTAAACACGTGTGAATTCAAATAATACTGTACATCAGGAACAACGTATACCAACAGTTCCGGCACTTCGTGATTATAAGTGTAACATTCCACGACTGCCGTGCACAGAGCCAAAGCACGATTTCTTTATTCTTCTTATTTTTATTACCCCTGTTCTCACCAAATCTGTCCATCGTCACATCATAGTCACAGACTGCGCCAATGTTGAATGTTACATTGGCGCAGTCTGTGACAGGATACAAGCCTCTATTATGTGGATAACGCTGAGCGTATCGAGAGACCAAAACGGTCAGTCATATTTTTCAACTTGTGAAGTGGATGAAGATATCCAGTATGATTTACCTGAAAGCATCACGACTCCCAAGCATCGCGAGTTCATCGCTGAGAAGGCTGGAAAGACGCTGCAGGAGATTGATGGCCAAGCATCAGTGAAGATATCATTGAAGCATTCCGAATTTCAAGAATATATCATGGCGCCGCTTGTGCAGCTGGAGACAAGGACTTCAACAAGCAAAGCCGACTCTTCCATGGACTCGTGCCTGCTAGAAATGCTTCGCTTGCAGCAGCAACGCGCCGAGCGACAGGAGCAATTCGTGGAAAATCTGACAGTTATTGCTGCCCAACAGCGACGACACAAGCATGTGGTAAAGCCCGGCAACTTCGACCGAGAATGTTCGAGCCCAGGCACTTGGATACAATTCTACGAACTAGCGTGTGAGGAGAACTCCTGGCATGAACCCTATGAGCGCATCAAAAACATCCGTCAGTTTCTCAGCGGACTTGCCAAGAAGTGGTATGACATCCACTACGCTGGGCATATGACGGACATATGAGACCAGTGGAGAGCGAGCTTTTTGGCAGCCTTTTACGAAAACCCGGTTGAAAGGTGGGACCGAGCTATTTTTTATAAATATCGTTTAGAAAAATCTCCAGAATAAATTTATGAGAAAAGGCGGCTTCTTCAAATAGCAAATGCAGAATTACCCCAGTCCGTAGTAGTGAATTTTTAAACACAAGAATACATTTCTCGGACGCATTTTGGACGAATTCACAAAGAGCACGAAAGAAGAGTACGTAGAACGTGTACGACGGATGAAGAAGCCAGACAATGTGCACGGAATCAGAGTTTTTCTCGGCCTCGCAGGACGTTTTAGAAGTTACATAAAAGATTTTGCAGCACGAGCGAAGCCGTTGAACAACTTGTTATGTAAAGACACAGAGTTCATATGGACTGAAGAATGTGAGAAGGCGTATGACGATTTGGTATTAGCCATATACTCGGACCCGGTACTCACACTACCGGATTTAACTGCTCCATTTGAACTTACAACGCATGCATCGAACTACGGCGCAGGTGCTATCCTGTACCAACGAAGAGCCTCAAGTGGAAGTGTTGCCTTCAAGCAGCTGTGTCCCACCACAACAGATCGCATACAAGCACTCTTGGATGCAGCCCTCAATATGCCGCATTGGAGGGCCTGCTTATTTACCTGCGGACGACTCATACTTGGCCTGTGAGAGAAGCTTCACTTGAAGGAAACGAAGAAAGATTCAGAACAGCAAAAGAAGCACAGAGCAGCTATGAAGGGAGCTTTTGACAAGCGTCATAACACAAATGTTCCCGCAATAACCCTAGGTGACATGGTTCTGCTGCGGAAAGGTTATGACGGTCCGAACACAAAACTTGTGGGGCCGTTTAAAGTGGTAAAATTGGTAGAACTGAAAACCGGGCAAGTTGGTAAAGATTCATAGCTGGTCGAGGTAAACAGCGCAAGAAAACGAAGAGAGTAAAGGAGGGACACAACACGAGCGTTCACTTTCATCTGAAAACTTTAATGAACAAACACCAAACATGTATATGTTTGGTGTTTATAAGTATATATAAAATTGGCCACAAAAGAAGGAGTACTGAAAACCATCGGCTACACGACAGAAAACGGTGCGATGGAGATAGCAGGCACTGCCAACGTCATCTTTTATTTGGAGCGGAGGAATGAAACAAAGCCCGGGAGAGTGTAGTGGGCCCACGTGACGATGGACAGATTTGGTGGGAACCGGGGGAAGACAAAAAAGAAGAATAAAGAGATTGTAATTTGGCTCTGTGCACGGCAGTCGTGGAATGTTACCATGAGGTTGCTCTTTTTGTTCACGAAATCAGAGGCACCAGCTTTCCCTCTTGTCCACTCTCTTCACCCTACCATCGCGAAACACTAGACGAGCATCCAACGACTGATTTTAATTTACCTACAAGCTATAACTTATATGGAAAATATTTATTGGAATTTCATGGGATAAAAACTCGGAATCGACTACCGCTAAAAGTGAAAGTGGCACAAAACTATAAGCATAGTACGAAGATAATTATCTTGCAACATCATGACTTGCAAGTAGCCCTTTCTATTCCTCTTGCGTTCTTCGGTGTATTCTGCCCATTTTGTGTTATACAGGGTGTCCCAGCTATCACGCAGCGCGATTTAAAAAAGGAGCATCGAAGTTAAGCAAAGCACACCTCGTGCATGTTGTTCCCAGCATACTGTAGTAGCCACCACTAATTACTTAGTCAATTAGGTTTAGGTAATTAGTCTCAATTATGTCTCTAACTCGACAAGTACTCACATGATCATTAAAATGTCAATGAGGCATATGTAGGCCTGCTAAAATGACATCTAAATGCGTTATTTACAGCAACGTGCTAACTGCGTGGTCATTGTTAGCAGTTGATAAAGAAAGCACGCGAAATATGAAAAATAGCACGTGACTACGCTCTCAGCCGCAAAAAGTGGGGGCATAGCCTTGACTAGCTACCTCACAGTAATCCTGTTTGAGGACGCTGCTTCCTGATGCACGCTGCAACGTAGTTTCGTGTCCGGGCCCTCTTTATTAGCCAAAGAAACCGAGCATGTAGTTAGTACGTTGTTAAAAATAGCGCAGTTGGATGTCATTTGAAAATGCCTACATATACCTCATGGACAGTTAATGATTAGGTGAGGATTTGACGAGTTACAAACATAATTATGATTAACTGACTAAACCTCATTAACGAAAAAATTAGCAGTGGCTACTACAGTATACTGGGAATAATGTGCACTATACGTGCTTCATGAAACGACGTTCCTTTTTTTCTAAATTGTGTTGCACAATATTTGGAACATCCTGTACATGTTGCAATGATGCCATTGTAAACATGAGTTTTGACTATTTATTAGGTCTTATTATTTGTGTGCATATATATATATATATATATATATATATATATATATATATATATATATAGTCGAGACAGGACGACAAACGTGCGAAAACAAGCCTTACTAACGGTCCGGCCGGAGGGCCTGCCTTCGTCAATGAATGGTTACAGATGCCACGCAGGGCACATATATAAGGCGCTTACTTCCATACTTCCATATCGCAAGACTAAGTGATTTTTTGCTTCTTTTGGACAGACGATATTGGAAATCAAGATATATACGGGGTTAAATGGCAATGGCACATGGCAATGTACAATAGCGATATGGCACATCTTGGATAGACGGAAACTTGTGTGCATTGAACAAGGTATACAAAACTGCAAAACAAAACTGTACAATGCGCAGAAACCAAAAGAGAATTGCGAAATACGTACAGTCGTTCATGTGAACATAAAGGGAGCAGGATAATCTCAGTCGAACGAGCATGAATATGATATAAATAAATAACATACAAGAAGCACGCAAACCATGTACGTTGAAAATTATGAGTGACACAGGCCACAGGCGTTACGTTCGCAATAGGCGAATACTCAACCACGCGCAAGCAACATACACCAGCCGTTATCAAAAATAGTGATTAAATAAGGCAACATGCAAGCAAGTGCAGCCGAGCTCTCGTTCATTCCGTCAGACAGAGTTATGAATTTATGAATTAGAAATGATTCTCTAACTTCGCGTTCATGATGTGATTTAAAAGCTGATTCAACTATTGTGGTTCTGATATTACTAAAGCAAGGACATGCGTCGGTGACATGCCTTGAAACTGGTAAGTGAGGAAGGGCATGCACATAAGCTTTACGATTGTTTAAACGGTACCTAAAGGTGGTTTCAGTTTGACCTACGTACTGTAGATAACTGATACAGCATTCTGGCAAATAAACCACATTCGCTGAGTCACAATTGAAACTGCCACTGATTTTTAGCTTGAAGTTAGTCGCTGTGCTGGTTGCCGCTGTCATGTGAGCGCTACTTTGCAACGGGGCTTTTTACAAAGATGACAACCAACCATGTGGATGTTGTCATTACCTTTGGGTTTAGCGGAAGTTAAGAAATCCCGCAAATGTTTGTCTCGTCTGTAGACAACACGTGGTGGTTCTGGAAAGGCTCTTGTAAGATGTTCGCTCTGCATAAGCATGTTGTTGTCTTTTCGGACAATAACTGCGACATTAGGGGCCGATGCATTATGGGTTAAAACCAAATTTTTCTGTGAACGACTTGTAGGATACGACTCTCTGTAACCATTCACTCTGACGAAGGCAGGCCCTCCTGCCGAAAGGTTAGTAAAGCTTATGTTCGTACGTTTGTCTTCCTTTCTCAACTGCATTTCCCACCGGATCCATTGAACTTCGTCATCGCAGATATATATATATATATATATATATATATATATATATATGTGGCGACCACTGCGCACAGACCTACGCAGCCTCAGTCTCGTCACTGATTAGCCCGGCGTGACACAGCTACCTGCTGAAACACGCTTCCGATACAACACGCTTCCGGAGGCTTACGTCACCACTGCTGGCTATATAACCCAAGCTACCAAGCTTCGTTGCATGTTTTGTTTCTCTAACCTTTCGAAGCGCAGCATCGGCATGCTTGCCCTGCTGCTGCTACTACGTTAATAAACATCATTTTGTTTTATGTTGGGATCCGTCCTTCACGACTCCGCATCCCACATATATATATATATATATATATATATATATATATATATATATATATATATATATATATATATATATATATATATTGGGGTGTGCGAATATTCGACAGTTTCGAATATTCGATAACTTCGAATATGCGATTCGATTATCATGCATCAAATAACTCGTCTTCCACATTTCTGCTGCGTTCGTATAGCTAAAAACGTTACCGAGAGGAGCGATAAACATCGTAAGTACACGGAGGCACGATATCTGCCTGCGACGAGCGCCCCAATACGTATGATTTATTGCTGGTGCATCTCCGACGTGCAGCGCTGTTGCCGTTCATGTAACTGTACGTTTTCAATATTGTGCGGCCGTAACGTGCCGCACTACCACTCGTTCACCATGCGGGACCACTTCTGAAGAAAGAGAGTGACCCATGCGACTGGTGGCGGACTGTAGGCACCTTCAGATACCCCACTCTGGCAAAGCTTTGCACCATGTACCTCCGTATACCAGCCACTTCTGTTCCAAGCGAGCGTGCGTTTTCAGTGGCAGGGGGGGGGGGGGTTGTCTCTGTTAGAAGGGAGCGCCTGCTGCCTGATCATGTGGAGCAACTCATATTTCTTCATGATAACATCTAGTCATTACTTTCATTGTGCCGTGATATTTGATTGTGTTGTGATGTGCATTGTGCTAGCCTGGACATTGTGTTCTGGAGATAGCAGTGTATGTTGTGTTGCCAGTCAGGCTGATAATGTTTTTGTTTTAAAATAGCTACATGTTAAATAAAATATTGTTACTGTGGAGGCATTTTGCCCTTGATATTCGATATTCGATTCGATATTCGAAGGTGGATATTCGTATTCGATTCGTATTTGAAAAATTTCATATTCGCATACCCCTAATATATATATATATATATATATATATATATATTATTGTCACGTGGTCGTGACGTCGACGAAGACAGCAGTCGGCGTTGTCAAGATGAAACTGTTTATTTGGCCGAACTTATGGCCGGGAAACGGAAAGTTAATTCGTACAGATCGTCGACCGTCGATCAACTGACAAGCAGTCAAGCGCGTCGGCTTTTATACAGGCGCTATCGAACTTTCCAGTGATATCGCTGGTGGCGGCGTTATCTCTCGACAAAGCTGGAACATTCTCGTGCGGCGCGCAATCTTAACAGATTGTTCCAAAACAATCGCGAAGCTTCCTACACATCACGGCGAGGCCTGCGCAGCGCGTTGCCCACAGTCTTTGTGGGTGAAGCTTACACTCACGAAATATAAGACTCGCGGCAATATATATATATATATATATATATATATATATATATATATATATATATATATATATATATATATTGTCACGTGGTCGTGACGTCGACGAAGACAGCAGTCGGCGTTTGCAGGATGAAACTGTTTATTTGGCCGAACTTGTGGCCGGAAAATCAGAACTAGCACTACAGCAATACACGCTGTACAATGATAGCCGCGAACAGGGCGTCGTCCGTCGATCAACTGACAAGCGGTCAAGCGCGTCGGCTTATATACAGGCGCTATCGAACTTTCCAGCGATATCGCTGGTGGTTGCGCAATCTCCAGAATGAGCTCGAGCGTTCGCGTCTTGCGCGCAATCTTAACAAAATCATCTACAACAATCGTGAAGCTTCTCGAAGAATGAGGCGCGGTTTGCGCTGAGCGTTGCCGACAGCCTTTGTGGGCGAATGCAGCAAAAGTGATCAGAAACGTACGTGGCAATGCCCCCCTCTGAAAAAGCATCGTCCCGATGCTTAAAAACAGAACATGAATACATGCAATACTTAACGAAAACTAAGCAGACAAACATTAGAGTCCTTAGGTGCGTTAACGAGCATAGTACGGTTTAAGGCGCACCACATGCACGACCTCGGGTCGAGCTCGGCGCCTCTGAGAGTTCGTGATGCCGTCGGGGACAACCTCGTAGTCGAGTGCGCCGAGACGTCGAAGTACCTTGTACGGTCCGAAGTATCGTCGAAGAAGCTTCTCGCTCAGTCCACGTCGTCGTATTGGCGTCCAGACCCAGACACGGTCGCCGGGCTGGTACTCCACGAAGCGTCGTCGAAGATTGTAGCGACGGCTGTCGGTGTGCTGCTGGGTCTTGATGCGCAGGCGGGCGAGCTGTCGAGCTTCTTCGGCACGTTGTAAGTAAGCGGCGGCGTCGAGGTTTTCTTCGTCGGTGACGTTCGGTAGCATGGCGTCGAGTGTCGTCGCCGGGCTCCTTCCGTTGACCAACTTGTACGGCGTCATCTGCGTCGTTTCTTGGACGGCCGTGTTGTATGCGAAGGTCACGTACGGAAGGATGGCATCCCACGTCTTGTGCTCGACGTCAACGTACATGGCCAGCATGTCGGCGATGGTCTTATTTAGCCGCTCAGTGAGGCCATTGGTTTGAGGGTGGTAGGCAGTGGTCCGGCGGTGGCTTGTCTGGCTGTACCTCAAGATCGCCTGAGTTAGCTCCGCTGTAAACGCCGTACCTCTGTCGGTGATGAGGACCTCTGGGGCGCCATGACGCAGAACGATGTCTTCAACAAAGAACTTCGCTACCTCGGCAGCACTGCCTCTAGGTAGGGCCCTTGTTTCGGCGTAGCGGGTCAGGTAGTCGGTAGCTACGACGATCCACTTATTACCGCTAGTCGACGTTGGGAACGGCCCCAGGAGGTCCATCCCGATCTGCTGGAACGGTCGCCGAGGTGGCTCGATCGGCTGGAGAAAGCCCGCTGGTCTTGTTGGCGGTGTCTTGCGTCGCTGACAGTCTCGGCATGTCCTTACGTAGCGAGTGACGTCGGCGGCAATGCGCGGCCAGTAGTACTTTTCCTGTACTCTTGCCAGCGTTCGGGAAACACCGAGGTGTCCTGCTGTCGGGTCGTCGTGCAGGGCCTCGAGGACTTCTGGTCGCAATTCTTGAGGCACCACGAGAAGGTACTTGGCTCGATGTGGCGAGAAGTTCTTCTTTTGGAGAACGCCGTTGCGTAAGAAAAACGACGCCAGTGCTCGCTTGAACACTTTCGGAACGACGGCGTTCTTGCCCTCGAGGTATTCCATGAGGCCTCTGAGTTCCGGGTCGGATCGCTGTTGTTCAGCGAAGTCGTCGGCACTTATGGTTCCCAAGAAGCAGTCATCATCCTGGTCGTCTTGCGGCGGCGGGTCCACGGGGGCACGAGACAGGCAGTCGGCGTCAGAGTGTTTTCTTCCGGACTTGTAAACGACGTGAATGTCGAATTCTTGCAGTCGTAGGCTCCACCGTGCGAGGCGACCGGAAGGGTCCTTCAAGTTAGCTAGCCAACACAAGGCGTGGTGGTCGCTCACAACTTTGAAGGGCCGGCCGTAGAGGTAGGGGCGAAACTTCGATGTAGCCCAGATGATGGCCAGGCACTCCTTTTCCGTTGTGGAATAGTTGATTTCTGCCTTTGATAGCGACCGGCTAGCATAACTGATGACCCTCTCCAGCCCGTCAGTCTTCTGCACGAGGACGGCGCCGAGTCCTAGGCTGCTTGCGTCGGTGTGGATTTCCGTATCGGCGTCTTCGTCGAAATGCGCTAGTATTGGAGGCATCTGAAGGCGTCGTTTAAGTTTTTCAAATGCCTCGATTTGCGCCGTTTCCCACTTGAATGGCACGTCGGTCTTCGTCAGGTGCGTTAGTGGCTGGGCTATTCGTGAAAATTCCTTGACGAAGCGTCCATAGTAGGCGCACAAGCCGAGAAAACTGCGTACGGCCTTCTTATCGGTGGGTGGCGGGAAGGCAGCGATGGCAGCTGTTTTCCGCGGGTCCGGGCGAACACCATTCTTGCTGATCACGTGACCCAAAAACAAGAGCTCCTCGTACGCGAAGCGGCACTTTTCAGGCTTCAGGGTGAGTCCGGAGGTCTTGATTGCTTGAAGTACAGCTTCAAGGCGTCGAAGATGTTCGTCGAAATTTGAGGAAAACACAACGACGTCGTCCAAGTACACAAGGCACGTCTGCCACTTGAAGCCGGCCAGTACTGTATCCATAACGCGTTGGAAAGTCGCGGGCGCCGAGCAAAGACCAAAGGGCATGACCTTGAACTCGAACAGGCCGTCTGGTGTTATGAAGGCAGTCTTTTCTCGGTCTCTCTCGTCGACTTCGATTTGCCAGTAGCCGGTCTTGAGGTCCATCGACGAAAAGTACTTGGCGTTGTGGAGTCGATCTAGGGCGTCGTCTATTCGTGGAAGAGGGTACACGTCCTTCTTCGTGACCTTGTTCAGGCGACGATAGTCGACGCAAAAACGTAGGGTTCCATCCTTCTTCCTCACTAACACCACAGGTGACGCCCACGGACTCTTGGACGGCTGGATGATGTCGTCGCGTAGCATTTCGTCGACCTGTTTCTTGACGGCCTCGCGTTCTCGCGTCGAAACTCGGTACGGGCTCTGACGGATTGGTCGGGCACTTTCTTCTGTTATGATGCGATGTTTCGCGACTGGGGTCTGTCGAATTCTTGACGACGACGAGAAGCAGTCCTTGAATTGCAGGAGCAGGGTTTTTAGCTGGTCTTGCTCGTGCTTCGGGAGGCTCGGGTTGACGTCGAAATCTGGTTGGTTTCGTCGATTCGTCGAAGCAGGTTCGGTAGCATCGAAGAGGGCGAGAGCATTGCTGGATTCCACGAATTCGTGGATGTAGGCGACCGTCGTACCCATGTTGAGGTGCCTATATTTGTGGCTGAAATTTGTCAGCACTACCTTTGCTTTGCCATCACGCAGCTCGGCTATGCCTCTTGCGACGCAAATCTGACGGTTGAGAAGTAGGTGCTGATCGGCCCTCGATGACACCTTCAAGGTCTGCGTGTTCTTCGGTGCCGACGGAAATAATGACGCTGGAGAGAGGCGGAATGGTGACGTGCTCTTCTATCACATTCAATACGGGCTTTCCTGGCGTCGTGTGTGGCGGCAGCGCTTTTTCTGAGGTTAGTGTTATTGACTAAGATCTCAGGTCTATTACGGCACCGTGTTCACTTAGGAAGTCCATCCCAAGTATCACGTCCCTGGAACAGTGCTGCAGGATAAGAAAGCTCGCAGGATAGGTTCGGTCACTGATGCTGACTCTTGCTGTGCAGACTCCAGCCGGCGTTATCAAATGACCTCCAGCGGTGCGGATTTCAGGACCTTCCCAAGCAGTCCTAACTTTCTTCAACTTCGCGGCGAATGACCCACTGACGACGGAATAGTCGGCCCCAGTGTCGACGAGAGCGGTAACGTTGTGTCCGTCGAATAGTACGTCGAGGTCGCTAGTCCGCCGTCTTGCGTTGCGTGTACGTCGCGGCGTCGGGTCACGGCTACGTCGGTTTGCACCGCTGCTTCCGCGTTGCGTCGTCAGGTCTGCTTCCACGGGTCGCAAAGTTTCGTCGTCAGGACGTCGTTCGGCGTGCGGCGGGGGCTCGGAACTTCGTCGCGGCGTCGTCATCGACGGCGGAGGATCTTCAACGTTTCGTCGTTCAGCAACCGCACCTCCATCGGTTGCTGCCCTTAGTTTTCCGGATACGGGCTAGGCGACCGATCCCGGTTTGGGCCAGTGTACTGCCGGCGGTGCGGTGACTTGTAGCGGCCGTAGGCGACGGCGAGCGGGAAGGTCGTCGTTCTTGCCACTGTGTTCCGGTGAGGTAGTCGTTGATGTCGCGCGGCCGTTCGCCTGGCTGCGGGCGCGGCGCGTTGATAGCGAATCCGCGTAGTCCCATCTGTTGGTACTGGCAGCGGCGGTACGTGTGGCCGGCCTCCCCGCAGTGGTAGCAGAGCGGGCGGTTGTCAGGGGCGCGCCAAACGTCGGTCTTCCTCGGGGTGTAGTGCTGGCCGCCAGGTGGGCGGTAGGGCGTCGATGATTGCGGCGGTGTCCGGCGACGGAACTGCGTCGATGCGGTGTCTCGACGCGGGCGCGGCGGGGGAGCGTAGCGTCGGGCGGCAGCGGCGTAGCTCAAGGCTTGCGGCTGAGGCTGTGGCTGTGGCGGTTCAAGGGTGCCCAGCGATTGCTGGATTTCTTCTCGAACGACGTCTGCGATGGAGTCCACTTGAGGCTGGGGTGAGGGCAACAGCTTGCGCAGTTCCTCTCGCACGATCGCTCGGATTGTTTCGCGCAGGTCGTCGGAGCCGAGCGCATGAACAGCGGGGCTGTCTTGGATTGATCGGCGATTATATTGGCGGGTGCGCATTTCGAGCGTCTTCTCGATGGTCGTGGCTTCTGAGACGAATTCCTGGACGGTATTCGGTGGATTCCTCATAAGTCCAGCGAAGGGCTGTTCCTTTACTCCTCGCATGAGGAAACGAACTTTCTTCTCTTCAGGCATATTGGGGTCAGCGTGGCGGAACAGCCGGGTCATTTCTTCCGCGAAGATGGTCACGCTTTCGTTCGGGAGCTGAACCCGTGTCTCCAGCAAGGTTGCGGCGCTTTCCTTTCGAAAGACGCTTGCAAACGTCTGCAGGAAAGCGCTTCGAAAGGCGTCCCAAGTTTGAAGAGTGGACTCCCGATTCTCGAACCAGGTCCTTGCTGCGTCTTCAAGTTAAAAGTAAACGTGACGCAGCTTGTCCTCGGAGTCCCAGTTGTTGAATGTTGAGACCCTTTCGAAAGTCTCGAGCCAGGTGTCCGGGTCTTCGAATGACGACCCGCGGAAGGTTGGCGGCTCCTTGGGCTGCCGGAGCAGGATCGGCGCAGGCTGCACGGGGTCGGTCATTGTCGCTGCGGTGGGTGTTGTGACCTGGGGCTGCCTGGTTTGTTCGGGAAGGAGCCCGTGCTCTGGCTGCAGTCCCTTCTGCCTGCGGCTTGTTCGACGATCCGGGTTTTCTTTGCTGCCGTCCTCTTCGCGGCTTGGGCTTGGGTCAGCGCTTCGCGGGGGCGTCTGGATCATTGAAGAAGCAGCACCTCCACCAGATGTCACGTGGTCGTGACGTCGACGAAGACAGCAGTCGGCGTTTGCAGGATGAAACTGTTTATTTGGCCGAACTTGTGGCCGGAAAATCAGAACTAGCACTACAGCAATACACGCTGTACAATGATAGCGGCGAACAGGGCGTCGTCCATCGATCAACTGACAAGCGGTCAAGCGCGTCGGCTTATATACAGGCGCTATCGAACTTTCCAGCGATATCGCTGGTGGTTGCGCAATCTCCAGAATGAGCTCGAGCGTTCGCGTCTTGCGCGCAATCTTAACAAAATCATCTACAACAATCGTGAAGCTTCTCGAAGAATGAGGCGCGGTTTGCGCTGAGCGTTGCCGACAGCCTTTGTGGGCGAATGCAGCAAAAGTGATCAGAAACGTACGTGGCATCACGGCGAGGCCTGCGCAGCGCGTTGCCCACAGTCTTTGTGGGTGAAGCTTACACTCACGAAATATAAGACTCGCGGCAATATATATATATATATATACATATATATATATATATATATATATATATATATATATATATATATATATATATATATATATATATATATGCATGTGCGTGTGTATATATATGCACTGCTCCGGTGTTTGATGTACTCTGATAGGGACCGACCACTAGCCAATGTAGGCTCTCGGTCCACAGAGTTTGCAACCATTTCTTTGGATTTGTCAATTAAATTGCAGTGCATTGATTGACCTGCATACCACGGGTCGTGGCATGCGGGTTTGCGCCAAACGTGACTGGAAACGTTTCATGATGTGCGAGACAGGTATGCTCTATAAAAGCGAGAACGGCTCCAACCAGAGGTTTGGAAATGGATCAGGCGTTTCGAGACAGGCTCGATTACGTCCTTGGTACTTGGTTGTAGCTGTGGCGTCGCTTCTTATCCTCTCATTTCAGTTTTCGCTTTCCGTCACCTCTCTAATTCTGTGCACCTACACATATGTCATTATTCCACAGTGAAGAAGCAAAAAAAAAAAACAATAACGCAGCCTAATAATTATTAACTCGTGCAAGGCTGTGTCACAGCAGAGCTGATGGGCATCTAGCTGGTCCTGGCTTGGCTAGACATTTACCCTCTCACCTGCCTCTTTCCCATCCTTTGCTATTCATACTGTCCATGGCTACGCTTTCTGTCTTTTTTTTTCGATCTTTTCTGTGTCTGTTTCTTTCTATATCTTTCTCTCTCGGTCAGTTTCTTGATCTGCCTCTTTTTCTTTGTTTTTCTCAATTTTTCATTTTATCGTACTTTCTATGTCTGTTCTTTTCCTCTCTCTTTCCGTTGTTGGTTTCTCGCCTTCTATCTGTTTAACTGTTTCTTCCTTTTGTTATTTCTCTCTCTGTCTCTCTCTTTGTGTAGTCGTTATCTTACCTTCTGTTATTTTCTCTGTTTCCTCCCTTCCTGTCTATCTCTGTATTTCAATTACTTTCTACCCATCTCTCACTTTCTCCCTGTTTCTCTCGTACTCGTTCTCCCATCCGGTGAAGAATTCACGGTAGAATAATCGGCGCGCGGGTTTTGGGAGCGAAGCAGAAGAGGAAGAAGAGGACGAAGTTGAGGAAGATCACCAAAACAGCACGTGCCGGTTCATGAAGGTGATAGTTTCGCACGCCACACGGCGGACTATATTTGCTATGCTGTACTATATATACTTAGCTATGCTTTCTCTCTTTTTTTTTCTATCTTCTTTGTGTGTGTTGCTTTCTATCTCATCCTCACTGTGTTTTGAATTGCGGAGCTTTTTAGGAGGCCGGGCTGTCATAGGCTGTGATCGTATGATGTCGTAGCTTGGCGTAACGTAGGCAAAACCACATATAGCATAGCCATCTGAGCGTGCGCACGCGCCAGAGGTCTAAGCCTTCTTATGCTTCGAGCACCTTGATTATTATATTCACGCAGACACATATAGCATAGTCCAGGGGCGTAGCCAGAAATTTTTTTCGGGGGGGGGGGGGTTCAACCATACTTTATGTATGTTCGTGCGTGCGTTTGTATGTGTGCGTGCCTATATACGCAAGCAAAACTGAAAAATTTCGGGAGGTCGTTTGAACCCCCCCAACCCCCCCCCCCCCCTTGGCTACGCCCCTGGCATAGTCAACTGTAGCATATTGAGCGCGCACTCGCGCGAAAGAGGTCTTGCTCTTGTTCTTCGAGCGCCTTGATGATGATATTAACGCAGGCAAAACCGCATGTAAGGCTCATGCGACACAAGCATTGTACGAGCTCAAACGAGCTTCATATGTATATCAAAAGAAATAAAGAAAGAATTATTGAAAGAAAGCAAGCAAGAAAGAAAAGCACCAAGAGGCGTAATCTCTGTCGCTCAAACTTCTTCCCTGAACTGGCGGTGCGCGGTAATGTGGATTTAGCCACTGTCTCCCGCAGGAGATGTGAAAGTTTCATCAGACATTAAATTTTCGATGTTGGTCGTACCGCTGTTGTCACTGACCATATCCTCTGTTAACATGTACGACCCAGTGCACGAGCGAGTTATTGTTTGTTTGCTGCTTGTTCGAGGGGAATCAATTTTCTCGACCAGTAGACGTTTTAACGCGAGAGCGTTAAAGAGCTCGTTTCGCAGGAATTCCGGTGTCGGCGTCGATAGTTGTGAACGAAGAATCGTCATCGTGTGTGTGAACAAAAAACGCCAGGCTTGCGCTGAAACCGCAGCACAGTCACAGCGAAAGCTGGAAGAGCGGCGTTTCTAGAGCCCGTTAAGCTCTCTTGGGGCTACAGTACAAGTACACTAGAAAGGTACCCACTACGCCACAATCGCAATTTTTCTGAAGTTGGGAAGCACCTACTAAGCCATTATTCGTCATTCTGCGGAGAAGCGAGGCAACAGCTACACGTCTGTAACGCATTATGTGCACTTTGTTGACGCGGCGACTGACGACGATGAAGAATTATGGCTCAGCCCTTTGTAATGGGTTAGAATCTTTAAACGGCCCACCAGTTATGTAATGTGCATTGGGTGACGCCCGGTCGCTATTTCCCTCTCCCGTCATGCTGTATAACATACGTTGACGTGGGGGAGAGACGGGGGGGGGGGGTGAAGTACTTTACTGAGACCCCGAGGAAATGGATCATGCGCTTATGGGCTTCCTTGGCAACCAATACAAGTGCACTTGCGAGGAACCCACTACGCTATATATCACTGTAATTTTTGAGAAGTAGGGCAGCAGGCACTGTGCCATTTTTCGTCATTCTACGGAGAGCGTTGGTACCTACTAAACGCATGTAAGGCATTATGCGCACTTTGTTGATGCTGTGCCTGATGAAGAATTATGGCAGAGCCCTCTGTAATGGGTTAGAAGCATTCAACAACCTACTCGTTGAGCAATTCGGATTGTGTGACGCCTGGTTACAGAATTCGCGTTGTGCGACGCTTGGTGCCTATTTTACTCTTCTACCACGCTATATTGCATATGCTAATGTGGTTCCTTCCCGACATGAAGCTTGTATAGGACCTTTTTGCAAAGCAGTTTCAAGCACCGGCCTGGCTCAGAGGTTGAATACTGGGCTCACACGCAGAGGGCCCAGGTTCGAACCTCGTTCCATCCTGGAATTTTTTTCTTATTTCGTTTTTTTTCTTATTTCGAGCGATACTGGTTACGGACAACGGCGGCGGCGGCGGCGGTGGACAACTACGGCGCCAAAAACGGCCGGTGAAATGATCTCATAACAGCTTTCGCTGTAAAAAATTGAGAAGGATACAGATAAAACAAAAAATAAAAATATTCTGGTTCGAGTGAGAATCGAACACAGGTCGCCTGCGTGGCAAGCACGTGTTCTACCACAGAGCCCTCACAGACGCTTGACACTCCTAGTGCAGAGGTGCCTTAATTTTTTTTTTCTGTCTCTGTCCTTTTGTCTTTTTCTCTCTGTGTTCCCTTTATTCTCTTCTATTTTTTATATTTATTTCTATATGCTTGTTTCTCTATTTGCCTATGTTGTCGGTCTCTCGCCTTCTATCTCTTTCTCTGTTGCAGTGTTGTTTTCAATCTGTTTCACCTTATGTCTGTTTCTTTCGCTGTATTCCTGTCTTTTTCTCTCTTTGATCGCTTTCTTCTCTCTTTTCCTTTTAATTCTATGTATTTGTTTCTTTATATCTCTCTTTGTGTAGTCGGTCTCTCGCCTTTTATCTTTTTTTGTTTCTTCCTTTTTTTGTATCTGTTTCTCGGTTTCTATTTCTTTCTACCTATCTCTCTCTGTAAACTCGTTCACCCATCCTGCTTTCCCTCCTCGCAACCCTTACATCGCTTCTCCTTACCCTTACTTCTCTTTCGCATGACCTTTGTGTACTGTACTATACCAGGCTATGCTATGCTCTCCCAGCGTGCCTGGATAGCCGAATGGTTAGGACGCTCGCCTTCGTCGGTACGCGGGTTCGAATCTCGACCCTGCAAAAAAATTTTGCCCCAAGAGTTTCTCTCCTTTTTTCTATTTCTTTCTCTCTTTCTGTCTGCTTCTCCGTACTCGGTCTCTCGCCCATGAAGTTATTGCATCATCGCCGGACAAATCGGCGCACGTCTAATATAATAATATCTGGGGTTTAACGTCCCAAAACCACGATATGATTATGAGAGACGCCGTAGTGGAGGGCTCCGGAAATTTCGACCACCTGGGGTTCTTTAACGTGCACCTAAATCTAAGTACACGGGCCTCAAACATTTTCGCCTCCATCGAAAATGCAGCCGCCGCGGCCGGGATTCGATCCCGCGACCTTCGGGTCAGCAGTCGAGCGCCATAACCACTAGACCACCGTGGCGGGGCATCGGCGCACGTCTCCTGGTAGCGAAGCAGAAGACGAAGAGAGCGGAGTTGGCGCGAGCGGGTTCATGATGATGATCATTTTCTCTCTACGACGTAGGACCCTCCACGGTGGTGTAGTGGTTAAAGCATTCGACCGCTGACCCGCAGGTCGTGGGATCGAATCCCGGCCGTGGCGGTCGAATATGCGATGGAGGCGAAAATGCTTGAGGCCCATGTACTTAGATTTCCGGAATTTCCGGAGCCCTCCACTTCGGCGTCTCTTATATTCATATCATAGTTTTGGGTAAACTGGCTTGTAGCATAGCGCGGGAAGATGTTAGTGTCAGTAGCAGAAAAGTTGCTGAAGCAGGAACGCTCGAACAGATGCCCCCCGACAAACGGTGAAGTTAACGGGCGTGAACCCAAGAGAACTGCTGTAATACCTTACATACATCAGTTATCTCACAGTTTGAAGAAAATAGGAGGCCGAGAAAACATAGACGTTGTCTTTTCAGCTCCGAACAAGTTGAGCACCCTATGTAGAGCTACTAATCCGGTAATGACTACCCGGTCGGTCTGTGATAAGAAACACAAGGATCAGTTTGTCCCATGCGCTGTTGGCGTCGTTTATCGCATTCCCCTCTCGCGCGGCAATTGTTACACAGACCAGACCGGAAGATGCATTAACGATCAGTTGACGGAACACCGAAATAAAGTGAAAGGTGTGTCAGGTGGCGGTGTTTCAGCACTCCACTGCAAAACGTGTGCATGCCACTCGGTACTAGAGAATACTGCCCTTCTTTCAAGAAGTAAATCTGAGGCTGTAAGACTGATAATAGAGACCGATCGCATGCTTTCTGCCACTTTTTCAGCAAGGTGGCACTGTCATTATCAACCAAATAAATTAAATATTTACGCATGCCCTAGTAGTTAAACTTGGTTGCCATGTATAAACTGCTGTCCTAAGGTGTGAAGGATAAGATTCAAAGCCCTTTTCCATGTGCTATCAGTTGTAAACGAAACTATCTCACTACTGTTGCGTGATTTCATGTGTGTATATATGACCGATCCTGAAAATAAAATTTTCGTTGTTGAAAGTTAGCGCTTGTGTTCGTCTCGTACTTCGTCTTTGTCCGTGTGTCTTCTCGCGCTATGCTACTAGCTAGTTTACGATGAACCAACAAGCCCATATTGGTACCCTTATTGTAGTTTTGAGGCGTTAAACCCCAACAATTATTAGTATCTACGACACACGGCCAACCTCGACCTTACGAGCTCAGCTCTAAAATACCGGGAAATCGGAGGCAAGCGATGCTGGCCATGTGCGTGCCTTACCTACAACTTTTTTTTTTTCATTCTTACATTCGGAGTGCGCTATGCTCCCTCTTAACTTCTTCTTTCCTCCCATACCGGGAATTAGATCTTCATCCACGTGCTTAGCAGCGCGACACTTAAGTTGCTACTGACATCAAAGACTCAGAGATAGTCGTGCGTTCATATACAGGCAAAAATGAAATGTGGCAACGTGAAATGACAAGCCGACTCGGTAAAAGTGCTGATTGCCATATCATAAACTACTGATCGCCGACAAGCTCACGATCGAGAAAGCACCAAATATTGGAAAACGGCGCATACAAATGCACATGTGACCGGCGCGCCTTCGAGGACCGCGTTTTCCGTGAGCTCGCCGGCGCCGGGCTTTTCGCGTGCGATGCAGCCGCAACCGAAATCTGTAACTCACAAGAGCTTTGCTTAAAAAGTAAAATAAAGTTGCAAGATCTTTCGAGTTTATGCTAGCTCAACTGCGCAATCAAATCGCCTCTCAGCGTAGGCACGTCTCTTCACATTCACTCACCATGATTGCCCCACATGTGCGCAAGTTCGTGATTCGTGCTACTTAAAATAAACACACTCGTCGCTGGTTTCGATATCGCTGGGCGTAATGCAATATGAGTGCAAACTAAAACAGAGTGCTGAGTGCAAATTTGACAGGTAAAGAACGGAAGCGAAATTTTTTGACGCGTCCTTAAAAGGACAGCTCCGAAAAACGCTCAAAGGCACGAATGTAAATAGTCCAAAGCGACGGTTTTTGCGGAGTTTAGTACACAAAGAGGCAAGACGCTAATCGGACAACTCTGTCGCCTGTCCCGTGACTGCAGAAATTCGATGTGACGTCGCAATGCGCAAGAGGACGTGCTATCTGTTAAGTCGAGCGCTTGGATTACTTTCACTGTATCACATTTTCGATGGGCGAGGTCCGGCTTTTACACTTTCTGTCGGTTCACATTTTTGAGAAGTCAAGGACATAATTATAGGATAACAAAGTACTAGCGTTTGTTACGTAAATAGATGTATGTATAAAGATACAAAATGGCGGGTTAAAATACAGTGTCGTAGAATATCCATCCAGCCAAATCAAATTCGCGGAGAGGAAACAGACGAATGAAGATAAAAAATAGCAACATCTGGAAGGAAATATTTAAAGAAGTAGAAATAAATAACAAGAAAATAAATCGACACAAGCATGTGTACGAGGAGAGTGTATAAATAACGCAGCCGAGCTCAAGTCAGATTAGGGGAGCGCATAAAAATGATCCGAGAAAGTCAAGGATAGACGAATCGAAACTCACGAAACTTGGCTCCGGAATTCGAGAGACGAGCCGCCTCTCCAAAAACAAAAAACAAAAGAAAAAAAAAATAATAAAAATATTAACAGATGACCAAAACGGATAAACACGTTTCTAAAGAACGGAAACAGATGATGATTCCGCTCTATATAATTGAGGACGACAAGACATTTCACAATAACAGCCATGCCAGAAACACTACACACTTTCACCCTGCAAGACTTTTGTTGTTTTCCCTGAGCTTCGGTCGCGTTTGGTTCATTGACACCGTTGAGCACATCGGGCGTGACTGCACGGCAAAGCCATTCACAATGGTGATGTAAAAACTGGAGGACGCTTGAGCCTCGCCTTCGTGAGTACAACGCGATAGCATAATCGGGCCCCGTTTGCATCGCCTTCTCATTTGCTAACTACGCTTCGCACCTCGTTCGACACCTCATTTGTGTCGCGAGGAAAGCAACTTTTCGCCGTTTTAAGCAATCTAAGAAAGCCTACTACAAGTGCAGTTGGGAAGATCCAAAAAATTGGGGGACCCTTAAGCTTCGCCTTTAAGAGTTGAACGCAATAGCGAAATCCGACCCCTAGTGCGCACTTCAACCAGTAAGTGCATACTTATTGATGTGTATTGTTACACACACACGCACACAGACACACGCGCGCGCGCGCGCGATTTGGTACATACAGGTTTTTGATCTAAAGCAAGAGTCGCATGGCCTCCAAGATAGACGCCGCGTGCTTGCCATCTCGGAGGCCATGAAGAGTCTCACAATGCCTCACAGACGGCAGCACATTATCTAGCATTTGCTGTTTGCTTGATCAACGCCTCCTCTGGAAAGCCGGTGGTGGCTTGATATGTTTTCCGCTAGATGGACATAGTTGTCCATTTTTAGATCTGTTTGAAAGTTCGTGCGTGTTTTCAGCGGCGATGGCTGGACTATCCCGGCCTTTTTCGACGTAGTTTGATGGCCTCCCAAATGCGCATACAAATCGCCGAATGGGCTCGTTTTCGTCGTGACACCTGTCCAACAAAATGCGTTAAGGAGAGAGCCTGCGCCATTCAAATCCTTTCACTACATGGCATTTATGTAGTGTTTTTTTTTCCGCAGCAGCTGCAAGAAACATCGTGGTTTTGTGGTAGGACACCTGCTTGCCACGCGAACGGCCCGGGTTCGATCCTCAATGGGACCGAAAATTGTATTCTTTACTTTTATTTGCTTCTTTCTCGATTTTTCGCTCACAACCAACGGTGCCGACGCCGAAGGCGGAATTTCTGCGACACGAGCTCTCTAACGCTATCGCGTTAATACACCACAATCCATGATTTTGCGAATTAGCGAGGTACCCACAATGCATCTCCCAGGCATTATCTAAACTTTTTGATGTGGCTGATGACGTCCTTTGTAATGGGAGGGAAGCTTAAAACCACCCAGTTGTGTGCAGTTGGGATGTTGTGACGGCTGGTGCGATCTTACGGTGCTGCCGCGCAATTTTACATCAGTTAACGCGACTCCTCGCTCTACGGGACACCTACATAGCATTTTTTTTCGGAACAGTTTCAAGCTGAGGTGTAGCTCTGCGGTAGACCTTGCCACGCGGCAGGCCTAGTTTCGATTCCGACTCGCAGCCCTAACTTTTATTATTCACATCTTGTCGCGAATTTTCGGTCACAACCATCGACGGCAATGTCGACACTGGAATTTCTGCGAATTGGGCTCATTAGCGCTATCGTGTTTGCTTATACACTTGATGTCCAAGTACTAGCTAGCGCCTCTCTTTGGCGAAATTGACATTTCTTTGAGTACAGCGTTAGGGCACCCTGTTTAAGGCACCTCAAAACAACGTGAAGTCGACATCGCCGGCATGCTGGCCATGTATGTGCGTCAACGTCGAGCATTATCGCGTTAGAAGTTCTGGTTACTGACGAATAAATTTTTGTGATGCAAGTAAAACGTCATAGGTTAACAGGCCGACAAATTTGCACTGCAAGTGCATGCAATGGATTTCAAGTCGGGGATGTACTCACGTTCGAAGCACAAAAAAAACGAACCCATGCGAAATTTTTTCTAGTATGGCGCTAACAGGACGATATGCTTGTTTAACAGTTACGCCGTGTATAATAACGCAATAAACAACCAACAAACACTAAGAGTGTTACGCAACTCCCTCATGCCTTCATGGTCAGGGATCTCATGCTTGCGGTTAAGCCTTATAATCGCATCCAAACCCTTTCCTTGGCCTTAAGCAGAACGCCGGCGTTCCAGGAAACGCCCATTAACATGCAAATTCTCCATTCCACTTTATCCCCAGCCCACTTTTTTGTACTGTCGTCATTGTAGACAGTTTGCTCCGCATTGCAATTATTTTCCGTTTTTGTTTTTCTGCCGCTGAGAATTTTGCTGGCAATTCCAGGACTGCGAACCCTTGTTTCCAGGTCACCAGACACCCTGGTATATATATATTTACCAAAAGAAGGAATAAAAAAATAAAAAAGGAAACATCACGACAAACAGCAAAACAAGAAACACGAAGAACTGGAGCAAAATGGACGAAGAAAAACGAATGAAAAATAAAAAGGTGATAACTGTGAGAAGTGGCGGCTTTCATTTGCCGAGTCATTGATGCGTGAGTCGGCCGCCCAGGAAACCATGAGACGCTCGGATGCTCAAAGCTGGAGAGACCGTAGCGAGTGAGTGCGATTTCGTTTCGTAATTTTCTCTTCGTGTAGCCGCAGTTTCTCGCTTCCACACATCAGCTCCGACATTGCAGACCCTCGAGCAAATAACACGTCGCCCAACATTTACAGGGACGCTTTTGTTTGCTTCTAGTCTTCTTTTTCCCTTGTGATCGGTAAACCGGAGATGCAGCTTTTCTTCGATGAATTCTTGTTGCCGCGCAGTCCATTCGCCGCGTCCCCGCAAACATACACCCTCGAAATGCCGCTGCGACCATTTTTTGGCAAGCAGTGTTAGGAAACGGCATGATGCGTAGAGAAAGCAGTGCTGTTAATGACAACGGATGTGCGTGAAGTAACAATGTTGAGCCTTAAAAGCGTCCGCTAGAAGGTACATAACACGGGAAAGGGTCAAGACGAACTTGAGCAAGACGAATTTGTTGCATTCGTCGAGCCTTGTATTCACGCTGTTCTTCTGGTGTCTTTTATTTCCGTGGTCTACCCGTGGCCGTCTTAGAATGAGCTGAATGAGTTGGTACCACACGCGCGGCGCGTATATAGTAACGCACCGTTTACTTTCAATTCCTAACCTGGCGTTTTGCGTTCACGCCACGATCTTTTCGACCACCGCAAGGTATAGAGCTGCCCTGTAAAAGAGTTTATCGATCCGATTGGTTCATATGATTACAATTTTTGAAAATTGTATCTTTGGACGTCGACACAGTGATTCCCGCTGTGCAAAGGCTCCCTGAAAGTCAGCTAGCGTCACCTCTTACAGACTCTGTGAGAGTCCGTTGGATGGCGGGAACACCGCCGAAACGGTGACCTTACAGGTTTATCTTCAGCTTTGGGAACAAGAAGTCTGTCGAGCTCACATCAGGGCTGTATCAGGGCTGCATCAGCCCTGACACGGTTCCCAAAACTCAAGAGAAACTGAAAGGTCACCGTTTCGATGGTGTTGCCTCCATCCGACGGGCTGTCACAAAGAGTTTGAAATCGGTGACACTAGCTGACTTTCAGGAATCCCATGCATCGTGGAAATCGTGTTGGCAGTGGCGTGTCGACGTCCAAAGATAGCATTTTGAAGAATTGTAACCATACGTACCGATCGGATCAACACTCAGTCTCAACATTTTATTTAAATACATCTATAGAATAAAAACCGTTGGAAGTTTAACGCTCGTCCTTGTCGTCTTATTCCATCCTACGTCTTTGTTTGCGCTGCACCATTCTGCATTAAAGTGATAATCCTATCAATCAATCCATCAATCAAATCAAATTTTATTTTCGCTTCAGACAATACAGTGCATTGTCACTGCGAAAATAGAGGACCAGAGAAAAAAGCTGCGCTTGCGCAGCTTGACTAAGCTCTGGTCACCCGTACAGCAGCAGTGACAGGACGAAACATCTAAGCAAGTCTATGTAGCCGCAGTATATACAAATGCTACTACCAAAAGTAGTTACCTAATCTACGTTGTTGAACTGAAAAAAAACACCAATGTATGTTTTAATGTGCAATCACTTTAGTAAAACCGGCTGCTGTAAATATACGAACATGAGTAGTTCCAACACATTTATATAAACAGATCTAGTAAGGTTTTTTTTAGTACAGTTAAGAACATCAATATTTCTTTGTTCTAGTTCATTTAGTGTGGTTGCGAGTACGTAATCAAGTTTTTCTTTTCCATAATGGGTACGCGAGAAAGGAACGTGGTATGGTGGGTGATACCTGAAAGGATAGGAAATTGTATTTGCTCGGAGATTTGCTATTGCTTCGAATAGCTCTGTTCTTCCTAATGTGGCATTTTTGTATGTTCTCAGTAGTTTATGTTTGTATATGTTGTGAATCTTCATCATTTTATGTTTGTGGAATAGAGGTTCTGTGTGTTCTAGAAACGAGGCGTTTTCTATTGAACGAAGTGCTTTTTTCTGGGCCATGAATATTTGCTGTAAGTTTGATAATGTTGTGTTTCCCCATATTAGTGTGCAATAATATCAGTGAGAGTTGAAGAGCGCGAAATATAACATTCTTTTAATGCTAACAGGAAAAGTGTGACGGTTCCGGCCTAATACACCGGCTACTCTGCTTAATTTTGGCAATAAGGTTTTCACATGTTCATTCCAGGACATATTTTCGGAAAAAATTACGCCGAGAATCTTAATATGTTTCTCTACTTTGATTTGAAATGGCCCGAGAATTATATAATCGTCGATGTTTCTTAAAATTCCCGGGGCACGGAACAACACACATTTAGTTTTCGATTCGTTTAAAGTAAGCCTATTGAACTTGCACCAGGCCTGTAAGTTATGACAGAATGTGTCACCCTTTCGTTTTATGGTCTCCAAGTCTCTTCCTTCAAGAAGTACCGAGCAATCGTCGGCATATATAATATATTTACAATCCTCATAGATTCTCACAATATCATTAATATAGAAAAGGAAGAGAATCGGTCATAGTATGCTACCCTGAGGAACCCCAAAATATCCAACCATGATCATGTTGTTATTGTATTTTGTAAAATAGGAAGTGTTTCGTTATAGCTTCCGTCGCATTGAACACTCACTTAACAGCTGTGCGTGTGCCTGCTCCAAATCAATGTATCCCGGTGTGTCTGCCTGGGCCATGGGGTGTAGTGCGAACATTCAACGTCACGGCAAATTGTACGGGATACTACGGCGCTCGTGTGTGTGCCCCTTTCGTACCTCTCTTTTTGCGCTCTTTTTTTCGCTACAGTGCTACCAAACCAACTGGCCCACCAACAAGCATTAACAATACTACTGATATTTAGAATAACAGAGAGCTGAGGAGTTGGTAAGTATTCATTCTAAAAATACAGGGCGTGCAAACACGGACACATGAAAGAAGTCAGGACACCACAAAGGCCGGCGTTTATGGTGTCCTGACTTCTTTCTTGTGTCCGTGTTTGCACGCCCTGTATTTTTAGAATGACCACTGATATTGTTGCACAGCAAATGACAGTATTTCGGCGGGAAGCTTTTAATGCACATTTAGTTCAGAATTCACATTAACACGTCATCTGAACGTGAACTGTTACCCGTTAGTGGCGGCACGCTTTGAAGGTTCCAGTGAAGGCAAGCGTTGTGCATTCACCTCTGCTACTGTGTATATGAGACTCGGGCTTTCAATCCAAAACTTTGTAGCCTTAATCCACAGTGCGGCAATACCAAAGCATGGTGAAACGAGCATTGCGCAATCTCGGGCGAAGCGCTCGAGGTTACGCCGGAATTGGCACTGCTACTTTTATTGCCTCGTTTCCATTCTAAGCGCGGCCATGTATCACTCTGTGTTGCGCCACACGATATATGCGTGAAAGCGCACTTGCGGAATGTTCCATATACTGTGTTGTGGCTGAATATTTTTTTCTATTATTATTCTCAGTGAGCTTCGAGCACAACGGAATTGGCTTACGTCAGAACAAAGAGGTTTCGGATATTGAATTTTGCAGCCTAGCCTGCCTGGCGTTTGCAGCGTCCGCTTGACGGCGCGCCCGCTTCTCTTCTGCTTCACTGGCCCGCAGCTCCAGGTTTGCTTGACGGCGAGCCCTCTTCGCTTCGGCCTCCCGGGCTCTCACCGCAGGGTCTTGGCGGCGAGCCCGAGCTGCAGCTGCGTTGAGAGCCCGCCGCGCTGCCGCCTTGGCTGGGGTGTTCATGCAACAGAGCGGCAACGATGAGTGTTCACTGAGTGAGCTTCGGCGAAGAGAAAGGAAGCACGCCAAACGCGAGCGCCAAACGAGAGGCGCGGCCCTCAAGGTCACCTATCTTACCTAGCGCACGCGCCGATGGCGGTGTGCGCCGCCTTGAGCGGCGACGCGCCATCTACTGAGCACTCTTGGAATCACCGGAGAGAGCGCAGCTGCGCCTATCAACTTTTGGCGGAACCAATGAGAACACGCCACCGATAACGGACAAGGCGCGAGCATAAGAAGCTTGGCGAGCAAGCTCCTAAAAAGAATAATGAAGAGAATAATGCCCGATGGTATCCCGATGAATTGAGAAGTGTGGCGAAGTTGACGTCAATATTATGGGGCAAACAGCAGATGCCCCGTGTTGTGCTGTCTGCGTTGTTTCGCTGCTCCAGAGAAATGAAGTCTCGGTGTAAACTTGGCACACGATATGGGCTCTGTATGTAGTGAGATGTTGCAAACGTACATTCACTTGTCTGTTAGCAGGCCTGGAGTTGCGGGCCGAAATCCTGCGATGAGCATCGTTGTGCAACAGTCCAGCATATGCACCGGTACGTGCAGTAATCACGGAGAAGGCCGTAATCAAAAATCATCCAGCGCTTACAGCATCGTGTTCGAACCAACTTGGCAGCGACTTGTGCGTTCTTGTTTTCATGCTGCCAAAAGGTGACGTTTCAGTTATTGGAAATAAAGCTGGGCGTTAGGGCATTTTAAACAGCGCCGCTGTTTAGGCTTGGCAGAACTCCGGGATCGTCGGCACAAAAGTGATTGGGTAAGCGCCAAAGTAAGAGGGTATGTGCCATGCAGCTCATAGCTTAACATAGCCATGCATAGTACAATATAACAAAGGTGTGGAAAAGCGAAGTGAGGGTGCGGAGGAAGGTAAGGAGGAGGATACAACATCGCATAGCCTTGTATACTGTAAGAATGAGATGGCAAAGCCAAGTGAGGGTGAGGTGGACTGATGATAGGGTGCAGAGGAAATAAAGAAGAAGGTGAGATGGAACGCCATGCCATAACCATATACAGCTGGCCAAATCTTTAACTAACGTTCCGAGCGGCAACTCTTTTGTGTGTCAGTGGCTTATGATTGGACGAAGTAGCGAAAAATTGTTCTGTGCGCTTGCCCTCACCCTTTATGGAACTTAATTCAGTCATGTGGCGAAGATACATAGAAAAAAATGCCGCTCGCGAACGATGGTTGAAGATTTGGCCGCCTATACACAGCAAGAGGTGGGAAAGAGAATTATGTGCCAAGCACCTCTTAGCAAATCATAGCCATGTATAGTAGAGCATGCCAAGGGGGTGGTAACGTTAAGTGCGAGTGAGGCGGAGTTTAAAGAGGAGGGGAGATGGTTCGCGGCGCAAGCTGCCGTATTCTTGGACTTGGACTCTGAGCGCAGCACATTGCTCGTGGTCGCGTCGGCCGCATACCATATCCAGCTTTTGTGGACACATCACAGCCAGCGCCCCTGGCGGCCCCGGCGCGAAGCTAGCGCGTTTTCAATGGAACTGGCGAGTTTTTCCCGAATTAAGTGTAGAGGGTGAATGTTGAAAAACGCACACCACAGAGCGCTTCTGGGAACCTAAACGCACGAGAGGACTGCAGCGATCATGTTGCACTAAGCTTCCATTTTGTTCCCAGAGCAGTTAAAGATTGTACAATGGGAGTCTATGGAAACGGCGAAAATTGTGGCCTGTTTTTCGAGACAAAAACGGTCACTGTCGTAAAACTAAGCAAGTTATGTTAATGGTCAGGAAATCACATGTAGGCCTGACACTCAGCTTTCGTTTGAAGCCATTCTCAACTTGCTGCAATTGGCATAACATTGTTCCCTAACGCGTTTTTTGAAGCGCGGTCGTTCAAATGTTTGCGGTAAATTGATAAACCCTTGCTTACCACAGGCGACAACACGTCCAAAAAAAAAGTCCACCGTGGCCGAGTGAGCTAATCGCGCAAGTTCAGAGCACGGCATGACCGCGCCGTCACCGGTTCGATTCCTGGCGACGGATCAGCATTTTTTTTTTTTTCAGCCCGTGAATTAGTTCCACAGCTTCGCACAGAATGTCGCCGCCGAAACAAAAAAGAGCTTTCGTTTCGGTTTCCATTCTTGACTGTAATCTTGAGCTGCCGTTTCTTTTTCTCTTTATTATATGACTTTTTTAGTGTATGTTTAAACACTCCACGCGTATCACATCGTTCAGATCTACATTTGTAATTCTTACTTTATTCTTTTATAAACGTCCTAAGGAACAGAACGCCCGATCAAGTTATGGTGAACAAAGCTCTTTCGAAATTTTGTACGCGCATTGTGGTGGAAACTTATTTCTCCCTTCTCATGATGTCGTTACGATCTTCTCAGGTACCTACAATTCAGCAACGTAAAGGAAGCGAACTAAGCTTAGACAAGCAAGGCATAGTAATTAAATGACGAAGTTAGACATTTTTGCAGTTGCTTTTTACTTTAAGGCTAACGCAAGTGTCTGTCGTAATCTTAACGACCTAAGGGGAATTTTTCGAGTAGTTCTTTTTTTGTTAGACACTACTAATGAAACCAACAGATAATTAAGCCAATCAAAGAATAGGAAAAATTCTTTGTTCTTTTACAAACAGCAGTGCAATGATTTCGCCCTAACTTAAATGAAATTAAAATCGCTATCTCGACAAACATCAGCGGGCGGCTCATATACCCTTCTATATGCTGCGCTCTCAACTCGAAGAGACTGTGCGAAATCTCCTTTCCTACCTGGAGTGCCTGTGTTCTCTTACAGCACCATCTTGTACAGTTACGCGAGGCTGGATCTAGAAGAGTTAGCTGCCAGCTTTACTTCATTTGTTGCTATCGCACTCATTGCATCGTCCTTGCGGTGAAACTGGGATTTTTATTCATCTCTTGTCATATCTATCGCCCTACGTGAACAGAAAAAAACCAGCATGCCTTCTCCTTTAACATCACAAAGCACTGTGCGCTGCATCGGATAGGTCCGTGTGATATGACGTGTGTGGATCAAAGCTTTCGGGAAGTCCAGGGACTGGTGCTCCCAGTTACAAAACGAAAATCCTGTGATTCAGCAGCTTTTCGCACGCACTCGCAGCCCACCTCAACGTACCGCAATGAGATGCCATTTTAAACATCCGTAAATGAAAATGTGCGCAGCATGTTCTGGTTGCGCAAGGCTGGAGCCAAAAGCGGAGCTGGCGTTCGACCTAGCTTGTTCTAAGGTTTTGCTATTAATACCAAGCTATTGCTAGAGGTGCAAAGTTTTTGCTAGTATAGTATTATAGGATATGGCTAGGCTTGGATAATCTATTCTTCTCAGGTTTCGGTCGGTTCCCCAGACTACGCACTTGTTGCGTGGTTCTGAAGGGGAAATGCCGCGTCACTAGTAGTTAAGTGATGGGATTTTAGTCACGTGAGAGAGAAAGTACATCTTTATTATAGTCCAGTGCGGACGCTGAGGTTGCCCCGCGCAACCCGGTTGTTTCGAAGTTTTTGGCGCCAACACGTCACGTCAATAGTTACGTGACGTTACGGGATTTTAGTGGCGAGACTAATTACTTGATTTTACGTGATTTTTAGTCACGTGGCTAGTTACGTGATTGTAGTCACATAAGTAGATGTGCGATGTTACGTGATTTTGGTCACGCGACAACTGCAGGCCTGGTGTACAAAAAATTGTAGTCGCAGGAAACGACAACCCATCATTGATATCACATATATTTTACGATCACGAGAAATTCACTTTCGTTGCTCGAAAGAGCAAGCGAAGCTGCACTCGTGCACTTTTTATCACGTTTCAAAATTGTTTGGGCTTCTACGATTTTTTCTGGAATTTTTCGTATGCTTCATTTGCTCTATTCTTTTTTCTTTCCTGGTGAAGAGCGCATATATATTGCTGTATGTTTGAAAATATAGTCAGTTGTAAGTTCAGCGCTGTGTGTGTTTTCCAATGTCGTCCTCGTTACTTGCGCTGTGAAACATCGAATTATGGTCTACAGCGCATTTTTGCAAACAGAAAGCAGCTGTTTTCACTTTTATATTCCGTTCCTACTCTTTGGAAGGTGTGGACACTTGCAAGGAGCGTTGCAAGGAGAGTTTGACTGTAGTATCTTTATAATAGTTATCGTATCACGGGCTAGCCGCCGCGCGCTGTGGCTGAATGGGTTGATCATCCGTGCTGGCTGTTTGCGCGCAATCGCTTGGGCCTTAGTTCGAATCCCAATGCGGTTTTTTCTTTTTTTGTCTCTCTCAGAATTGCTTATGTTTGCCGCAGTGGTACAGCGGTTACGGTGCTCGGCTGCTGACCAAAAGGGCACATGTTTGACGGCGGCTCCAGCGTTTTTGAACAAGGCGAAAATGCTAGAGGCTCGTGTAGTTGGTTTTAGATGCACGTTACGAACCTGAAGTGGTCAAAATTTCCGCAGTCCTCCTCTACGGCACGCCTCACAAACATATTATGGTTCGGGCACGTAGAACTCCAGCAATTATTATTACTAGTACAACGCTGCTGAAGATTTAGTTGCTTGTTTTTTCGCTGGAGCATTGCAACCAAGATATTTGCTGCAGTTTCGGTTTCGCTTTTGGAAATGGGAGCAAGTAAACTTCTAATGTTTTATTTTTTATTACAACGCAACCCATTACTTAATAACGAAGAAAAGGAACCCCGATTTTAGTTAACCTCAACCATAAGAAGGCAATACAAAACGAAACCAAAACAAGCATGAGGGAAGCCATTTGTAATATAATGAAGCGTTTTAAAGAAGTACTCTACTATTAGAGACGACGCAGAAACGTAACCAGTAATAGCAGAACCAACGCAAAGCTTGTATTATTGAATCGTCGCCTTTTTTCTACGGGAGCAGCGTTCTCTGCTTCTGCAAGTACTGCTGCTCTTTTGCATTACATGTTTTTCCCCTCCGAAAAAGAGCCATCCTGGCTAATTACGGACAGCTGCACAGTGGCAGTGAGGCTTTAGCAGGTCCATATGCACAATCTCATGCCTCGAAATTGTTTGATTACAATAAGTCTCAAGCGACTTGACGGCGTATATGAAGTACGAGGCTTGCTAGACCACACGGTACGGGCCGTGCTACTTCGGAAGAAGTTCCGTAGACCGACCGGGGCCACGTAGGAGTCCAGAGGCCAGGCCCGTACCTAGGGGGTATGCCCCAAGGGCCCGCCTCCCCTCCCAAATGTTTGACGGGGGTTGTGTTTTACCGACAAGAATAATGAGAATAGGTGTTTCTCTCAAACTGTCAAGGCCTTCAGCAAGTGCACGTCCCCCTCCATCCCCCTCGCTGACTGGCGCAGGCCGGCGGCGGGGACCGGTGTGCACGGAACAGACGGCGAATACGGTAGGCAAGCAGACTCGGAAGCGAGCGTGGCCACGCGCGCCGTTGCCATAGCAACGACGGAGAGATCTCCAACCGGCTGCTTTGCTGCTGGCTTGCGTTTCCTTTCTTGAATTCTCGGCACTCGCCACTTTCCTATGAAGAATGCTGTCTCACGCTCATAACGTGCATGCCATTTGTGACCTGGAAGTGCCGAGCGCGCGGCGATAATGCAATCGAGAGGCGTGCACGATATCAGGACTGTTTTGGTGAGGCGAAACGACACCATTTCAACACGTTCTTCAGTGTACGCTGCTTTCGTGAAAAGCATACGTAATTTAATAGCGAATATTAGCCGATTACACACTGCCTTTCTTGCCACAACGCCACTTCACGCCGTTGAAAGAGTAATAAGAGGGAGTAACTAAGAGGGAAGTCCAGGCATGGACACATGCATGTTGTCTTTACTGATGACTTTCCCTTAACAGGTACCCATTTTAGCAGCAATGTACAACAGAGTGAATGAAAACAGCGAGGAGTAAGACTTCAAAACTAACAAGCGCTTTTCGCTTTACAGTTCTGCTTACCGATTCAATGAGCCAAGTATTCGACGCTCACTAGATTGCCCTCCGCACTGTGTTTCCGAGCCAAGCCTAATTACGGTTCATCAAACTAATGAACAGATCAAGCTCGCCTTGCTTGTTTGCCTCAGGTTTATGACTAACGTGTCGGTAATGCACTACACACACACACACACACACACACACACACACACACACACACACACACGCACACACACACACACACACGCACGCACGCACGCACACACACACACACACACACACACACACACACACACACACACACACACGCACGCACGCACACACACACATGTGTGTGTGTGTGTGTGTGTGTGTGTGTGTGTGTGTGTGTGTGTGTGTGTGTGTGTGTGTGTGGAGAATGCCTTGCGGGTAGCGCTCACTAAAAAAAGAAAAGATGCATTTACTAACGTTTCAGCCGTGACACCGCCTACGTAGGTCAGTGTCTTGCGAAACCCATGCCACAGCCCAAACGTTATGGAATGCACTTTTTCCGGTTTTTGATGTGTGCTACCTGGAAGTTCATTCAATGTAGAAAGCGCCGCGCGCATGCGCCGTTGCTCGACATGCGTTCACTAGTAGTCGCGAAGGCAACGCCACCTCTCAACGTCAACTCCTTTTACTCTTTTATAAGTACAGAATAAATCGAGAATGCCTAATAACGTACGGATTAATTTTAGGCGCATTTTTTTCTTTGGTAAATGGCAGCGGACTGCCTACAGCATTCTGCACATCTCATTCGTGCACTATGAAGGCTTGCCCGTCAGGCAACGCGACATGCCGTTGTGACTTTCAAAGCGCAATTCAACAATACAAATCCTAATCCTATGGTGAAAAAAAAAAGCTCGTTTATGTCACTGTAATTCATAGCCAGGGTCTTGTGACACATTTCGGTTGGTTGTCAGTCCCTTTAAGAAAGCACATCGCGAATATACATAGTGATAGAGTAAGTATTTACTCTAAAAAGGCGTGACCTCACTCATGCTACCTCATGTTGCACGATCCCAAATATTTGTCCATAAGTAAATATTGAGAAGGTTATTGTGTATACATATTTTAACTTTCTCACTATCAAGGAGGTAATTTCCGCGTCACTACAAAATCAGCCCTAAATGGTGGCTCAGCGCTGTACAGCACACGTGTGCGCTGTACAGCGCAGAGCCACCATTTAGGGTAGATTTATGGCCTAATCTAAGAAAAAAAATAACACGTTATCAGATTGACAGGAATTCAATTCTTTGAGCTATTTCCACTCAGACAAAACTGAGAGGGGATACCATGTCTAGAGGGTGTTTTCCAAAACGCGTGCATCTATGATAGCACTGTGCTATCGATGCGCATTAACCAGACTTCACACCTGTGTGCAGATATCCCTATTATTAAAGTCGAGGCTACATGCCAGTTATCGTGTCTTCTGAAATATTATTAATTTTTCTTAGTCGCTTTCGCGCGTATTTCTATTGCAACTTTTATGTTGCAGTAAAATTTATTATTGAATTATATATTTCTTACTATCTATTTTACTATGATTTCCTTATCTACAATAGAGACAAAACTACCCGATACAGTGGAAGGGACTTTCAAGGTGGGCCTACACGTTTGAGCCAAAAAAGAATCCCAACCAGGAATGTCTTCGCAGCTTTGACATTCCTATCAAGCCAGAAGATTCCAGGATTCAATACGCGGCTGATATTTTGCATCATGAAGTACCAAAAAAAGCTCCGGTTTTGAAGACCCTCGAGCGGAGCTGTAATCATTCTATTTGACATGGGTCATTTTCCGCTGGGCTTTCAGAGGATGAAGACTACAGCAGCTTGAAAAGCAGTATATATTATGGCAAAAAGCAGATTTCGCTAGGCTTTACCTGGCTAAAGACTGGTATTTTTCAGTCATTGCTACGAGCGAAAAACTACTAATCAAAATTCCTGTGCGCATAAACACCATTGTTCTCTTAAGGGAACCTCCTGGAAAGAAAGGCTTAAGATTTCATTTGGAACGCCTGCACATCTTCGTGGCAACAGAAGGCGCTCCACTCACAACTGAAGAAATTTCCATATGCTGGGTGAACGAAAGAAGTGGGAATTAAAGGGTTCGCTTTTCTCTGATGTGTCTTGTGACCCGTTGTTGAGCAAGTCAAATGCATTTTGTATTCTACATCAGCAGTGATATAGAATAAAGAAGTGATTTTGAGAGATTGTAGGAATAGTTACTATATTATGTTGCATTAACAATTGTTGTTGTCAGCGCAAAAACGCCCAAATTCGCCCTTCTGAATTTCTTTGTGCTGATCAAAGTGGACGATTGGGCCAGTAGGTGATTCATGATCAACTTTGTGCTTGCTGTAGTGCAAAGTTGAAAGAGACTGCGCCTACAGAACATGAAAGGAGAGCTTCAGGAGAACTTCCAGCCCATTAGAGTAACCTATTGGTGTATCTGCGCCAACAGAATTCAAGACAATCACCTCGAGCATATGAGTCAGTCGACCGTGAGAAAAAAAGGGAAGAAAAGAAAGAAAAAAAAAAGAAATGCAATTAGGATAGATAAGTGCCTTTTTTAGCGGGATAGATGGCAGATCTAGAGATTTTCACACAATTCGTCAGTCGTATATCTTCTACTATACGTTCATTCCTAACAAAAAAACTAACCAAGTTCACATTTTCCGGTGTACAAGATCATCTTTCAACGACTGTATCATTTTTGTACACCCGCTTAGACGGCGCCAAGCTTGCGGTGGGAGCCACATTTCCGTAAGAACTAAATGAAAACAAATAAAAACTATCTGAACTTCCTTTTTTTTTACTCTCATTCCTAGCGTTCTCAAACTTATCCAGTTCTAATTTAAGGTAACGCAAGGAGCAAACGAGCATCACCCAAGTAGTACACCAAAGGAAATTCGGTTTATTATGCAACCACAATATCCTGTTCTTACCCAAACATAATGGTTCCCGCTAGCTCAAAAAAGAAACTCGGAAAGCAGCATGCTGCTCCAATATCCCACCGGTACGGCAGCGCAAGAAACTAAACAAACAAACAAACAAATAAAAACACGATTCTCTTCATGCATCGTGGGCGCGTCTATAACGGCCAGACATTTGGCGCGGCACGTCTAGAAAAACTGCCAATTCATTGCCAGTCGTCGCCGTCGAGGTAACGCCGACACACAGCGTTCTCTGTTCTGCGCACTGAGGGGAAGCGACAGTCTCGGGGCGTGTGTACTGTTTCTTTTGGTTCTCTTTTATTTAGTGCCGCGTCACTGCATACGTCATGGCGGGACTTTTTAATTCTTTAAGGTCGATACGCCACGTGGTGTCGTTCACGCGAACTAGGCCGCTGGTGTCCAGAAAAGCTGCATATGTTTAGGAAAAGCCCAAGATTTATCTCGCACAGTGAGAACAAACAGTTGTGTTCATATGGACGAGTAGTACATAGTGTTGTTTTGGTGGGGTTTGCCCTTCCGAATGTGCACAAGATTGTGGCTAGTGTAATCTCCAACCAATCTTTTTTTCCGACGTATGGATTGCCGGTGGACATTCGATGCTTACATATACTCTAATTTCCGGAATAGCCAGCCATTTTTTTAAACAGCGACCCTAGAAATGCTAAAGCTGTTTGAAAAAGTAAATATAGTCATAATAATCTGAAGCCGGTTTGACGACGTCCTTCCAGCACCTGTTATGTCGACGTACCCCTGTTTGCTCTACCACTTCCAGCCATGGTCGATATTCGCATTCCTAATGACGGAACTTTTCCGCGCCGTAACGAGGTGGTGAAGGGCACCGCTGTATCGATATGCAGCCGCCGATCGATGAAAGCCAGCCGTAGTTTTGCTAGAGGAAAGCACACAGAACCAAACAATAACCCGTACACGTACAGAAATCTGCATACTCCGTGCTTATCTCTTTTTCTCTCAGGCCGATGAAACAGTGGGTGAGGTTTAACTCTTTCTAAGTTCATGCTCGAAGGTTAAGTTCGGCTTGGTTTTACAAAGAATATGCACACAGTGTTTTATTAAACCTATACTGCGCAGTTTTCTGTTTCGTCATATTGTTACAAGCCGTGACAAACAAGCAGGAACGCTCCATCGAGTCGATGAAGACGACGATCGCAATAGCACTCGCGTTGTTTTTTTTTTTATTGAAATAGAAAATAAATGAAGGAGTTCTTGTCACCATTGCTTGGTGACGGCTACCCATTTCCACATAGTTGTTAAGATAACAGAATAAATAAATATATATATATTTATATATATATAAATATAGATTACTTATATATATATATAGGTATATAAATTATATATATATATATATATATATATATATATATATATATATATATATATATATATATATATATATATATATATATATATATATATATATATATATATATATATATATACAGTCGTATAAGTTCAAGAACTCAGTAGCCATCGCAAATATTAGTGTCTTCAAAATAACGCTGGAGCACTTTCATTGCTTTACGGTTACTCCGCGTTGTTGTTGGTGGTGTTCCGCCATCTTGGCTGAAGGACTCCCGGTGTATATCTTGTAAATACATTTCATTCTTTCTTTCTTAATTGCCGGTATTCTCACTCCCGCGGCAATATTATTCACGTCGTTGCACGGAAGCATAACAACAGCTGTACTACCATCTAAAATTTCGTTCCTACATTTGTTTCTCTCCATTTCTCTCTTGGTCATTTTGTCTATGCTATGTTTTACTCTCTCCCGGCTTCCTTTTTCTCCTCCTCACTGTCACTTCCCTTTCGCACTCTCTTCTTTGGTTTTTCTCTCTCTCTTTCTTGCTCTTTTTTTGTTTTCCTTCTCTCTCTCGCTTTTTCGCTTGATTTCTTTTTATTTCTATCTTTTTCTGTCTCTGCATTTCTTTCTCTCTCTTTCTTTGATTCTTTGTTTTTCCCTATTTCTTTCTTTTTCCGACTTTCTCTCTTTCTCAGTCATTCTAAGTTACGCTTTACTCTCTTCCCTCCTCCTTTCCCTCCTCTTCACCCTCACATATATCAATCTAACCCCCGCTTACCTTTCCCACACTCTCGCTATACTATGCTATGCTATACAAGGCTATCTATGGTAGGCTCTGCTAGCGTGCCTGTATAGCGAGTGGTTATGATGCTCGCCTTAGAATCATGGGGACGCGGGGTCGAGTCCCACCTTGCCGAGAATTTTATCTTCTAGTTCACCTGGAGTGAACTAGAAGATAAAAAAGAGGGCGAAAATGAAGAAGAAGAAGAAAACAGCGCGTGCCAGTTCATGACGATGATCATTACTGTTTCCGACAGACAAGAGAGAGAGAGAGAGGGACAATATTTATTAAGCAAAAAAAGCGGTTTA
The DNA here is from genome assembly GCF_013339695.2 of Rhipicephalus sanguineus. NCBI lineage: Eukaryota > Metazoa > Arthropoda > Arachnida > Ixodida > Ixodidae > Rhipicephalus > Rhipicephalus sanguineus. Next base: position 148,839,647 of record NC_051183.1, read on the forward strand.
TTGCGGGTAGGTCTCTTCTTCCAAAGTTCCACTGGCTATGACAGCTCGGCGAGCCTTACTTAGGGTTGCCAGTCGGCTTCTCAGGGTCCGTTGAGCGAGTCGCGCCTCCCACGACAACGTGCGTATTATAAACGGCGAGCTTCAACAGCTCCGCTCTTAAAATCATACGCGTATGTTGGAGTGCATACAAGAATATGTATACCTAGAACAAGTGCTAACAGGAGAGCGTAATCACGAAAAACGAAATTCGTTGAAGAATAAAAATGGGCTGGAACGCATCCGGCAGGCACTCCCAAATCATACCAGGAAACATGCCACGGTCGTTAAAGCGAGAAGTGTACAACCACTGCATAGTGCCATTTCTAACATATGGGGCTGAAACATGGAGGATAACAGCGCAAATAGAGAAAAAACTGAGCACCAAGGAGCGTGCAATGGAACGTGAAATGATAGGATTAACATTAAGATATCGGAGGACGGCGGAATGGCTCAGGGAACAAACAGGGATTGCAGATGTCCCAGTAGACATCAAGCAATAGAAATGGTCCTGGGCTGGCCACGTAATGCGTAGAACAGACAACCGGTGGACAGTAACAGAGCAACAGAATTGTTACCAAGGGAGGGGAACCGCAGTCGGGGAAGGCAGAGACTTACATGGAGTGACGAAATTCGCAGGTATAAAATGGAATCAGCTCACACAGGAGAGGGTGAAATTGAGATCGTTGGGAGAAGCCTTCGTATGGCAGTGGACTAAAATAGGCTAAGAATGACGATTATGATGATCATGATACTACTTTCCTAGAGCACATAGCTTTTCCTTTAAATCTTGGTTCAAATTAGGTGGGACAACCGGTATATCTCTAAAAGGATACACTGCGTTCGCAGGAAATGAATGCGTGAAATGGCTTCGTTTACCTCCAAGTAGCTTCGACGACAGCAATCCGTTTTCATTGTCCCTTTCATGGTGCGCTTGCCGGTTCCAATATGTCACTATACCAACAAGCTCGGATCCAGCCTCCAATCCATCACGAGCGTTCCTAGGTCTAACAAGAGAATCGTTGTGAACAATTCTGCAACACACATTTTCGCTTTTGGTGCGTGGTTCATATTTATTAGTTCCTATTATAACTAAAAAGCAGGAATATTTCTGCGTGCAGTATACAGGAAGCCAATTCGGGTACAGGCAACAATTTCGAGCTTTTTCACATATTTAATGTATAGTTCTCCAATAGAGGACGCCGCAGTCACAACATGAGCACGGAAACGCTATCCCGCTATAGTAAAGCTTAATTTCCGCTACGAACGCTTGCAGTATGGTAACGCTATCCGATTTACACCCACTGTCACGCTAGCGCTAAATTTAGGCATTCTAATGCCACGTGGTCCGATGCCGGGGTCACGCACAGAACGCTCTAACTTTCGAATACACAGGACGCCGCTCCGCTTCGGCCTTCGCCTCTAATAAAAAGTAGTGGCGACGGCATGGTCAAGCCGGCCACCTGCATGCCTTGCTACGCTCGTAATTCGTAAGACCTTTTGGGTACTAGACAGTTTATGTCAGTTTTGCCGAAGGCCCACAGGCTTGGGCAAAGGATGAGCGTATACCATAAGTTGACACAACAAGAGAATACTCACTCATACTCACCCTAATTTCTATCACTCTTCGCACTCACGTTCATATTGCACTCAAACACATACGTGCTAACTCACGTTCATACCCACATATAATCACACTCCAAGCTGCGCACTAACGTTCATACTCATTTCTACTTACGCTCATGCATACTCACTGACGCCCATACTCACGTCTCTTCGCACTCACAGGTACTAACGTTCATACTCGCATAAACTCTCACTCAAAGGTACTAACTCATGTTCATACGTATACTCAAACTCCAAGCTACTTAGGGTAAGACTCTAGTGTACATACTCCCTCACGCTCATACTCACATTAACACACACTGACAGCTATTCAGTCACGTTCACTCACACTTACACCTAGCCTCTAACTTTCATACTCTCGTCTATTCACACTCACAGGCATTCACTCACGTTCACACTCACGTGCTTTACTAACACTCATTCTTATCACTCTTCACACACATAGGGACTCACGTTCATGCACAAGTTGTTTACCATTTATTTCTCGCGTTCACTCGCGTCACTCGCACTCACCATCGGTCAGAACACACTCATATTCGTAATCACGTCTACTCATCCTTATGGGTACTCAGTCACGTTCCTACTCGCGTTTGCACTCACGTCTACTCACTCCCGGGTAATCATTATTGCTCTTACTCATTCGCGTCCACTCACAGGCACTCACGTTCATACACAGAAAGTTACTCTTGTCCACATGTACTCGCGTTCATACATTGTCTAACTTCCTTCTTCAATCAAAGTGTTTCACTCACACTCACATCTAGTGAACCTAAATGGTTCTCATTCACCACTGTACACCCTTTTATTCGCACTCGCAGGCACTCATTGATGTTCGCACTCACGCCCACTCACACGCTCCAGTTTTCCCCCACGTCCCACTGGACCAAGAAAATTCATCAGACATGCTCATTAGATGTGAACTTGCGCATTCGCAATGAATCGTCCTGTGGAAGCCCCGCGGTTGTTAGCACTCGACAACTAAATAAACTAAAGCGAGTTCCACACCTCTGACATCTAAGGAAACCTCGGAGCAGGCAAGCAACCGCCACCACCTGGCGAATGCAGATTCAGTTCTTTCTTCATCTTTCCGCTTCAGCTTCTTTTCCTTTCTTTCATGTTGATTTCTTTATCCCTTTCTAGATCGTCATCTTTCTACATCATCTTCTCCTTTCTTTCATCTTTCTTTGCTTATCTATTTTCTATACTGCCCTCTCTCCTTAGTTCCCTAAACGAAGGAGAGAAGGCATTATACTAAACAAGGCTATGTCATGCTCTAAATACAACATTTCGTATTCGTAAATAAAACATTTGTTGGAAGTTACCGCTGCGTCCACGTCGTTTTCTTGTGTCCCTGTCCCTTCGGTGCGCTATAGGTGTTAAGTCATGCTTTAGCCGCTCCCCTCGCTATACTATACGATGCAAGGCTATGATATGCTACGAGCTGCTTGGCACATACCAACTCTCTGTGGCGCATAAACTCTACTATACAAGACTACTTCCCGTAGAAAGAGATCACCGTATATATCAAAATTACCGCTTAATTTAATATAGAGAGAAGCGCAAGACATACGCGGCCCCACATTGAGACCTCACAAGGGATCAGCCCACAATATGGAGGCAAATTCAAGCAGATTCTTTTCCCAGCCCTCACCGGCTGTCTAAAATTTACCCATAATTAATGCAACCAAACTGCCGACATTCCAGCTGCATGAAGGCTACCTAAAATTACAGCTTTTGGGAATGGGAGAGGAACCTACCTTCAAAGACAATACTGCCAGCTTTCTCCCTAGAGGCATGGGAGTCACTCCTGTTGTGAACTGACTACCTTATTCAGGCAGAAGCGATAAACTGGCCACCTCAGCAGTGTGAAGCTCGCTGCTTCGGTGCTCACGAATCGAAGCAATGAGCTTCACACATACCTTCCGTTACATCGGGACAGCGCAATGCTATGCCTTAGTAGAGTACACCCTACTCTACATCGTCGAACATTTGTTCTAAACACATCCCCTATGTGTCAGGGACAGCTGTTGCAGTAAAGGCACGGCCACTAGATAAAAAAAAGTGTGACCTCTCGCGTCGCGCTGAAACACATGGGCACAAGCGGGAACACTGCGTTGACACTTGTGGCGGCTCGCCATCGCTATATCACATTGCGTGGGGATGCCTAAGCCGACCACCAAATTTAGATACCTTTTTACGCCAGTACAATCTCTCTAATACCTTCGAGCAATGGGAGGCACACCTCTCCAGCTCTGGCCCGGAGGTACAGCTTGCGCTTCTGGGTCACGTCAGGTAGGCGGCAGTGGCCAGTGGAGCCCTGGACTTTCGGCCCCACTATTTCGAGCTCATGACCCCTCAACCCTTATCACTGAAAACCATGTGCATCACTGCTTCGAATGGAGCCGAATGAACAGGAACCGTCCTCAAGCCTTGTATTTAAAAACCACCAGGATTGCTCGGGTTATAATGAATATTTTTTTGCCTGCCTACTTAAAAATTTCGGCTTCGCTAACAAAAAGAAGTAGCGTTTAGCCTTTCTTCTCGTCCGTCCTGTCTGTAAAGCAAACGTGCTGAAACACAAGGTATATAAATGTGCGCCTGAAATTGCGCTGCTCAAATGAGCCTACATTTACTACATTTACTGCATGTAATACCCCTGTTGCCCTGTCACACGAGAGCGCGAAAACTGTTTTACGTAGGTGGTCTTAAGCAAAGTCGAAAGGTATTTTAATGAAGGTGCATTGCCTCGCAGACACGCGGAACTGACGACGTCTTTTAGATGCGAAGCAGCTTTTGCTCAGGGCTGTGTCCGGTGGTGGCGTCTGCGCTTCATTGCGCATGCGCCTACTTTCTCTCGCACTCGCCTCCTTTACGCAGGTGTTCGGTTGCCTTCTGTCCTCTCCTTCCCCGCGCTGCAGCCGCTGCGTAGCCTCTCCCGCGCAACAGCCGCGCCGCTGTGAGTGTAGCATAGCCATCTGAAGCAGCGCTCCCGCTGAAGCAGCGCTCCCTCTTGCCTGGAGCAAGAAGGCTGCCAACCGGTTTCCCAAGCTTCACCCTCTCGCGTGGGCGCGTATAGGAGACCTCCACTCCGGAAGCTTTTAGATGCGAAGCAGTTTTTGCTCGGGGCTGTGTCCGTCCCTTGGCGACCGTCCGCTTTCTACCACCTAGCATAGCCATCTGTAACCTATTGAGCGCGCGTTCGCGCCAAGGAGACGTCTTCTTCCTCTTGTTCTTCGACCGCCTTGATGATGACACGTGCAGAGCACTTTAGGGGCCCGTGCTGCCGTATGCTGTCCTATCTTGTCGTAACGCAGACAAAACCATGTGTGCTGGCACGCGCTAGCACGTTCGGGCCTGTGTAAGGGGCCGGGTAAGACGCTGTGGCCTTCTCCCTTACACTCTCTCAGCAATCATGTGATGGCGTCGGGGAACAAGATTCTACAGACGCGCGATGAACCAACGCGTTCTATCCTAGTCGGAACGCGCTGGCACGCGCTAGTGCGTTCTAGCTTTTGTAGGGGGCAGGGTGAGACGCTGTGGCCTCTCCCCCTTACACTCTCTCAGCAATCACGTGATGGCGATCTGCAACAGCAACTACAGTGAATTCATGGTGTGCTCCACTTGCAAGGACGCGTTAACATCGGGCAAGGTGCCCTTGATGAATAGAACTTTATTCGACCCATGCGCTGCTTCGCGTTCCCACATGGTTCCCTTTAGTGGGAGATGGTGTAGTTTTTAGTGTTTTCTTCCGAGCGCGCTACCAAAGCATTGCGCTAGCTTTCAAAACAGAACCACTGAAAATAAAATTATGTATGTCGACATAAAAAGTCGTAGTGTCCCTCTCCGACCGTTGTGGCCACTGCTTTCTGGGTGCGCCCAGGCCTACTTGGTCACCGGCGTTAGCCATAAATGTTACGTTGCCTCGCGTGCTTCTTGCGGCTGTGCGCGCCTCTCGATAAGCGTCCCCACGTGATATTCCCCACCCCTTCGACTATCTTACGAGAGTACACATGGAAATAAGCTTTAAAGGGTTTATTAGACCTTCTGCAAGATATCAAACTTCTCTTTCTGATGAGCCTAGGCTACAAAAAAACTAAAATAAACATTTGCTCATTGTTTTCTTGAATTCATAACTCCTGGCACCCGCTGGTTTCGAGCCTACACTTTTACGACCGTGAAAGAGATCGACAAACACCGTTTCTAGAAAAGACCGCTTCTGAAGATGAGATCGCTCTCTCTCGCGTGTCCGCGGTGTTGCGACCCTCCGCTGCAACCAGTTGTTGCGAGGTTAGGGTTGTGTCGGACCTGGACTCCGTTTGGTAGCGTGACAGTCTCCGGGTTGAGGAACTGACACTTGCAAGTTCGGAAAACGAGAACAAACTTGTTTACTGGCACTTCTTGTGCACTTAATTACATAGTGAAAAGGTAAGAGTTCAGCGCCGAGCGAACTCGATGAGCCTTTAACCCAGGGCTCAGAGCCCCTTGTCTCACTCAGCACTGTCGTTATAACCCTTCCGGCTGGCTCCTATTTCTTGATCGTAAGCAATCACACACACGGCACCACCCGCCATGGCACCAGCCGCCGAGCGGTCGTTGCAATCGCTGAAGCAGCAAAGTTCCTGCGGTCAATGACACTCTTGTGGGGTCAGCCGGGAGACAGGATACTTGGGCAAGTCCAATAGTCTTTCCCCAGAAGGGGAGGAAAGGGTTTACGGGGACATAATGGCTCTTGTCAAACATACAGGACCGGTCGTCACCGCAGCATACCAAACCATGTCAACGTGGCCCATTTTGGCGACGTGGTCAACTTTGACGTCTCTCTGCTTGTTCACCATATCTCTGCAGCCCAATGGAGCTCGTACGATGCTCTTCCCATTGTGGGGTTCTTCCCGTCGTGGAGAGGCCTTTTCTGGGATGGATGCTGGTGTTCCAGTAGTGTGAGCACGCATCGCCCGTCTATTCTCATAGACATCGCGTCGCCACCGATGGCCAGTTACAATAGTGGGCACAACTCTTTTTCGGAAGTCTTCTTGCTCAAAAGAAGCGTGAACTGTTGGGCTAGTTGGTGAAACATTTTTGGTTTGGAAGAGCAAAAATTTGACGATGTGACTACATCGACGAAACCGATGTCAGACAGGAAAGACGCTCAACTTGCTTTATGTTCGAATGTGTACGGTGAAAGACTAATAAACTTTTCTGGTGCTAAACTGTGGAACAATTTGCCTCTTGAAATAAATCTCGCAAGAAGTTTTCACATTACCTGCAAACGATACTTCGTCTCTAACCAGGCATTTTCTTGAGTTATTATTTTCTATTTATTCTTAAAACTATGCTCATGTATATTTAGTGTGTTCATAGCATTTATGTATTCGTTGTTTTTTGGTATGAATCCTTGAATCTGTATAATACTTTTCGCTTAGGGATGATAGTTTCGCTATTGTTTCTTTTTTCTGCACAAGACTGCAATTATAACTTTTTGTATTGGACCCAACACTAGCCGCTAAGGCTATGGGTCCGAATATTTGTGTATGCATTTTTCGTATTATGGTGTAACAGAGTTCAGAGTTTGATAGTGCCACGCTCGCTTCTTCTTTTATTTTGATTTATTCGGGTTTGACCAGCAAGGGCGGTTATCAATGCTCGACTCTGACCGCGCCGCAGTGTTCGAGAAGCTTCGCGAGTGTAGTAGATCGTTTTGTTAAGATTGCACGCAGGACGCGAATAGTCCAGATTATTCCAGTGCTTGCGCGACAACCAGTCATAAGACTGGAAAGTTCGATGCGTGACGTATAAAAGACGGCGCATCCCAGCCATGAGCAGTTGATCGACGGTCGACGCTCTGTTCGCCGCTATCAGTATATTGCTGTAGTTTGACTTTCAGTTTACTGGCCACAAGTTCGGCCAAATAAACAGTCTCATCTCAGATGTGCCGACTCAAACTTTGACGAACATCTTCGGCGCCTTGAAGCTGTACTTCAAGCAATCAAGACCTCCGGACTCACCTCGAAGCCTGAAAAGTGCCACTTCGCGTACGAGAAGCTCTTGTTCTTGGGTCACGTGATCAGCAAGGATAGTGTTCGCCCGGACCCGCGGAAAACAGCTGCCATCGCTGCCTTCCCGCCGCCCACCGACAAGAAGGCCGTACGCCGCTTTCTCGGCTTGTGCACCTATTACAGACGTTTCGTCAAGATATTTTCACGGATCGCCGAGCCACTGACGCAACTAACGAAGGCCGACGTCGAATTCAGGTTGGAAACGTTGCAAGTTCAAGCATTTCATGAATTGAAACGACGCCTGCAGACGCCTCCAATACTTGCGCATTTCGACGAATACGCCGATACGGAAATCCACACCGACGCAAGCAGCGTAGGACTCGGCGCCGTCCTTGTGCAGAAGGCCGACGGATTGGAAAGGCTCATCAGTTATGCTAGCCGGTCGCTATCAAAGGCAGAAATCAACTATTCCACAACAGAAAAGGAGTGCCTGGCCATCATATGGCCTACATCGAAGTTCCGCCCCTACCTCTACGGCCGGCCATTAAAAGTTGTGAGCGACCACAACGCCTTGTGTTGGCTAGCTAACTTGAAGGGCCCTTCAGGTCGCCTCGCACGGTGGAGCTTACGACTTCAACAAATCGACATAACCGTCGTTTACATGTCCGGAAGAAAACGCTCCGACGCTGACTGCGTGTCGCGCGCCCCCGTCGACCCACCGCCGCAGGACGATCAGGAGGATGGCTGCTTCTTGGGAACCATAAGTGCCGACGACTTCGCCGAACCACAGCGTGCAGACCCAGAACTCAGGGCCCTTGTGAAATACCTCGAGGGCAGGACCCCCGTTGTTCCGAAGGTATTCACGCGGGGACTGACGTCGTTTTTCTTGCGCAACGGTCTTCTCCTTAAGAAGAACTTCTCGCCGCTTCGAGCCGATTCTCTTCTCGTGGTGCCCTCGACATTGCGTCCAGAGGTCCTCCAGGCTCTGCACGACGACCCGACGTCTGGACACCTGGGTGTTTCTCGCACGCTCGCAAGAATACAGGAAAAGTACTACTGGCCGCGCCTTGCCACCGACGTCACTCGCTACGTAAAGACTTGCCAGGACTGTCAGCGACGCAAGACACCGCCGACTAGGCCAGCTGGACTTCTGCGGCCTTTAGAGCCACCTCGACGGCCTTTCCAGCAATTCGGTACGGACTTACTGGGGCGGTTCCCGACGTCCAATACCGAAAACAAATGGATCGTCGTAGCTACCGACTACCTCACCCGCTACGCCGAGACAAGGGCCCTACCCAGAGGGAGTGCCGCCGAGGTAGCGAAGTTTTTCGTTGAGAACATCCGTCCTGCATCATGGCGCCCCATAGGTCCTCATCACCGACAGAAGTACGGCGTTTACTGCTGACCAAACTTGGGCAATACTGAGATACAGCCAAACAAGCCACCGCCGGACCACAGCGTACCACCCACAGACCAATGGCCTCATCGAGCGGCTAAACAGGACCATCGCCGATATTCTGGCCATATATGTTGACGTCGAACGCAAGACGTGGGATGCCATCCTTCCGTATGTGACCTTCGCATACAACACGGCCATGCAAGAAACGACGCAAATGACGCCGTACAAGCTGGTCTACGGAAGGAGCCCGGCAACGACGCTCGACGCAATGCTACCAACCGCCACCGACGAAGACGATCTCGACGTTGCCGCCTATTTGCAACGCGCCGAAGAAGCTCGACAGCTCGCCCGCCTGCGCATCAAGAACCAGCAGAGGGTCGACAGCCGTCACTATAATCTTCGACGACACCACATGCAGTACCAACCCGGTGACCGTGTGTGCACCTGGACACCGATACACCGATGTGGGCTCAGTGAAAAACTTCTTCGGCGATACTTCGGGCCATACAAGGTGCTTCGACGTCTCGGAGCTCTTGACTACGAGGTCGTCCCGGACGGCATTACGAATTGCCAGCGACGCCGCGCACGACCTGAAGTCGTCCATGTCGTGCGCCTTAAGCCGTTTTTTGCGCGTTAGCAAACCCGGGGACTCTACTTTTTCCTTTGTTATTGTAATTCATTTGTGTATGCACTTGTTCCTTTATTTTTCTTTTTGTCCCTGCTATGTTCTGTTCCAATCATCGGGACGATGTCTTTTCAGAGGGGGGCAATGCCACGCCCACTTGTTCTTTTATTTTGATGTATTCGGGTTTGACCAGCAAGGGAGGTTATCAACGCTCGACGCTGACCGCGCCGCAGTGTTCGAGAAGCTTCGCGAGTCTACTAGATCGTTTTGTTAAGATTGCACGCAGGACGCGAATAGTCTAGATTATTCCAGTGCTTGCGCGACAACCAGCGATAAGACTGGAAAGTTCGATGCGTGATGTATAAAAGACGGCGCATCCCAGCCATGGGCACTTGATCGACGGTCGACGCTCTGTTCGCCGCAATCACTGTCTTGCTGTAGTTTTACTTTCAGTTTCCCGGCCACAAGTTCGGCCAAATAAACAGTTTCATCTCAGATGTGCTGACTGCTGTCTTCGTCCACGTCACGACCACGTGACAATAGGAACGAAATGAATCCATTGACAACAACCGTGCGTTTGCCGGAACCAGTGTGCCTCTTGAGAAACGTGCTGACCAAAAGCAAATATAAAAATAAAAAAGGAAAAAAAAAGATTTGCTCTTAGCAGTTGTTACCGTAAAATGCCGAGCAAGCACCCCGCTCCCTTTTTCGGGAGATCTGAAATAAGCGCCAATGACCGAGCAAGCTCCCCCCCCCCCTCCCCCTCCTCACCTACGGCCACTTTTTTTTCAAGACGAGCATCACTTGTGCAAAAAGAACCACAAGAATGGTATCCACTGAATGCGTATTTAATGTTGTTTATGAAATTCCGTTGTCATATATCCGATCGTTTATTTGGGGATGGTGCGCTGCACGCCAGGCTCTCGGTGTCGGCGATGTACCACCAGAAGACCGCAGGTGTCTCCAGGCCGAGTGCGCGGACTTAACTTTTGCGTCCGACTCTGAGGAGTCGTTTGACGAGTAGAGAACTTTTTCTTCTTTTGAGAATTTTACCTTCCGAGTACTTTTAGGAAGTGTGACGCCGAGGTTTATATGGCAAATAGATATTTGCATTGGTTCCTGTATTGCGCATGTGCTTTGCTACATCTTTTTTTATCGTCCATTGATGCGTCTTTACACGAGCGTTCTAATCATGCTAAGAATGGCATAGTGTGGTAATTCGGGCTAACTCGTTGTTCATGATCGTAGAACAGACAGCTAAAGAACAACGGTCGAATGCAGGGAGAAAAACGAGCACCCGCTTGTCTCCTTGTGTTTGACCGTTGTTGCGCTGTTTTTTCGACGTTATTGACGTGGTCTTTAAAATTTTTCGTCATATGGACGACCATTTAGTTCTTTTTAACATGCGAGGTCCTCAACCTCGTATGAGCAAACGCTAAGAGTGTCCTGAAATATCTTCAAAGCCATGCAAAAAGGCTAATTTTCACATGGAGCTTCGAGAAGTAGGAATGCTTCAGTTCTTAGTTTTCGAAGACCAACTAATGTCACGTGTGCTGGGAGCATTCTCCGCGCGCACTCAGACAGCTCCTACCATAGAAAGCAGCTTACTCTAAGATAATAAAGAGAGGCATCGCAACACTTTGTAATCTGTGCTTCGGAAGTGGTGTATTCACAGTGTGTAAGTTAGTTTAGAGCTGCATTTGCGTAAGCTTTGTTTCAGCTGGCTTCCCTGGTCGGCCATCGTGTCTGTCGATGAAACGGCTCTTAGGAAAATTTCCGCCTATTTTGGTCGTCCTTTCTGTTGTCCAGTTTCGTTGCGCTATTAGCGATGAATTTAGCGCCGGCTGGCCCAACATTCGACTCTTTTATAGCTGGGAACATGTACGCATACAAGAGGCCCTACTTAAAATGAACCATTTTCTTCTGTTGTTGCCGTGACATCATAGGCGTGCGCACAGGGGGGGGGCAGAGGGGGCGGCCGCCCCCCCTAATCACCCAAGAGGGGAGGCGCAAAATCTGCCCCGTACATTGACCCTTCTAGTCACCTAAGAGGGGGGGGGGCGCAAAATCTGCCCCATACATGGACTTAGTAGGGTGGGGGGGGCGCTGCGATGAACCTTCGCCCCCCCTAATGGGGAACCCTGCGCACGCCTATGCGTGACATCATAGATTAACTGGCTCAATATGCGGCTCCTGAGTTATTAATGGCATGAGCAGCGAGTGACACTATTGTTTATCTTCAAAGATTTTCGAGTCGAACACATCATGTTTTCCGAATATCCAGGAAACGTGTCATAAGGAACAAAACTTTTACACAGCCGATGGCTCTGGTTGAAGTTCAAAGTTATGTCGGATACATACGATATCGCAGCATAAGTTTACTTAAGATAAGTGTTCATTAACTGTCAGAATAATCATTAAAAACAGTTGAATGATTTCACTGCAGGAGAGGACGCGTATCTTGTGAGCAACTGCGATCGTTGCGGCGCCTGGCAGAGCAGATAGCAACCGCGAGTTTCTTTCTACGTGGCCTCTTAGATCCACTTTGGCAGTGCAACGAAACACAAAGCTAACCCAAGAAATACACCAGGGAAGACGAACGCCGACGTGCGAGTGCCGTGCCAGACATCTTCAATTTTTCTACGAGGTAAAATATTCTACCATGTTTCCCCGCTGTTGTGTTATGCAGCATGCCGCTAGCAGTGCTGCATGCAAGAAAGCAGCGGTCTCAGTTACATCGCCTTGAAAGGGATTGAAACGTGTGCATTAATCTATGCCCCCAAGGAAGGCACAAAACAAAATAGACTGTCACTCAGTACTCGCTTCTCACCTTCTTTTGTTTAATAACGTTGAGGCTCCGACAGTGTGCTATTTACCGCTTTATTGAGTCGTGTGAGAGAAAAGTAAATCGTTCATATTTCCTTTTATTTCCGGAATGGTCCGTCGTGTATATTGTGAAGCGAAGCACGGCAGAGAGAGGCAGAATGAGGCGGTTCCGCGGCCATCTTATTTCGTAATTCACGGAGCGAGCCACTCTGAGAAATATGTTTCATTGTAGCGTATTTGTACTGTCATTTCCCAATTGGGCACTACCTATGCCTCTTATTGTGCGCATTGGTATCTGTGCCCGCCTTGCATTGCTCTGTTTTCCCAGGGTTATCGGTTCGTCGATGCCATTCCGGCGCACTCTCGCCACTCTTCTTTTCACCGCTATTGTCGCCAATCCACCGGTCATGCTATCTCTCTTCCTCTACCGGCAAGTAGGGAACAACAGTGGACTCTCCCAGCAGAAAAGCTGGATGCCCGCTTCCCCTACACATTAAAACACATACACCAACTACTCCCATAGATTACCCTGGGCTGCTTCGTGGCACTTTCGCCCGCCGACAAAGCGGCGTGCCTCGCATTATCTTCATTGTCTGCAGTGCATTCTCTCTCTTTCGCAGCACTAGCCAACTCTCGGCCCATTCCTTTAAGCGCCGGCAGGCATTTTCCTTTTGTTCTTCTACAAGCTGGGAGCTTTCTATGGCATTGCTGCTCAAGCACGCTTAGAATGGTGAGAGTCCATGCATGGGTTTTTTATTGCTTATGTTCACGTATACAGCATAACCCCGCTGATTGCTACTTTTGGGGATCCTCCTTGTGCTGGGAATTCTTGAGCCTGTTAGTGTTAGTGTGATTGCTCACACGGGCTTGTCGATGAAGGGCAGCACGTGGGACCAACAATACATTGAGCTACCAGTGATATTTTGCAGTACCAGCGTTATATTGTACTGTGGGGCCCCGTACTGAAGGAATCCTGTTATTTGAACAAAAATATGTGCTTACCTTACCAGACGAAGCACGGGCAAGTCGTTAGGACTGGCATGGTGCACCATCACATAACTGCGTGGGGGGTAACCTGTGTTTGCAGTGTCTCGGGGAACTGCATTCAGCTCTACGACAATACGTGTTTTTTTGTGTTTTGCAGATGCCACGTCAAACGAATAACCGCGATTAAAACTTTATTCGGAATATTTCGGAGTTGTAATTTTCCCGCACAAATTAGTACTCGTAAAAAAAAAAGCTCCAGCCCTTATCAAATGGGTGCTGCAGAACTAGAGCTGACCTGACGAAGGGGGCCGGGCCCCTCTTTAAAAAATGGAGAGGGGTCCGGGCCCGCCTGGGCCCCCCCCCTGACTTTAAGCCCTGCGCCTAACTTCGTGAAGGGCTTCGTAGCGCTGATGCTGTATCCGGTGTATCTATCCGCGGGGCTGTTGTGTGAAGTCGCTCGAGCACGCGGAATACGAACGCGACGGTCGCGCCCTCCGCGCTAGTCTCCTCTCGCTTTGTTTCGTGCTCTGTGAGTACCGTGATTATCGGAAATTATAAGCGCTGCTGTGAAGAGGGTACTTCGCGCCATGTTCAGCACTCGTGTACCTGCATGCAAGCACTGCGTTCTTCTCGAGTGAGTGTTAGTGGCTGTTATACGGTGCCTGGAGTTGGGCCTAGTCGCGGAATATTTCCTGCGGAAAAATGGACATCTGAGTTTGGGTCCTACTTCAGCCGTAGTGAAAGTAAACTGACCTGATTTAAGTTATTCTTTGCTTTTTCTGTACAGGTAGCTTGCTGTTTCCCGTCCAGAGTGAGTCGGCACAGTCTGTGACAATAACACTCAGAAATGTGCAGGCCTCCTATAGTTCTTTATGCAAGCATACATAAGCAGTGCACGTGTAAAGACAGCTGTGTGCTCACATATAAACCCAAGAAAGTGCCCCCAGCAGCTTTTATTGAAGTTACGAAAAGTGTATAGGAACCCTTAGCATACAGTGGGGAATTCCAATACATATTGTAGCCACCTGTCTTAGCAGGCATTCTTCAGGAGGTTCTATGTGAGTCCCTTTGAACAATGCATGCTCAGGCACGTGCCTCAGTCGGCATTGCTTGCACTGAGGTAGCATATTTCTTTTGTATGTCTACACAAATTCAACAAATATTAAAACTCACTGTATATGTATTTTCAATACATCATCAAATTTCAATGCTGCCTCAATTGTAGCTCTATAATTATTCAACAGGACTTTCAATAACGATTTCACTACTATTAAACAACTTTTCTGTCAATGAAATGGTTGTAAAATTTCAGTGGCCACTTTTCCACAGGTGTCAACATTGAAATCAATAATTTTTCAATGGACAGACAATTACTCTTCAATACAATATGTCAACATTGACCAATGGTTTTTCAATAATTTCCCAATAACATTTTTTGTAAGGGGCGGCTGGCGGCGGACAACTTGCGCCAGCATAATCGGCTGTAGTTGTGAGCTCATAATAGGATGTGCTTTAAGAAGGACGACCGCACACCGCTTTACTCTGCCATTATTACAGCGGCCCATGCAATGCGCCTTCCGTGCACAATCCGTGGTTGATTCCCTCGTGCCGCTTCATACAGATGTAGATTCACACAGCATCACAGCAGCCCTTTCCTCCACGCGTTCTCAGCTTACCCCCCAGAGGCACGCTAGTCTCTTGCACGAATTACCGAGGCTGGAACAAGCTGGGAACTCGGACAAGCGATCAATATGTCCCTCTCATTTGGGGCGTTAGTGTCTGTCAGGTGTCCAGGTCGCGTCGTCCTCTGTAGATTCCCCAGCACTAACGGCGCATGCAAATGTGCACCGTGCACTGAAGTGGCCGGAGGCAGGCTTATTTGCGGACCCCGAACGACTGTACAGCCGGCCATCGTAGCGGAAGAACCGAAGATACCTTTAGAATGAAGCCACCCAGCCGCATTAATGTGTGTCGCTTAGATCGTTCATTGCAGAGAAGCAGTTCATTTGCGGGCCTCATTGAGAAGTCCGAAAGGTCGATTTTCGCACTGCTGGATAATAGAGGTCTGAGTGTACTTGAGAGCGGCGAAATATTGTGGACGTGTTAAGTGGTTTCCTGTCAACTTTTAAAAATTAAATTGATGTTTAGATTACAGAACAAACACGAAAAAAAGTATTGAACTCAATGCAGTATTTTTCCTATAATACGACAAAAACAGCAAATTGGAAAAAAAATCATACTGGGGTTTTATGCCACACAACGAGGACCTTGCTAGCAGCAAGAGAGCGTTTTCACAATCACCCCCTCCCCTCCCCCTATTCGAAATGCGGTTTCTAGGGGCTAGATTTAGACCAAACTTTTTCTGAACCAATGAAAAAGCAAAGCGCATTGCCGATGACATACACTTGCGACTGCAATTTCCGAGCTATATAACAAAACGTACAGTTTTCTGTAGGCTTTCTGTCTCCATCAAGACTGAACACAAGTTGCAAATATGAGACGGACTTTTCTTCCTTGTGTCACTCGCACTCCCAAATGTTTTCAAGCTAAGCTTGTATTGACTCACCTGTGAAGTTGGTGTCCCAAAAAAGCTCTCCTCGCCCACAGCTGGCGCTCACCAAAGAAATGACAATAAAACAAAGGAAGTTTTCTTTGAGGGGCTAGGGTTTGAACACGGGTCCCCCGGTCCGAAAACGAGTACCCTGTAGTAATGCAGAACTATCGTAGCACTATCAGTACTATCGATAGCTGAGTCACTATCGGACTATCGATGGTGAAAAATACTATCTATAGCGCTGTCGATAGTAAAAAATTCGATGGTACTATCGATAGTATAGAACCAACAGCACGAACTCATAGCAGAATAAACTTAGTTCCCCGCGCGCGTGGTACATTGGGGAGCCGGAGGAACAGGCTGAAGGGCAATAAAGTTGACATGTTTGTGTTCTTCACCTGAGTGCTTTGCTGTCACGTGATGATAAAGTCAAACTGTTCAGTTGTAACGGAAAAGAAAGCGTTACATGCAGTGGAAATGTGCAGCTTCAAATTTATATTGCACTTTATGATTTTAAAATACAAAAAAATATCATGAACTAAGTTTGTTAATTGTAAGGTGGAACTGGTTGCTTTTGGATTTTAATTTACTGATTTATTGATGGACATATTCCGCCCTTTTCACTGCAAAAATTATTTCTCTTGCCAAGAATTGCTCATAAATTAAGCGAAGCTGATAGTAGGCTATCACAAGTATTTTGGCAATATGTCCGTCCCGCAACAGCATCATTATGCACGCCCCTATCGATTGTATTGTCACGTGGTTGTGACGATGAAGAATGCTGCAAGAAGACTGGGAAATATGGAGCTCTTAATTTGGGTGATGTTGGGACCAGGAAATCAAAACTCAAAATACAAGCGATACAGGCTGCGCACTGAGAGCAGCGAGAACAGTCGTCAGCTGTCGAGTAATCTGATCATCGGTGGAAAGCGTCGTCTTTTATACATCAGTCATCGAAACTTACAGCGCTTTCGCTGGTGCTCGCGTAAACTCTCGAATAAACTTGACTATTCGCGTGCGGCGCGTAACATTAACAGAATGATCTCAAACAATCGTGAAGCTTAAACATTACGGCGCGGTCTGAGTCAAACGTTGCTAACAGTCTGTGGGTGAAACCCGAATACATCAAAACAAAGCAACAAACACGCGTGTCAGTAATATCGCTAGTAATATTTACCATGGTACTACCGACTGCGCTATCGATATTTTGCCGATAGTAGTACTATCGATAGTTTGTCTACACTATCGATAGTTTAAAAAAGAAAACTGTCAATACTATCGGTAGTCAATTTACCGATAGTTCGGCATCACTAGTACCCTGTCCACTATGCCACGCGTCCATGCTTGCCCATTGTGAACTGATCTGAAGCATACGAATGCGTTCTACCGACGATGAAAAAACCAATTGGAAAGCAGTGTACTTGCTATGGGCGCTTCATTGAAGTTTTTCGTGTTGGCGGACTAAAAGCGATTTGCTGGACAACGCTAAAGGGAGATATCAGAAATTGCACATTTCAGAAAAATTCCGAATTTGACCAAACTGAATTTGCAAACCGCGTTTCCATGATCACGTGATGGTCCTTTCGTTGGGCCGTTCTAGAGGCTGGAGAACGCTGGAACGCTGGAAAACACGAAAGACGCCAAGCCGATTTAGCCCGAAAGCAGCGTTCCGGGGACGGCCACTGCCTATAATAAACTGAAAGGTTTCGTTTCGAGGGAGAATTGCGCAATGTGAAAGAAAGAAAGAAGGAAAGAAAAGTAGTACGTCAGGCGCGTCCACGTCAAGCTTAGGTTGCTTCCATTTCCCCGATAGGGAAAGGGCTCCTCAATTTTTGTCCATCGTCTGTGCTGCGCTGCACGTTCAACCACATATGTTAATGTACCAACTCGCGCAACTCGTGTCGATCCAGTACAAACGTCTCCTAGAGCATGACAGTCTTGTTCGACAACACTCCTTTACAATTGTAGCATGCCCCCGCTGTCTCTTTGAAGCCCCGATCATTTAGTTTACATGGCTCACCGACACCCCGCATCCATTCTAACGTAATTTCACATTTGGATGAGCTTTACAGCTACTTTTCTATTGCGATAGCAATTGCATGGACCCTTCCGGCGAATTTATGACTTCCCCGTCGACGCGGCCGTGAGGTTCTGCTGAAGTCCAAATCGATATCATCGCCCCGCGCGTCGTATGTCATGTATTCGAGTGAATTAAAGCGTGCAGGTGCAGCCAATTATCGTCGCTCAAGTGGAGAGGAAACTGGCCAGCTATTATTCGTCGCATGAAAGACACATGGGCTGGGGTTGCGTGGCCGCGGCAAAAACTCCGTACTCCACTCCACAGGGCGCGGTCGTGCGTACCTTCTCCTGACCAATACTGGCAGACGGATCATACATTTGTACGTGTTCTCAGCGCTGTACTTAAGTGCAACCGATAGAGAGCTACAGGTCGCTTCGCTCGCTGTAGTGGCCGCGTTTCTGAACGCCAGCGCTCTGTTCAGTTACCCCTGATTGCTGGGCTCGGCGAAGCGGCTGGAACTATGTCGCTCATCAGGAATTACTTTTTTGCTGTACAGGTTTTTCTGACAGTTGTAGCTTCGACAGCAGCCGAAAGCTTCGACGGCAGTGATTACCAGCATGTGCCGATCAGCGACAACAACCGCACGTGTTCTGTGACTACAGCTATATTGGACGACGTCACGGGAGCCTTCCAGTGGTATCAACGCAAGTCGACGACGTCACAAGCCTCAGACTGCATAAAAGGCGATCTTCAGCGATTCCTCTTCAGTGGGCTCGGCGAAGCGGCTGGAACTATGTCGCTCATCAGGAATTACTTTTTTGCTGTACAGGTTTTCCTGACAGTTGCAGCTTCGATAGCATCCGAAAGCTTCGACGGCAGTGATTACCAGCATGTGCCGATCAGCGACAACAACCGCACGTGTTCTGTGACTACAGCTATATTGGACGACGTCACGGGAGCCTTCCAGTGGTATCAACGCAAGTCGACGACGTCACAAGCCTCAGACTGCATAAAAGGCGATCTTCAGCGATTCCTCTTCAGTGGGCTCGGCGAAGCGGCTGGAACTATGTCGCTCATCAGGAATTACTTTTTTGCTGTACAGGTTAGTTGTTCTCATTCTAAGGTTAGATCTGGGGATGAACTCTTACTTCTTGTTGTGCCGAGCCCACGCACTTGCATGATGATTGCATATGATTGCTACCTTGTTTGTGTACTATTGTTGTGCGGAGACGTTGAGGAAAACCCAGGTCTCAGTGTTGAAGAGATGTTTCAAACTATCTTGCAGGGACAGAATGACATTCGCACAGAATTACAGGCGATAAAAAATCGTCTTGAATCAACTGAATCTGCAGTTAGTAGTTTTGGGAATCGTCTAGGTATTCTCGAAAAAGATGTGAAGCAACTACACATACAGGTTCGTTCTATCGAAACTTTGCGGCCAACGATTTTGAACGTCGAGAAGAGAATCAGTTCACAACATGATAAGCTGGTTGAGCTTGAAGATCGTAGCCGCCGGTCTAATCTGGTCGTGCTCGGGATCCCTGAGACACCTAATGAATCAGAAACCGCACTGCGCACTAAGATTATCACAGAGGTTTTTCAGAATAAAATGAGTGTTAACTGCTCGTCAGTTGCACGGATTCATCGGTTGGGTAAATCAGGCACGCAGCGACCAGTTATTCTTTACTTCCAGGATTTTCGCGAGAAACAAGCAGTGCTGCGCAATACTGGTAAACTGAGAGGGACGCGCATATATGTTCAAAATGATTATAGCGCAGAAACACTTCGGAAGCGTAAACTTCTCTGTCAAGACGCTAAGCGAGATATGGAAGCTGGTAAACGTGTAACTTTAATACACGAGAAGTTGCGCGTAGATAATCAATTTTACACATGGGATGACGCCTCAAACTCCAGAAAAATTATTTCACCTGTGGCTGCCTCGACGGGAGAAAGCTAGCGTTCAAGGACACATGAACTCCGTATGCTATCGCTGAATACAAGGAGCATAGTGAATAAAATAAATAAACTAGAACATCTGTTACTTTTGTATGATCCGCACATCACAGTCATTACAGAAACATGGTTACACGATGGTATTCGTGACGATGAAGTTGTCCCGCCCGGGTATAATATATGCAGACGTGACAGAGGCACCAGGGGTGGTGGTCTTGCTGTTATAACAAAGGATTCCATTAACGTGTATCTCGAGGAGCAGATTGAGGCACATGAAAGTTTACTTTTAAAAGTTTCGTCGCATGGTATTTCGTTTTTTCTTTGTGCTGTTTATCGTGCTCCTGATGCCCCGGATTCCTTTATGTCAAGCCTTTATGATTATCTATTCAAAGTAAGTGGAAGAGACATAATTGTAACAGGAGACTTTCATTTTCCAAACTTTAACTGGAACTCTTTTGCTTACGGTGTTTCACCCTCTTGCGATTCAATATTAGACCTTATGTTCACTCATAACTTAGAACAGCAAGTAAAAAGCCCAACTCGGGATAGTACGATGTTAGACTTGTTGTTTACTTCTGAAAGATTTAATGAAGCAACTGTGACAGTGGAATCCGGTATATCAGATCATCGATTACTATCGTTCTCGTGGTCTGTTTCCCGTTGCCATAAAAGTGGTCCTCCCAAGAACGCCCTCGTAAGGGACTTTGAGAAGGCAAATGATGTTGCTATCATTGATTACCTGGACAGGCACCTTGACACTAACATAGAAAATGTTGAGACATCATGGCAGCGGTTCTCTGCGGTAATCAAATACTCTATTGAAAGTTATATCCCTCTTCAGAAAATTCGCAGGGAGCGTGCAAACCCGTGGATTAATCATGAGATGATACATTTGATGCGTAGGATTAAAAGACTTAGGAAAAAGCATAAAACCCATTTACCTGAGTTTGTTGAACCTAAAGAAAAGCTCTCAACGAATTTGAATGCAGCCAGGCAAAACTTTTTAAATAATCGGCTTGCTCAATTCGTTAATCTGAACCTAAAACATTCTGGCGTCATTTAAGTGAAAGAAATGAAGAAATTGACAAAATAAAAGTGAATAATGACCTTATAACAGAACCCAGGGCTATCTGTGATACCTTTAATAATTATTTTCAGTCGGTTTTCTCTGAGTCCGATAGGGAAGGGCCTACTGGACGCTTTACTGACTCGGAGTGTGATTTAGTACTAACGTGTGAGGGTGTAATGAATATGCTGCTTAATTTGAGCAATAAAAAATCTGTAGGGCCTGATGGAATTCCGAATACTTTTCTTAGACGTTACGCTGAGCAGTTATCACAACCATTAGCTAACCTCTTCAGCCAGTCTATTACTACTGGTAAGGTTCCGACTGATTGGCTTAAAGCAAGGGTTGTACCTATACACAAAAAAGGTGACCGGTTACTGGTTTCGAACTACAGGCCAGTTTCTATTACCTATTCCTGCTGTAAACTGCTTGAACATGTAGTAGCTAAATATATAAACAATTTTTTAGCAAACAAAAAAATCCTCACATGCCATCAACATGGTTTCCGTAAAGGACTATCCACGATTACTCAGCTTATCACAACTGTTCATGATTTTTCATGCGTTTTGGATCTTGCAGGACAAGTCGATGTACTGTTCTTAGATTTCAGCAAGGCATTTGATAAAGTGCCTCATGGGAAGTTGTTGTACAAACTGCAGCAAATAGGGCTACCAAGGTTCATTATCCAGTGGATAGCTGCTTACCTTTCTAATCGTGTAGTTCGTTGCAATAAAAACCTCTGAGTCAGCAGTGCTCCATGTCAGTTCTGGTGTTCCCCAAGGAAGTGTCCTGGGTCCACTATTATTTCTAATCTATGTGAATGACTTGGTCGATGTTGTGCCCCAGGATGTAGGCATTAGATTATTTGCAGACGACTGTATTTTGTTCAAAAATATATCCTCTAAGGCTGA
This sequence comes from Rhipicephalus sanguineus, assembly GCF_013339695.2. NCBI lineage: Eukaryota > Metazoa > Arthropoda > Arachnida > Ixodida > Ixodidae > Rhipicephalus > Rhipicephalus sanguineus. The sequence continues at coordinate 148,861,643 of NC_051183.1, forward strand.
TCAAAACATTTTACAGACAGCGCTAATTGCAATTGATGATTGGTGTAGTAGCTGGGATATGGTGCTGAATTCCGAGAAAACTGTTCTGCTACGCATTACGAGGAAGAAACAGCCCGTCATCTTCCCCTGTTCTTCATGATTGTCCAGTGTTACAAGTAGATAAATATAAATATTTAGGCATTACTCTCAGCTGCAACCTTACTTGGACACCACACATAACAGACATTTGCACACAAGCGATCCGTAAATTATGGTTTTTAAAAAGAAAATTAAAACATGCTCCCTCAAGCGTAAAGCTTTTGGCATATAAAACTTTCATGTTATCTAAGCTCGAATATGCTGCAGTCATATGGGATCCTTTTACAAAAAAGGACATTATGCTTCTTGAAAAAGTGCAACGTAAGGCGATCAGATTTATTTTTATCAAGTATAGAAGACTCGACTCACCTAGTTCCCTAATGCAGTTACACAAGATTCCTTTGTTAGAAACAAGAAGAAAGTTGAGCCGTTTAACGTTTTTACATAAAATTATGTCAGGAAAAATTACAATAAATGTACCAGGTTGTGTCCAACCAGCCACTGCTAGAACAACCCGTCGTAAACATGACCGATCATTGGCGCCCATATTTGCACGAAGTAATGCCTACAAACATAGTTACTTTCCTAGAACAGTCACAGATTGGAATTCACTGCCTCAGGAAATTTTTACCACTGAAAATTTTGTTACGTCACTGGAAAATTATCTTTTTGGTGTCTAGCGTCCCAAAATGTCATAATGTTCTTGTTTCACAGACGTGATGCCTCTTTTAGCATTCTCATGTTTGTCTTTTCTTTTTTTTTTGCTGCGTCACTGGAAAATTATCTTGTTCGTGTCTAGCGTTCCCATATGTTGTAATCTTGTTGTTTCACAGACGTGATGCCTCTTTTATCGTAAGAATGATAGTGTTCTTTTGTTTGCAACAAAGTCATGTATTCTTGTTTTTGCTGTAACATTTCACTTGATGTTTTCTTTTGCCACTCCTGCTTGGACCAGAATGTTGGTCCGCAGTATGTTTAAATAAATAAATAAATAAATAAATAAATAAATCAAATACTAAAGGAGTTTGCTGCTAGCGTATAAATTTCATTCATTGTTTCCCCCTCGCAGTGTGACTGTGACTTTTTTTACTGCTTATCAGAGGGCTGATTGTTAAATGCTTGCAGCACTATGGAGACGGCATCCGACTTCGCACTCATGCGTTTTATTGCGATAGCAATTATATGAACAGTCTTGACTGGTTTTTGCCATCGCCGTAGCCGTAATGTCCCTCCCGTATGAAGTTCAAATTGATAAGATCCCCCCGCGCATCGTATGTTCTACCGCGGGTAAAAGCTCGCGAGCGGGGACGACGAACGCGGCTGAAGCAGAGATGAAACGAGCCGGCCCATTTCCGTCGCTCGGAGGGTGCATGCGATAACATCACCCCACTCGGGAGGCCTGCCGGCGAAGCACACAGGAAACGCCCCGCCCGTCTTTAACCAGCATGAAAAAACGCGTGCGCAATCCGTCGCTCGGAGGCTGCATTCGCTCGGAAGGGGGGGGGGGGGCGTTGTCTCGCCAGGAGCAATATTGCACTAAGCAATATTGAATCTAAGGGCGCGGTCGCGACCGCTGGCACGCGCGCTATCTCGACAGCAATCACAGCGGTCGACTCGTATACCCTTCTACGTGCTGCGCTCTCAACGCGAAGTGACTATGCGGAGAGCATATCTCCTTGGAGCGGCTGTATTATCTTACACCAGCGTTTTGTAGTTACGCGAGATCTGATACAAAACAGTTAGCTGCCAGCCTCACTTCAATTTGTTGTTATCGCATTCATTACTTCGCCCTTGCGGTGAAACTGTGACTTTTTTGTTTGGTGTGCCTTCCAGCTACTCTTGCGTAACTGCATTTTAAGTTCCTTTGTTGCTAGATTTCCATCGTAACCAATCGCAGCTTTCCGTTAGCGTAGTCCATGCGCACGTCACTTCTTTTTCTTTTTTCTTGGAGTTTTTGTACTCTTTTGGTCTCTGTCGAAGAGAAGAGAGACAAATGTTCCTGTGAACGAATCTTTGGATACTGCTTCCTTTCTCCGCCCGATTATAGACCACTTTCCACGCCCAGCGTGAAATGAATCTCAAGCACATGACGAAACTCTTGTTGTTTTGTTTTTGTTTTGCTCAAGGCTAGCCCCTCTATTTCGGTGTTCTAACCCTATGCAGTTTTCTCACATTTTAGATTTATATAATCTCTGGCCCGAAGTCTTGTTTTTTCAGTGCTAACATCATTCCAAGTCCTCGGGCCCTACGTCTATCGAGTGCTTCTTTCCATCGGGTCTAGCATTCCCATTATGGCAACTCATTTGCTTTGTGTGGCCTCCTTTATGACACTGTCATTATTCGCTGCTGGCGACGGTGTCTAGCTTTGCTTTGTTTTGCTCATATTGTGTTTCCGTGGTTTTCTTTTGGTGTATTTCCATTCGTATGTTGCATCACGAAGGTCCTTGGCCTCCCCTGAGCTCTGGAGAAACGCAGAGGACTTTTTCTGTGTGCCTACCAGGCACAATTTCTTCTTGTTTTGAGTACAAAGAGTCCGTCATTTTTATTTGTATAACTCTAAGAACGAGACACGCAAATGTCATCAACAAGGACATTTAAAATATTTATGCAAGAATAGGAACGTAGAATATGAGAGGAGCTTGCGGTGAAGGTAAATGAATAGTTAGTATGGAAACGGTGCGACAAAAATTCACAAGAATCCGCCTGCAGGTCGCTAAAGAACCATTGCAATTTATTCCAACTGTACTCTATTTTGTATGCATATGCGTGGGTGCTAAATATTGTGTACAGTAGAATGACACCAACATCGGCGATCGCTTCAACTCAACATGCACGTATAGAAAAATTTAAGGCTTAAAACAAAAGGAGGTAATTAAAACAGCACTGAGACCACGTATTCTTAGGTACAACATTTGTCAGCTGGGCCAGTTGGTTACCGTTATTATGCCAAACAACGCAAACGACAGGATAGGGGAATATAGCAAACAGCGAAAAGCGCTCATCCGTTCGAGATTAACGATTGTAGTCACTAATGTGAAAATGAGGGTGGAGCTATATTTTGCAATTCGTAGCGCAGCGTACTTAGTTTCGGGCCTAAGGCCATCATATGGGAGCCCGGCTCGGTGGTAGTGAGAAAGGTGCCCGAGGATAAAAGAATAGAGGAGAAAGGAGATAAGGTTGGCTTATCACTCGCAGGTTTTCTTTCTCCTCCTCGCTGGCACAACACTGGGCAAGCGGGAAGAGGGGATTGACTTCTAAGTCAGTCGAAAGAATCCCAAAAGTGGTTGTACTATTCTTCTGATATTTCGAAAGGCTAATACCGAAAAAAAATATACCAAGAAAAATTGCCTTGACATGTCTTCTGCATTACCAAAAGAGCCACAGAAAGGTGTTGTAAGAGCACAGCGCTCTAGATCTTCTCGTTCGCATTATTATGAACATACTTCGATCAGATGTGTGGCTGAGCTGTCCTTACTACAGCCGATGCGTGGCTGCGTCATGGACAGCGATATTCACTCGGCTGATCTTGTAAGGACTAGCTTCTTTGGAACGCGGCAGCATTTCATGGTGGGCTTATAAATCGGCAGGAAGGCAATGTTTGTCATCTGGAAGACAATATTCTGAAAACAGAAGCGAACAAAGAAGTCAGATTTCGTGACCCGAATTCGAGTGACTGATATTGTGCTTCTTTATTTCAATGTAGTCGGGCTGCATACAGTCTTTCGTATGGCGGTGCCGTTCAGCGTCTCAACGCCACTGTTTGTCATTTCACTTGGGCCGCCTTAGCAATGTCAGGCGGAGTATGTCTTCCTAGAATTTCTTTTAAAATTTCGACTACAGGACAAGGTACATCACTGTAAGTGAATTTCGTGATCACCTTTTACTTCAGGCAATTTCCATTTTTGAACAGACAGTCAGGTTCTGTAGTACATTGTAAACAAGATTCTGCTTTTTAAACAAACACGTTCTTTTTTATTATTACTCTCGACATGTCGCGTGTAGTAAACACTAGTTATTAGGTGTTAGTGTTGCAGTACCACGCCAAATAAAGATTCTCGGGAGCTGCCAAACGTTGGCTGATGATTACAAGCTTTAAAGATCAACCACAAAAAGGAGTAATTAAAACTGAGAGAAAAGAAAGCTTGAATTTAAGGAAAACATTTACGACACCTGATTTATCCCGCTTGCACAGATCCGATGGAGAGTTTATTTATTTGTTATTGCGATAGCAAGGATACGAACCCTCACGGCAGGTTTTTGGCGTCACCGTTACTGTCGCCAACTGTCAAGGAGAGGGCGCATGTGTATGTTGGCGTTACAGCACGTCAAACCCTCAACGAGACTAATATCACATAGGCTCTTCAGGTGGCAGTAGGAAAAGCTAGTGTAATAGATCAAACAGCAAGCACCTTCAAAGGCATATTTTGATTTATCGGTATTGAAATAGCTGAGCTTCCAATCCCAACACCAACAGCTACTAAGTCCACTAAGCTGCCGACTACTAATGCAGCTGTGATGCTAAGGTGACTACCGCTGATAACAGCCATGGATCCTCAGAGTATCTATCGACTCCTGGCCAAAAACACGTGTTTGACTTACGTGTATCCGCAGATGTTGAAATTTATGCCAGGGCTCAAGAACGCAACCGCTCCACGTTGAGAAGCCGTGCTACTTCTGCGTCTCCAGTCTAAAAAATTACGAAGCTTGCACTAAGTCGAGAAAGCCTTGAAACAGCGAAAGTGGACGATTCTAGAGTCTAATCTGGTTGCATTCCACGCCAACTGTCTCAATCAGGGCGCTAGACAAAAATCGATCTCTCTCAAACAATCTGAGAAAATTACACTCATATAGACATTAGTAATACAGTATTTTTCCAAAATAATTTGAGTGGCAAAAAATTTTTGGGCACGTGAGCGCCATTTGAACTTCACAAAATGTTGGAAAATAAGGTACGAAACAAAAATTCCCTATAAATCGACCGTTCCAGGCATTCTTTCAACACTTCCTTTTTTTCCGTTTTTAGACCATCGTGATTTCATTATAACACAGTTCCTTACAGGTGCTTTATAATTTTTGCTCGTTAGCGCGTAGGAAATGTTGAGTAAATTATCATGCTTTCGGGAATTTTTTTACAAAACACAGTTATCGATCAAATGCAGAAATTATTTTGATGAAACCCTCCATCATACGTACTGTCTCCTGAATGTTTTGTTAAGCCTGTGTACGGCTCATAGGCTCTAAAATTAAATCTTGAGCTTGGCAAAAACGCTACATTGGCCTATGTTGAGACGTCTGCAGCACCCTAATGTTGTCCAAGAAAAAATAAGCGGAAAAACGCATATGATCGAGAATCACAAAGACATTTCCAGAGAAAGTTTCAAAGTAGTTTTTGTGTTAGATGAGAAAAATTTTTTTGAAGTTTAGTCCCACCATCGCATTGTTTTGGTGTGGGGTCAATACAAACCAACTGAATTTGCTGCATAAATAAATAGGTAGTGCATTTGTAGCACACGATTTTCGGTTTCTTTTGTTAGTACGTTATATTGTTTATAACATATCAAGATGATAATAAATAGAGGTAAAAATATAAAAATGCTATTGGCTTAGATATGCCACAATTCCCCAATAATGAATGTGAAGGTGGAATTGTGACACCTAAGCGAATGACAATTTTATATTCTTACCTCTGTTTATTATCACTTTCGCTACGCTCCGCGACAGAGCAAAAATACATCGGCTGAAGTTTGTTTTACCAATTGTTGAATGCCGACTTTAAAACTAATGACTCCGCCTTCACTGTTATCAAAGAAAAGGGAAAGTGCGCCAAAAACACGACCTCATCTTCAAAGGATACTTCTGCCATAACAATACTTTCCGTTTTTCATTTTTCCCTCGCGTAATAAGAGAACGGAATGCGCTTGATTGAGTTACTGTAGCACAGCCAATACTTCAAAAATGTCTAGAAAGTGTTCAAAATCTCATGTCGGTGCTCCCGAGTTCTGTGTATTAACCTACTTGCGTACGGGTGAAAGCATTTACACTCTAACGTTTATTTTCTCTTTTTCATCTTTTGGTTTTGTAGGCATTGTATTGCTATGCTTGCATGTTGTATACATTAGTGATTCCCATGATCGCGACGCTCGCACGTGATGATGTCATTACTCTTGTGTGCGTTTTATTCTTATGTACTCTTCTTGTATTGTCATTGCATTACCTTGCTTGTATAATGTTTGTATCTTTTCCACTCCTGTAATAACCCTCAAGGAGGGTTGACAGTATTTTGTAAATAAAAAATAAGATCATCGCGCACACATATCGAGGAACATAGCGCAACAGCTCAAGTGCGGCCGCCGCAGCCATCACGCCGGGGCGCCGTCAACATGTCGGCGAGTTTTCTGCCAGCGGCGTCGTACACCTCGAACAAGCCCGCCAGCGAACCAGTGAACCTCGAGCGAGCGGCAGTACAGGGAGCGAAAGCGGGGCCGCCACCACGAACACCGGCGAACAGCTTGGAAGCGAGCGATGGGGAAGCCGACGTTAATGGCAACCAATTTTCATAGAGTTGCGAAGCACAGCTAAAGTCGGCTACAGACGTCGGACTCTGGAGTTTCGCAAGACGCATAGCGCCACCTGTCGGAGCAGTATTGTGTAGTGCAATGTTGCAAAGTCCGACTCTCTTGGAAAGTTTTCTGTGGAACCAGGTGCAACTAGCGAGTGCGAAACAACGATTGAGCTTAATACTGCATGTGTTTGCGCATTCAACACTCAGAAAGAGAGCTATGAATTTCTCTCCGCTAGTCGGACGTGCCACTGAACTGCCAAGAAGTGCTTGCTGGATTACTCTCCCGAACGACGGCGAAAGCAAAAAGAGACGCGACAGCTCCGGCACTAGGAATAAACGCCGCGATCGGCGATACTGTTGCGTTGTGAATTGCCACGAACGTAAAGGACTGAACAACAACGATCAGTCTTACCGATTTCCATAGCTGTAGGACGAAGCAGAAAGGCGAGAGCGCTGGATACGGGCCTTTGTGAACGTGTTGGGTAAGCGAATTACTCGCATTCTCCACAGCCACTCCCATGAGAAAATGTCATGATGTGGCTCTGCTGTTACTGCTTTGCGCAGCCCTGACGAAGAACCGTGGTAACCTTGCGCATGAAGCTCAGCAGAGCCTTTGACCGCGGTGCGCACTGTGTAACACGGAGCGAGCAGCTAAAGGCACACGGAAGACGTGTTATAAACACCAGGCACACTGCCACCTCCCATAATCTGAATTGGTCATCGCCACATAGCATCCCGCACGTACGTTCTCAAATGGCAACATTCCGTTTTAACCAGCAAACGCTAACATGTGCGTCATACAAGTAAATCGCAAAATGTTGGTCGTGACCACCTTCACGTTAGTTTAGCCTGTGGCCTCCGCGTTTTCCGTAGCTAATCTCGCAGGCTACGGTATTGCCTTTGCACCCCGCGAAAGTGGACACGCACGTATCCTCATTTGCAGTATATACAAACGGAAGACAACCGTCAACAGAACATCGAAGATGTGGAAGGAGACAGCCCAACGAACAAGAAGCGAGAAATGAAGGAAGAATTCAAAATGAAATGGCGAAATTCGCTGGCGCTATTCGTCCCTGATAAAACGAGCTTTGCACTGATTGTAAGGTACATACGTTACTAAATTGATCGTGTATGTACTTCGTCGCTTTGACACTATGTATGTACCGAAATTCAACGCATTTAGGTGCTACAGAACGGACGTCGGACCACAGTCGTGGATAAGATTAAAGAAGAGCATGAGCGTGTAATCTCTGAGGCAGCTCAGATGGTGCGTGAAAGGGGCACGTGCGTAAGCAAGCCATCAATTGCATTGTCAGACAGGGAGCTCTGTTTTTTGGGATGCGCGAGTCGACGTAGCAGGCTCAGTGATAGTTGATGTATAGTTATTTCATATCTTTGCTTATGTTTTCACCTTCTGTTACCGTTTGGTTTCTGTTAACCCGGGTATATAAGAGCATTCGTGTCAATAAAAATTCAGTTGGAAGTCAGCGCTTGTCTCGTCTTTTTCCTGTCCGCCGTGTCTTATTTTCGCGCTGTTAACCCTAAGGACGTCGGAAGGCTTGCCTCGAACTCGATGTCGTGCAATGCTCACTTGTACTTGTAAGTTGCAGCGCGCCGAAATAACTGAAGCTTCTTTTCCACTGTACCCGTAGTTCACTTTCATGAATTTTTTACAATTCTAAAGCGTGTATGAGCTGAGGAAGCTTTCCAGGTAATTGATTTTCAGGAAACCGTGCCTCGACACGAAGGAAAGAGGGGGGGAAAGAGGAGCTACGGGGGGGGGGGGATCAATAAGTTTTGCAACTCGCATATCAGGAATACTGCAAGACCTTAGAAAAAAAATTTGAACATAATCTACCCGTAGACGAATGCACTTCTCCGATTTTTCCGGAAGGCTTTGGTTACCCTGCGAAAAAAACTTTCTTTTTTTGTTGCCAAGCCACTATCCGGGAGTTCGAAGCGAGTTCAAGTAATCAAACCTCGTTCCCTTGAGGTGTTTCTTCAATTTCTGTAATAGATGATAAAAGACACTCGGTGCCAGGTCGTCTTTGTGACGTGGGTGGTTCAGCTGTTCGGAACCACAGTCTCGAAAGTCAGCCTGGGCAACATGAGACCTGTGAACCGGGGCGTTGTTGTGCTGAAGGAGGACACCTCTTGTCACTAATCCTCGGTGTTTTTCCACGGTGGCTTTAAGCAGTTTTCGAACGAAAAAACAGCGTTAGAACAAGGACGAAGACGAGAGGCGACAAACACAGCGCCATAAAGCAGTATGTACGAACCAGCCAATTTCAATACGTTAACACACTTTTCGAAGAACGTTGGCGTAGTATTCGCCTGTACCTGTCCTACTGTTTTCATGATACTCAATGAACAGGATCCCCTTTGCGTCCCAGAAAAGTGTCGCCATCACTCTCCTCCCTGAGCGTTGCGGCTTGAACGTTTTCGTGTGAGGGGGACCCCGGATGCCCCCATTGCATGGACTGGTGTTCTGTTTCTGGGCCCCAGTGATACAGTCTGCGACCACTTGTGGTTCGACAACAACCTGACCACAATCGCCACTATAAAAACGTGTGACGTCTTTATATGACAGTAGAGGAATTTTATGGAGCATTCGAGGTTTACCCGATTATCTCCGAGCCAGCTCCTCAATCATCATTCACTTCGTGGATATGGCGTGATTTTTTCTTCTGAGTCAATGTACTCATCCTTCCACACACGCAGACGCATACTCCGAAAGCTTTCTGCATGTAACGTTGTTTTGCTCTGCCTCCAGGCTCGGGGGATTGTAAGCTCGCTGCACGTGACCCGGTTCTGCACTGCCTCCGGGATCAGCCCACGTTTGACCAAGCGACCATGTCATGTGATCACGTCATCATGTGACGTCGTGATGCCGTCACAAATTTTGGCGATCTACGACGCCATGCCGCGATGATGATTCTTTGCATCATTCGTGTTGGCGCCGCCCATGCCGACGACCAGTAGTCGCGTTTCGTGGAACGTCTAATGCTTTCGCCTTAATAACTTATGCGGACAGAATGCAGATTTGCTAGAAAGATTTCGAGAAGCTGCTTGCTGGCCACACGTGTCGAAACGTGGTCCGTTTGCTGTGGTTGTCGAGCCGCTGCGGCGAACTTCGACGGAATTACGCGATTGCGAAGCTCACTCGCATCGCGCAGCTACACATTCTGAAGAACTCTTCATACGCTCAGTTTTGCGAAAGGTGCTCTTTGCCGAATTTCTCTTTGACCCTCGGTTCGTCCACGTTGTTCTTACGTTGTCAGCGTACTGGTTTTTTTTAATTTTGTTTTCCGATGATCGCGTTCACAATGGGTCAAAGCGAGGGTGGACTGATTTCCAAATCGTCCACATCTTTAAAGCGCGCCCTCTTTTATAGACATGTCTGGGAGTGCACCGTCTGCGTTTAAAGGGAGCTGGAAAATATGAATGCGGCACTGGCGCGTATTCCCAACGCTTGCCTGGTGGTGGTTCATATTTGCCGAGTTTATAGCTCGCCTGCTCTGAGCGGCAAGGTCTTTGAGCTGGCATACAGATATGAAACGCACGCATGCAGACGCAGGTCGTGAGGTCGCATTCTTTGTAGACAGAGAGGTGGAGAAGAAGGGTTTAGTACCGGGTGACGGAGGATGAAAGAAATGGGAATTTTATTTCAGGTCTCGGGGTGTTTGAACAATTCTGGTAAAGGGAATGCAGAGGTGACAGTTCGGTGCTACACTATAAATACGTGCAGCGCTCCTGCGGCTGCTGACTTGTCCGGACGGCCTATATGCGGCACATATTTCTGGATACGTTTCGCTAAATTGTGCCTGACGTCCTAACTGTCTTGAACAATACAACTTAACTGTCGTTTGGCCTTTTAACTTCGCCATCGTTTTGTGGAGCTCCTCCGTTGGTGTATCTGTGAAAATGCGGACAGGCCGAGCTCTATCTTGCTCCTGTTGTAAATTTTTTATTTCGCGTGAAGAAAATGCTTATGGAAGTGGCCTCATTTTTTTCTCCGCTGGTAAATCAGGAGTGCGATGTGCGAAGCGGGGCGTCTTCATCATTGTTCAGGTAATAACATGTAATCAATGCAAAACTGAAAAACAGCTACCAAGTACCTGTTTGGTTGGCAGTAGATGAAAAGACAGAATTGTTTTTTTTTTTCAATTTTCTAATGAATATGAAATGTGATGGGAATTCGTAATGCTTGCAGAAACGCACACATATATAATGTGGCTGTCATTTTTAACGACATGACGCGCAACGCGTAGGGCGTGCTCTCCATGAGATATAGACAGCGACGTTGTGAGGCTGCAGTTGCATGAAAACAGCTCTCCAACTCCAACAAAATTAGTATAAACTGGACAGCCAATGAGGTACGCTGATTTTCGTGATGTGGAACACTTTTTCGCATTCGATAAGACTGCCAATAATTTTGCACAGATATAACCTTTCGCCGCTGGTTTTTCAATGAAACCTGCAAGTCCCGGCTAATTTCCCCGGAAATTGTGATGTCGGCATTCATCGTAAAGAAAACTCGGCGTCCTTTTTTATTTTACAGATAGCCATAGGAGCAGAAAGAGCTAACCAGAGAGCGTAGCGGACCCGCCATGGTTTTGTTCCACTGAAATGTCTTGAGGTCGTACTCAGCGTTTAATTTGTCGCCGAATATAGGTTGTCATACAGACAGGAGCATTGTACACAGCGTTCCATCATTGCTGCTCAATTCGAAATCCCAACTTCCGGCTGTATCGGCAGCGCTGTGTCATGCTCTTTCTGCCTTCTTTGTTTTTGATTTGCGCAGTAACGACGTGAAGTATCAAGCTGCTGGACATTTTATGCATAGCAGTATAAAGGAAGACAGGTGCGGTTGGAATTGGCTTGGGCATGCTCCATGTCAGGTACGAATTTCGAAAACTCAAGCTTTCGAAAAGCCTCAGACCACTTACAGAGCCCGTGTCAACATCCGCGTCAAATAAACCCTGCATGAAAGTGGCACGAATAAAACGATAAGCCAGGCCGGTCCTCTTTAAACGCCTATTTGCGGGTCTTCAAAGATCTACGTGCAGCGTAGTGCATTATGCCAATGTACAGCAGACTCCAACTGAGGAGCTGAACTCTGAGGAACCATCGAAAATTTGTTCGTATTATCAGACGTTCGTATTAACAGAGATGTTATGCGAACACACAACTGCATTTATACATGCTCGGGTTACATGTGAATCTGCGCTGTGCAAAACCTCTCTAACAGAATCCCTGCGAGAGGCACCACAATGACGTCAACGAACGTGTCTGAGTCGCGGCAAAACGCGTAGTTCAACCCATTTATCAAGGCAGCCTTTGACGCGAACGATCTGTTTTGCATTTTCTCGCATTCTTGATCAGAGTGGCCGTTGTACCGAGTGGTGCGTCCCAGTATTCCGGAAAAAAAAATCCCGCCGATAGAGGGATCTTGCTGTCTGTAGAAGTCCTCGGTGCGCGATGCCTCGCTTTCGAGCGCTTTTGCAGCGTGATGAAACTGTTGTTTTAGCGGGAGACGACGGGTCGCGTCAAATATATGTGTGTCGTCTTTCTGCGCGCGAAGTCGCCATTCGTGAGCTGTATAGCGTACATGCTTGTGTCTTTGTTCGAATGCATCAAACACATCGCCAGCACGTTTTCCCCATTCTAATCGACGCTCCCATTGGAAGCTTGAGTGCGATGGCTGTGGCGCGTTTTGACAGGGCTATCCATCACGCCGTCGCCGGAAAATGTGTTCCAATAGATCACATCGTGACGCTTGCTGTATGAAATGGATTTTGCTAAGCAGCGAACGCAGGCGACTTTGCGTGTAAATAGCGCAGTTGGCCCTGCACATGCGAGAAACTGATCAGTTTGTGGCGCGCAAAAATAACGTTTGAATCTGTGTCCCCTCTCACCCCTAATGTTTTCGATATTTCTTAACTCTGAACATTGACAGGGAATAAATGCATAAAGGAGAAATATCGTATGGCTACTTACACGAGGCTTTCTTGTTCTCATCGGGTCTTTCTTTGTGTCCTCTCCTCACCTCACAATACTCTCTCTCTTTATAGTTATGTATAAACGCAGGCAAAACCACATAGAGCAAGCGAACTGTAGCATGCATATATATATGCATATATACATATATATGTATACAGTCGAAACCCGCGATAACGAAATCCCGAGGGAACAAAATTCTCACCGCAACGAAATATTTTCGGAGCACCGGCGAACGCTCATGGGAGTCAATGCATTTCGTAACTCGCGACAACGAAAGATATTCATACCACAGTCTCTCATTAACGAAATTTTTGACACACGAGTGCGCAAATAATCTACTCTTGCAACATTAACTACATTCGAAAACTGCTGAAATGCATTCATGCTACACTTAAATAGTGCAAAACTATCGCTACAGCGCACTTGAGAAGCAGCCGCCATCATTGTTTACAAAAAAACGTAAAGCTGGCGACAGTGATGATAGCTTGCCGAAACACCTGCTCGTTATCGCGGACTACGTAGGCAAATCCACATTCCTCATGGAGTTTCGTTCATTGGCTTGGCTTTGTTGGCTTTGCGCCGACATGGTCGCGTATGTGGAGCCATTTCTGGAGCGTTTGCTTGGTCGCTTGGTGCAACGCGAACTGTGTGTTGCGATTGCTTCGTCCGATTTCGCTGCCTGCGAAGATGCCGCCTCCAACGAAAATGCGGAAGTTCATCACGCTGGAAGATGAGGCTGCAATCATCAGCGAGGTGGAAAAGGGCAGGAGAAAAATGGACATCGCTGAAGAATTCGACATTGCGTGCAGCTCGCTGTCCACGATTCTGCGCTCATCCGCACTGATCCAGCGGAGCCGGAAGAAGGTTCGCCTGTAGGGACGGTACTGGTGCCAGCGCAGTGCCGCCGTCACTGACCAGTGCATGGGGCGAACTTTGTGCCGTGGCAAACGAGATTCCCGATCGAGAGGCATGAAACTACTGCATGGTAAGGCCCACCAACGCAAACTTACTGACTTTTCGAAATAAAATGTGTTTTTTGTAAATTCCATGTCTTTTGTGCCGCATTCTCGCGCCAACGAAATTACCGCAAAAGCGAAATTTTGTGCTTTCCCCGCCGATTTCGTTATTGCGGGTTTCAACTGTAAAGAGAGAGTGCATATATATATATTATATATATATATATATATATATATATATATATATATATATATATATATATATATATATATATATATATATATATATATATATATATATATATATATATATATATATAATCAGGGCTGTCAAAGATACTTTGAAATTGTATCGCGATACGATACAAGATAACACAACACTGATTGTATCTTAAGATACTTCGATACATTCGCAAATTCGTTATTATATATCTATAATGTCGTACTAGACGCCTATGCACCAAAGTGTTCGCTTGAAAGTTTATTAACTGCGACCAATTTTGTTTCGTTTGAATGAAATGCCTGATATAACATCTCAAAAACATTGTATTTCTTGCTCAACGTATACTAGTTTCATTCCGAAACAACTTATTGGCGTTGCTTTAGCTGCTTAGCACGACAGCTCTTTATACGCTTCGCCGATTGCGGTTTTTTCTTGTCGCTTTTGTCATTGGTGGCGCCCGCTGCTCTGCTTGCCGATGAGCGCGCGGGTTGCCATCTAATCACCAAATCTTCAATAAGAAGCCTCCGTACGATGGTGCAAATAGAACTGTGGAGTTCTACCTTGCCTGTGAACGTATTACGGCTTTCGCAATACGAGGCAGGTGTACAGCAGCAAGAACGCTGGCAGCGACATCATTTCTACGCATCGTGTTAACGCAGAGGACGTAAAACTGCAATCACTTTTACATTCTACTTATCTGCTTATCTACGTACTCTGAAATGCGCAATTTTCTAACAATTTTTTTTCTACATATGCTACACAGAAACGTCTCGGGCGCGTTGTATAGTTGCACAAAGCGCCGCAGAACACCGCCGCGATTCCCACTATATTGCCACTTTTATATCTACAAGCACCTGGTGATTAGTAACAGTAAAAACATTTAGGAAGCCTAAAAAAAGGAAAACAAGTATATCTAGCTAAGTAAAATAGAGAAGGGGTTCCTTATTAAACACAGTGACTAGACATAGAAACCGATACAGGCGGCACCCCCATGCGCTAATAATAATTGTTGCTTTTACATCCCAAAACCGCGATGTGATTATGAGAGATGTCGTAGCGGACGGCTCCGAAAATTTCGACAACCTGGGGTTCTAAAACCTAAACATAAACGCACGGGCTTCTAGCATTTTGCCTCCATCGAAATACGGTCACCGCGACCTTCGGATCAGCAGTTAAGCACCATAACAACTAGACCACCGCGGCGGGTAACCCCTAATAGCTATGGCAATTAAACATGTACGGTAAGACAAAAAAAAAGTCAGTGCCTATGGAAAATAGCGCAAAACTACTCGTTGGAACGCTAATGAGGAAAACCGGGCATTTGGTGGAACAAAGTTTCTCCAGTCCCTTTGCCAATATCTGTAAGATGGCTCCTAATAATTTACATTATAATGCCAACTCAATTTCACTGTTTTACTATGTACACTCTAAGAAAAAAAAGAGTATGCGTGACACTTTTCGGAGAGTTCTGACTTGACACGTAAAGGACTCTCTTTAAATAGTCATGGTGACTCTCTTGGTGGGTCAGGGCACGGAGCAAGAATTCTTGAGGAGGCGAAACTGCGCTCGCTCGGGCGCCCTAATAAAGTCACGAAATCGGGCACAGCGCTCCCGCGCCCTCTGTCGTGAGAGTCCGCCAGCGGAGAAGGAAAAATGCGCGCGTCCCTCTCACCGCGCTCTCCGACGAAGCTCGTCGGTTCAAGGCCATTCGTCACCGATTCGCCGTTCGCGCCCGAATGGATGTGTTTTAACGCGACAGCGTTAACGAGCCCGTTTCGCAGAAATACCGGTGTCGGCGTTGGTGTCGGCGAGGCTAGCAATTGAGAAGGCGATGCGCACAGGGCTCGATTACGATATCGCGTTCTACTCTCAAAGGCGAAGCTCAAGCGCACTCCAAGTTTTTGCGGTAAATTAACGAGAAAAATGGCGTCACATACAGGAAAATTACCAGCGTGATATATTTTGTACAACCTGAAATCTATAATTTTTGATAACGTCAACTCAATGAGTTAGGTATAATTTATTTCAACGAATGATGGGACTTACCCTATATGCCATCAATTCAGATTTAGGTTGTTGCGGCGGCCGCATTTAGATGGAGGCGAAATGCTAAAGGCCCGTGTGCTTACATTTAGGTGCACGTTACAAAACCCCAGGTGGTTGAAATTTCACATTGTCTTTTTTTTTTTTTTGAGAACAGCAGACAAGTACCTGGGACAGCGCGCGGAAAGATTGAGGGCACGGCGTCTCGAAACAACACTGGCCGTTTCGGTTTGTCAAGGAGAACTTCGCCACCAAGTTCTCCATAATAGCGCCGCCTGTCTATGTCACTGTCTGAGACGTGCTTCTCGCAAACGTAGTCACGAGGCGTCAGCTGTCGGTCATTTCTTGGTATGGCGCGAGCCCACGCTTCCAACCTCACAGGGTCTCTAGGAACTTTGAAGGTAATTACCTTCTCCTTGCAGGACGCGTACCCACTGCTGCAGTTCGGCACGACACATTTCCGCCCCATCCTGAAGTAGCACTGGTCGAAATCTGCAAAGCACTCTCCTTTTTCGCAGCGTGAAAAGCGCGCGCAAACATCGAGGAGTCGGCTCCGCCGGCGCAACGCGCGGAAGCCACTGAGAGCGCTAAAGAGAAAAAAAAAAAAACCAGCAAATCGCCAAGGGAACTTTCCCTCCCAAGGCCACCTACGCATGCGCGCGCAGAACATACGAGCGAGGAGCGAGGGGCGCGTGCATGCGGCGGCAGACGTCGTCTGCTCATGGGCCGCTACTAGCAGTTCGTTTCAAGCGCTGTACGGCCTATAATTCCGGCAATATCGATTAGTAACTGCAGCTAAAGTATCTGTCATATCTACCTATTGATGTTACAGACAGAAATCTTAGAAAGTTTATAATGTATGAGGCGCTATCACGATTTTTATGCGTCGCGCCGAGCATGTAAAAGATGGCAACAGGCCGAAAGCGTCATCTGTCGTGCTTCGGCGTAACCGCATTCCGCCGTGACGCTATCGCGCCGCCCTCGCGCGCTGCCGCGGCCGAGAGATTCTCCTCCTCAAATACTTCTTTCTCCGTGGGTCAGGGTCGTCTCGCTCTAGGAGAGTCCCCTGACCCTCTAGGAAGAGTGGAAAGACTCTCATCCGAAGGCTCACGTTACCACTTATAGGGAGTCGGACGACTCTTGCCGGTAACACTCCTACGGGGGTCAAGAGACCCACACCGAAGCGTCAAGCGACTCCACAAATATTTTAAGCTACTCATTGGACCCTTTCTCTACTTTTGCGCGACTACTGTTGAAAATAGTGGAGTATTTATTTTAAGCAAGTCCAATAATACTTGCCGTTCTGCCCAGCGACTGCAAAAAAAAAAAGAATAATTCAGTTTTAGCACCATTTTAATAGAACTCGTCAAAACAACACATATTTTCCAGCAAAGTTATATAGAACGCGTAAATATGGTCTTTGATTTCCAATTAAGAAGTTCGGGTATTCCTCATTTACATGCTTGTCTGAGTATAGCCAACTAAAATGTGTGACTGGTGTGCATAGTGCCATATAGTGCAAAATTAACTGCAGAAATAGGCATCATGTTTCAATCTTTATTCCTTATGATTAAGAATAAATAAAAAAAAAATGGTGACGGCTGAAGGCATCAGACTTGTGGCTTGCTAGGTTGTCGCTCCTGTTCAGTGTGAGCACCATGAAAAACGGTATCTGAAAAGCAGAACGTGATATTATGATGAGAAAATGAAATTGCAGTAAAGGTTAGCGAAACCTACAAAATAAGTGGTTCACATAGACACAATGAAAGCTCACAGCAAAACAACAAATGCAAACACGTATGGTAAGGAGCCAAGTTTTTTGCCGTTATCGTGTAAAACACAACTTGCAAATAGTACCTTTTGTAACACGTCACTTGGCGACAAACTTGTAGCACAAGATGATGTGAGCCTCATTTAAACAACAAACGAAATTGGTTTAGGCTCCTTTGCGTGGGTGCAACTCACCTCTTTTCCGACGTCGTCTTGTCCAACCAAAAGAAATGTAGGACCGACTGCCTCGTTGACACGGCGAACGCCGCTGTTGATTTTCCCATCACGAGCGGTGAGGCGCCAGACCAACGGGGCACCTTCGTTTCCCCGAGTGTGGCTGTCAACTGGAGTGAAGAGGCGGCAGAAGTGATCCGGGATTCTGGGAATAACCTTAACACACACATTATTTGTATTTAAAATCACCCTTTGTTCAATACACCGTTATTGTACACACATCTGCCACGAGTCTTTCGTTCAAATTTCGCAACGAAAACAAATTTTCACGTAAAAGGCAGCGGGAACCTCGCGTCGCAATACGCACTGGCTATACACGAATGAAAGCACTCCTTTTCTGAGAAATCGCTTCAAAATTTGGTTTCAGAATAAACACGGTTTTGCGCCGGCTTATCCCGACACTCAAGCACATCCTCCGGCAGTCAAGGGCACACCGTGAGCGGTTACTGACCGCATGTTTTACAAACGTAACCCATACTCAGATAAACACATGCGAGTACGCGGGCCCGAACGACACCCATCGCGTGCGGACGCCGTCTACGTCGAGATCAGACATGTCACATGCTAGAATTAGCACACATAACTCCCACAATCACGTACACTCACTTGATTCTGTTATAGCGTCATCGCAGATGTTGGCAAACCATGAAAACAGCGAACAGTAACGAAGGAAAATAGTGCACGGCGGCGGGCGCAACGGGTGCCGTCGAAAGTCTCTAGCATTTTCGCCTTACCGGCGAGGCGTGTTCAACTTGAATGACTGCCGAGTACGTTCTGCAAGCCACCGTACTATATCTGCACCTCAAACTACCGTCTTTAAGCCAACAAAAACCATTATATATAGTGCGTGTGAGCGTTCTGTACACAGGCTTTCTTTTTTTTTTCACGTTCCCACGCGAAGATCACGCTGTACACTCAAGGTCGATGGAAATGTTATTATGAAGTAGACTAAAGTGCATCTCAAAACGACATCTTGCAACTTCAGTAGTGCTGGCACAACGTGCGATCAGCAAGAAATGATCCTCAATAATTGTTTGCATCGCTCACTTTATGGGAGCTTGAACAGCAACGCGCATAACGGTGGCAACTCGTTAACTGACAGCTATAGTTGGGCATCCGCAACAGCCCCGCGGACACAGGCTGCTGTTCGAAATGGCTGGCAGATAACTTCCGCAGAGCTGCTGCAGACGCCCAGCTAAAGCTGTATAATTAGTGCCTATGAAAGCAGTACACTCACCGTTAACTGGCGCCCGTTGTCCGTAACCTCACCTGCATGAATATTCCGCCCTCCAAGCGTCACTTCGTGCACGGAGCCGGCGTCAACACCACCAAAGACGCGCATGAACATGAAACTGATGAAACTTCAAGACACGCAACCCGGGCTGTCAACGCAACCACGCAAGGCATTCCAATGGACGAGGACACTGAGACTGACTGAGAGAGAAGCCAGAAGCGGCGCGCCACCCCGGCGCCAACCCCGTCTCCGTCGGCGAGCAGCGCGCCACAACGGCGCCAAAGGGCAAGCGCGCGATATGTATGGCGTATCGGCGGCTCTTTCATGACGGAAGCCATTCGAAACGCGCTTCAGGAGCGTCCAGTGACTCCTTGCAAAATGTTAACTCTTTTTCTCTGCCTGTACCTTCCAAAGGGGGTCACATGGACGCCCGAAGAGAGTCACGGTTCCATGACCCTCATTTGACTCTTTTTTTTTCTTAGAGTGTAGTACGCAGACTTTTCTTGCTGTATAGTCCAGGCACACGCAGATTACTATATATTTGTCTCAACATCGCCTTGACATAACAGTGAACTCAAGGGGAATATATGTATGCAAACAGTAGCAAAATGACGCAGACAGTTAAGAGTAAGAATAAAGCAAAGAGCTTATCTTGTCAGCATGTTAAAGACATATTGCAGTAAGCAGACCGAAAAAAAATACAGACACATAGTTCATATATATGGGATGAAAAAGAAGGACATCTTAGAAGGAGCTCGTACTAACAGTCAAATTATGATTTTATTGATTCATTCAACAAAAGAGAAAGAGAGGTACGCCAAGATAGCTTCTGTTAGCTGAATGTTTGTTCTGTTAGATGAAGCATCGGTGCCGGTGGTTCTATAGATGTTAGAATCTTATTTGCATATAAGTCAATCTCATTGCATATAAGCCAAACATACATCCACGAGGTTCCTCAAGTCGCTCATGTGTGAAATCCACGAGACGAAAAGCAACCCCATTCTTGCATTCTTCAGGGTTCATAATGAAGCACAACGCAAGAGAAACTTCGATATCGACACTACAAAGGCATCAGAATTTGTGCGAAAGACGCCGCACGCATTTGAATGCGTGGCACAGGACAGTGGCTAAGAGCCAAGTGTCAAGGCACTGACGCCACTAAAACAAAAACAAAAAAAACATAAAGCGAAAGGTCGGCTGGGCGCAGACGTTTGCGCGCTTGTGCGTCGAGACGGGAGCGATACCACGTGACTCTGCTCCATCAATGGGAATGCTCAGAACTCATCGCCTGCCCTCGCTTGAAAAATCTGGCGGAAAGAAAATACTTGAAGTTTTAAGGCGCGAATAAGACACGGACGAAGAATAGGAACACACACACTGAGTGCCACTTCCAACATATATTTATTTCGAATGAGCACAGAACATATTTATACACAACGGGCGCCGTTATCGTGCCTCAATGCGCAGTCGCATTCAAGTAGCGTAACTCTTTTGGCGATAATGAAATGGAGGCAACGCTGACGCATAGATCACCTGATTCGACTATTTTCTTAGCCTCAATAATTAGTCGTACAGTGGCGGAGATGTTGGGGAAGTCGCGGAACCGCCACGTAAGTGAGCAGCGGCCCCAGAGCAATGTCAAACTTGCCGTGATTCCTTACGTACACCGCGTATCCCATAATTTGAAAAAGATTGCCGATCATGTTGATGTAAAGGCGGTCTTCTCTGCCCCGTTAAAACTCTCCAGGCTCTGCAAGATGACTAACCCTTTCCTCAGGAAAGCTCCGGCCTGCATTATCAACCACAAGAACAAGTATGTAAGCTGTCAGAAGGGCGTGGTCTACGAGATCCTCTTGCCGTGTGGTAGAAGTTACGTTGGCCAGACCGAACAGTGCCTGAATGACAGGCTAAGACAGCATAATAATAACGTCAGAAATGGCAGAGAGGGCCACCTCGCGATATACTGCCGGGATTGTCATTGCGTTCCGAACTTTAGCGCCTGCGCGGTAGTCGGCCGAAGTCCTGATAAATCAGTACGACCAGGGGCGTAGCCACGTTAGGGCACACCGGGCCCGTGCCCCCCCCCCCCCCCCCGAAATTTTTTTTTGCCATAGCATACAGAGCAGAAAATGACACTCGACCACATGTGCCTGCTCGTCCCCACTACAGATCAAGGAGGTGCCCCCCCCCCCCCGAAAAAAATTTCTGCCTACGGCCCTGCCACGGACACCAGAATGTGCTGTGGGTAGCCTGCCTCCTCAAGACGGTCAACCTGCTTGAGGAAACTGTCAGCTGCTCTGTGTGGGCAGGATTTCTTGAAAGCATTCAGCAGGCACATGTTGGCGATGCTACGTTTGACAAGCTTGGAATGGGACGAGCTAAAAGGCAGCAGTGGTTTGTTTGCACGAGGCTCATATTGCCAACATGCATGGTCAGTTGCTAAAAACAAACTTAGATCTAAAAATCTTATAGTCGAATCTACCGAAAGTTCGTGTGTTACTGTTAAGGGAGATAAAACATGTCTAAAAGTTGTCAAGGTGTTAGTGACGACTTGGTCGGTGTCCATCATGAACTTTTTGTCAATGAGGACTAAAAAATCATCTACGAATCTAAACACCTTGATAACACCGCTACCTTCGAGAAGGCTAGAAATGGTCCTGCCAGCGCGAGCTAAAAACAAGTCACTTAAAAAAAACGCAAGGCCTGCGCTGAAACCCCAGCACAGTCACAGCGAAAGCTGGAAGAGCGGCGTTTCTAGAGCCCGTTGTAAGCTCTCTTGGGACTACAATACAAGTACACTAGAAAGGTACCCACTACGCCATAAATCTCAATTTTTGTGAAGTTGGGAAGCACCTACTAAGCCATTATTCGTCATTCGGCGGAGAAGCGAGGCACCAGCTACAGGTCTGTAAGGCATTATGTGCACTTTGTTGACGCGACGACTGATGACGATGAAGAATGATGGCTCGGCCCTTTGTAATGGGTTAGAAGCTTTAAACGGCCCACCAGTTATGTAATTTGCATTGGGTGGCGCCCGGTTGCTATTTCCCTCTCCCGTCATGCTGTATAACATACGTTGACGTGGGAAAGAGACGGGGGGGGGGGGGCGAAGAACTTTACTGAGACCCCGAGGAAATGGATCATGCGCTTATGGGCTTCCTTGGCAACCAATACAAGTGCACTTGCGAGGAACCCACTACGCTACAAATCATTGTAATTTTACTGTCCCCCGAGGAAATGGATCATGCGCTTATAGGCTTCTTTGGCAACCAATACAAGTGCACTTGCGAGGAACCCACTACGCTTTAAATCATTGTAATTTTTGAAAAGTAGGGCAGCAGGCACTGTGCCATTTTTCGTCATTCTACAGAGAGCCGTGGTACCTGCTAAACGCATGTAAAGCATTGTACGCACATTGTTGATGCTGTGCCTGATGACGATGAAGAATTATGGCAGAGCCCTTTGTAATGGGTTGGAAGCATTCAACAACCTACCCGTTGCGCAATTCACATTGTTTGACGCCTCGTTACAGAATTCGCGTTGTGCGACGCTTGGTGCTTATTTTACTCTTCTACCACGCTATATTGAATATGCTACAGAATTGCATATGCTACAGAATAACGCACTGAAGCAACGCATTTTTCGGAATGGAATAGTACAAGTCGTGCAGGACAACATAGACCGATACGGCCCCCTGTCTTTTCAAAATGACGCAGGTATCCCAGAAGGAAAATTCATGGCAATGCTAGAACTGTATCTGAGTTCGACCTACGTGGAGTGGGACGGTAGCCTTTCTAGCCTTCTCGAAGGTAGCGGTGTTATCAAGGTGTTTAGATTCGTAGATGATTTTACAGCGAAAGCTGTTATGAGATCATTTCACCGGCCCTTTTTGGCGCCGTAGTTGTCCGCCGCCGCCGCCGCCGGTGTCCGTAACCAGTATCGCTCGAAATAAAAAAAAAACGAAATAAGAAAAAAAATCCAGGATGGAACGAGGTTCGAACCTGGGTCCTCTGCGTGGGAGCCCAGTATTCAACCTCGGAGCAATGCCGGTGCTTGAGACCGCTTTGCAAAAAGGTCTTATACAGGTTTCATGTCGGGAAGCAACCACATCAACATATGCAATATAGCGTGGTAAAGAGTAAAATAAGCACCAAGCGTCGCACAACGCGAATCCTGTAACCAGGCGTCACACAATGCCAATTGCGCAACGAGTAGGTTGTTGAATGCTTCCAACCCATTACAAAGGGCTCTGCCATAATTCTTCGTCGTCATCAGGCACAGCATCAACAAAGTGCGCATAATGCCTTAAATGCGTTTAGCAGGCACCACGGCTCTCCGTAGAATGACGAAAAATTGCACAGTGCCTGCTGCCCTACTTCTAAAAAATTACAATAATTTAGAGCGTAGTGGGTTCCTCGCAAGTGCCCTTGTATTGGTTGCCAAGGAAGCCCATAAGCGCATGATCCATTTCCTCGGTGTCGCAGTAAAATTTCAATGATTTAGAGCGTAGTGGGTTCCTCGCAAGTGCACTTGTTGGTTGCCAAGGAAGCCCATAAGCGCATGATCCATTTCCTCGGGGTCTCAGTAAAGTTCTTCGCCCCCCCGTCTCTCTCCCACGTCAACGTATGTTATACAGCATGACGGCAGAGGGAAATAGCAACCGGGCGTCACCCAGTGCAAATTACATAACTGGTGGGCCGTTTAAAGCTTCCAACCCATTACAAATTGCTGAGCCATAATTCATCATTCTCAGTCGTCGCGTCAACAAAGTGCACATAATGCCTTACAGACGTGGAGCTTGGGCCTCGCTTCTCCGCAGAATGGCGAATGATGGCTTAGTAGGTGCTTCCCAACTTCACAAAAATTGTGATCTATGGCGTAGTGGGTACCTTTCTAGTGTACTTGTATTGTAGCCCCAGGAGAGCTTACAATGGGCTCTAGAAACGCCGCTCTTCCAGCTTTCGCTGTGACTGTGCTGCGGTTTCAGCGCAGGCCTGGCGTTTTTTTTAGTCCTCATTGACAAAATGTTCATGGACACCGACCAAGTCGTCACTAACACCTTGACAACTTTTAGACATGTTTTATCTCCCTTAACAGTGACACGCGAACTTTCGGTAGATTCGACTATAAGATTTTTAGATCTAAGTTTGTTTTTAGCAACTGACCATGCATGTTGGCAATATGAGCCTCGTGCAAACAAACCACTGCTGCCTTTTGGCTCGTCCCATTCCAAGCTTGTCAAACGTAGCATCGCCAACATGTGCCTGCTCAATGCTTTCAAGAAATCCTGCCCACACAGAGCAGCTGACCGTTTCCTCAAGCAGGTTGACCGTCTTGAGGAGGCAGGCTACCCACAGCACATTCTGGTGTCCGTGGCGGAGAAGATCTTGAGGAAGCTTCGGAACCGCCACGTAAGTGAGGAGCGGCCCCAGAGCAATGTCAAATTTGCCGTGATTCCTTATGTACACCTCGTATCCCATATTTGAAAAAGATTGCCGATCATGTTGATGTAAAGGTGGTCTTCTCTGCCCCGTTAAAACTCTCCAGGCTCTGCAAGATCACTAACCCTTTCCTCAGGAAAGCTCCGGCCTGCATTATCAACCACAAGAACAAGTATGTAAGCTGTCAGAAGGGCGTGGTCTACGAGATCCTCTTGCCGTGTGGTAGAAGTTACGTTGGCCAGACCGAACAGTGCCTGAATGACAGGCTAAGACAGCATAATAATAACGTCAGAAATGGCAGAGAGGGCCACCTCGCGATATACTGCCGGGATTGTCATTGCGTTCCGAACTTTAGCGCCTGCGCGGTAGTCGGCCGAAGTCCTGATAAATCAGTACGACTAATTATTGAGGCTAAGAAAATAGTCGAATCAGGTGATCTATGCGTCAGCGTTGCCTCCATTTCATTATCGCCAAAAGAGTTACGCTACTTGAATGCGACGGCGCATTGAGGCACGATAACGGCGCGCGTGGTGTACAAATATGTTCTGTGCTCTTTCGAAATAAATCTATGTTGGAAATGGAGCTCCTTGTGTGTGTTCCTATTCTTCGTCCGTGTCTTATTCGCGCCTTAAAACTTCAAATATGTTAAACCAACAAGCCCAGTCTGCCATTCTTACATCGGGTAAAATACTGTCACTGCCCTTTGTTTAATTCTGGTGGCTTAGTGGCAACAGTATCGCATTGAGAAGCGGAGTTCAGGCAGAGTTTTGCGCGGTGGTGTTGCGATCGCAGTATCTTGTATCGTAAGATACACGATACATTCTTCAATGTATCGGAAATAAAGACACTGATACACGTCTTGCGTGACGTATCGCGGCAGATACAAGATACACAAAGTGTATCTAAGAGAGTATTAAAATACATGTGTCTTCGATACTGCCCAGCACTGAATTATATATATATATATATATATATATATATATATATATATATATATATATATATATATATATATTGTGGGCACTTATCAGGCACTTCATCTGTACATTATCATCATCACATGGTGTTCATCATCTTCTCTTGTGGGGACACATCTTGAGATTGTTCTGTGCTGTGATCGGATCGCCAAGTCTCGATGGCTTATTAAAGGCGTATCAACTGCGACGTCACAATATATAGTTCAATTCCGAATAATTGAATGGGTAATCACTTGGTGTCCCGTAGTTCTATGGTTTGGCGGAACGAATAAACGACCAAATGTGCCTACATAAGTCGGCCCGAGGCTATATTTGCCGTAGGGTACTTATTTGGGCTGGTTCGTTCATGATTACGAGCAGAAAAACAGCGGCAGAACGACAGCGCTAGAACGACAGGCCTGCCTCCTTTCTTCCTTCTGTCGTTTTAACGCTGTGTTTCTACTTGGGTATATAAGGCAGCATGCTTATGTCGATTTCGTCACTACAGGAAGGCAGCTTCCGCTTCACTGCCACGACCACCTGTTATTAGATGTGAAGCATCTTAATAGCGGAGCTCAATCCGGTGGTGGTGTGCGGCGTGACCACCGTTAGTGCGCATGCGCAAACCTTCTCCACACACCTCCTCTCCACACACACCCCTTCTCGCCCTCCTCTCTCCCTCTCCACGACAGGTCAGATGCTTATGGAGTTAGCTGCTAGCCGTACTTCGTACAACACTCTAATGTGTTGCTTTTGCATTCATTGCTTCATCTTTGCGGCGAAACCGACTTCTTTTTTTCTGTCGTGAAGCTTGTCCCGTGCCACAAGGATAAAGCGTGTATGCTTACAAGAGTCAGCTCGTAGCCGAAACTTGTAATGGGGCCTGCGAGGCAAAATGGCCGTTTTAACAAAAACCGAGTTTTGAAAGAAATGCATTATACTTTTTTTTAATCTAGCTCGTTGAAAACTTATTTGTTGTTCCACTACTTGGTTCATTGTGACCGTCTCATTTTTCCTGTTTGTTCCCTGATGTTTTTGTGGAACCCTTGGCTTACACGCTGTTACATTCGTCATCTTTGGTGCAAAGAGTCTCTTTGCACGGTCCTTACCTGCCTCTCCTATTTGAAAACCCGAACTGGAGCGCTAGTTAACTCTCTTCTCTTTATTTATTTATTTATTTATTTACTTATTTATTTATTTATTTATTTACGCAGATGCGGCGAACGACCTGGGATTTCTCGGCTCGTCGCCGTTCTATCTCGATCGTCGGTTTTTTGTTCGACGAGTGGAGGTTGCCTATTTAGGCTTTGAATTTTTTTTCTTTTTACGTTGTTGTTCTTCGGCGAGAGCCGTTTGTTCGAACACGCGTGGTTGCATGGCCCCGGTTGTTACCCCGTTAACGACGTTGCCTCGAGGCGGGAATGGAATCCTAGCAGTTGGAATATCCTCGATGTAGCAGTTACCATTAGCCTCCAGCTCGTCGCTCACTGCTGAGAATTGAAAAAAAAAATGACGGTAAGTTGTGCGGTGGTTTCCAAACGCCTGAGGCATTGGCATAGTGGTATTATGTCTCCCTTTTTTCCTTTTTTTCCCCCTTTTGGTGTCAACCTCACGAACTGGATTGTCTCCGAATGGCGTAGCTGCTTACGTAACTCCTCGCCCCGCCGACTGCGGGGAAAATTGTTGCTCCAGAGTGCATTCAGCTCCTTTTTTACTGCTTATTAAATTTAAAAGGGCACGGGTCTGAGCTTGTTGTTAAGGTTTCGTAGGTTCGAAAGAGCGCGAAAAATACGAGGATGCGGAAAGAAACAGACAGGATCAGGCGCTGTATGTTTCCTTCTGTGTCCTCGTACTTTTCGCGCTGTTTCGAACCCATGCATTCTATTTACATAAATACATGAACGCCGCGCATTCGTAAGCCTCTTCCAATCACATTATGTAAAAGGTACGAGGAACACTTCTGACGGAGTTCAACTACCACATTTCCTCGCTACTTTTAACTGGTCCTGTGCGCCGCCGCGCCGCCGCCTGTTTTTGCTCTCGCCGCCACCGAAGTCCCAATAATTAACATGCCGCCGCCGCCGCCACCGCCGCGGGATAATTGCGGCGCGCCGCCGTTAGTTTTTTTTTTTAACCCGAACGGGGAATCAGGATATAAGATATATCACTGCGCCTTTACATGGACACACTTCGTGTGTCCATGTAATGGACTGTCCATTTCAGCCGCCGCTGATTGGTGGGAGCTCGGTGAGCAGCGCGCCCCCTGTTTCCGGTTCTTGTTCTGCGGCGTCATATTGACGCAACGAAGCTTTCACAACTCTCGACACAAATGAGAGGCACGGAGTGCGCGTCAACGCAAGCAACACAGCCCCCAGAGATCCGCTTTTCGGCGCACATGTCGGAGACCGTGAATGAACTGTGATTGCGTTAGCCATCGATTTAGGTCATCGCCTGCGTCATTCTCAAACATCTGGGACACATTGATATGCAAGTTCAGGCTTTACAAGTTCCTGCTTCTGTACATTTCGTCCACTTTCTTCTTCTGGCAATGTGCTGGCGGGTTGCACTCGCTGCATCGCTGCATAACATATTATTGGAGTCTTGGACCTATACTACACTGTGCATAGACAAATATATATATATATATATATATATATATATATATATATATATATATATATATATATATATATATATATATATATATATATATATATATATATATATATATATATGTAGAAGGTCTTCCTGGATTCGGTAGAATTATAGATGCTGAAGTGAAGTGGACGAACGAACGAAAAACGATGCTTTATTGCCAACGTTGCGGCCGGGGACCGGCCTTCGTCAGGGCACACATCAAGAGCCCAGTGCTGACATGTGTGCCCTGACGAAGGCCGGTCCCCGGCCGCAACGTTGGCAAAAAGCATCGTATTTCGTTCGTTCGTCCACTTCACTTCAGCATCTATATATATATATATATATCGATTAGTGCATCTCTTTCCTTTCATTCTTACTCGAGTAAATCGAAAAATAAATATAAGAATAAAGACAACGAAAAGCTTAGAATATAGCTTAGCTATAGTTTGGAAGTGTTCATGATAAGACAGGATAAGCAAACACGGACACAAGAGATAAGTCAAGCTATCTCTCACACTGCTTTGCCGTAGAGCCGTCCACCTGTTCTTGCTTATGTCGCATGATTATCGCGCCCCGCCACGGTGGTCTAGTGGTTATGGCGCTCGACTGCTGATCCGAAGGTCACGGGATCGAATCCCGGCCGCGGCGGCTGCATTTTCGGTGGAGGCGAAACTGTCTGAGGCCCGTGTACTTAGATTTAGGTGCACGTTAAAGAACCACAGGTGGTCGAAATTTCCGGAGCCCTCCACTACGGCGTCTCTTATAATCATATCGTGGTTTTGAGACGATATGATTGTTTTTGTTTTTTGTTCACGAACCAGGATGTAGGCCTAGTCAGGAAACAGTTTCGTCAGTTTCCTTTTGCCTCATCTCGGTGGCATGTAACTGTTGTGTACACATGCCAGAATAAAGTATTATTATTATTATTATTAAAAAAACCCAGGTATTGTTATGATTATCGTGCGCGATTAACTGATTTCGCTCCTTGAACAGCTATCTCTCACGTAGACCACCACGCGCACCTAATTGATAGGTGTCGCCTCTTGCGGGGGAAGGAGCAAATAAGTACGTGTGTCTACCTTCTTTTGCGCCGCTGCAGTGTATGATTCTTCAGTTGTTAGCGGCGTTTATGGTGTCTTGACTACTCTTTTGCGTCCGTGTTTGCACACCCTTTTTTAAAGGGCCCTAAAACAGCCTCTGAAAATACAGCAAAAAAGCGCGTTATTCTCTCTTGGCGTACCTCGTCTTTTTTGTGCGCTTCGTGACGCCAGAACGGTGATTCACGTGACATCATTAGGGTACGTACTCTCGACTGGTCCATATACGAGAAACGATGTTTGTGAATTGCCCCCCACACTGCTTTGTCATGCAGCAGCCCACCCGTCCTTGCTTGTCTCGCACGACTATCGTGCGCAATTAACTGATTTCGCTACATTTGGTGCGTGTGCGAGATAACGGAGTGTAACCGACAAGCGCGAAATCCTCATAGATTCAACGCTTAGTGCTGACATTGTACGCGTGCTTTATGAATGAATAAGTGGTGAGGAGATATGGCCAGTAAGAAGGGTAGTGAAGGCGAGAAGGGAACCAATGTAAAAGGCACTGGATTACTTGATTATTCCAACGGACGAGCTTTTACAGCGGAGACGATACAACTTTCCAGGAAAAAGGCGATCCGGCTTCCACTGTTTATGTTTATTTTCTATTGTAAAATGAATTATATGGACACTTCGGACAGGTTTTCACCGTCGCCGTCATGTTCAGTATAAAGTCCAAATCGACAAAATCGCTCCGCGCATCGCATGTTCTACCCGCGAGCTCGCGAGCACTGGCGAGGAGCACGGCTAAGGCAAAGATGTAACAAGCTGGCCATCTCCGTCGCACGGAGGGCCCATGCAATAACATCAACCCGCGTGCGAGGCATGCCGTCAATTGCTCCTCAAGCAGAAAGGAAACGCCCCGCCGGTCTTTCGCAGGGACATGGCGAATGATGGGACACCGGAAGAGGAGCACTGCGTGACTCGAGCAGCAACTGTGAACTTTTACTATAAGGGCGTGGTCGCGAGCGTTGGCACGTGCGCTATCTCGGCAGACATCAGCGAACGGCTCGTATGCCCTTCTACGCGCTGTGATCTCAACACTCTGTGCTGTGAAAACTGATACGACAAACTGAACTGCACAAAAACCGCTTCTCTCCCGGGAGCGGCCGTTTCGCCATACAGAAGCGTTTTGTATAGTTACGTGACATCGGATCAAAAAGATGTAGCTGCTAGCCTTCGATCAAATAACATTACGGCGTGTTGCTATCGCATTCACTGCTTCGCTCTTTAGGTGAAAGACGTTTGTTTCAAAATGCAAAGGACAAGTTTCTCTCTCCACCAACTCTCGTGTCTATCACCCCCCCCCCCTCTTGCGCCACGCCGCCGCCGGAGGTGGAAACACCGGCGCACCGTCACCTACAATTTTGCGACCGGCGCAGAGGTCTACTTTTAACACTCGTTTGAACTGTTTCTACTAAATGATGGCTAGCGAGTTCGCTAAAGATCACTAACAGCTGATACGTTAACTATTGGCAAATACTGGCTGATGATTCTGAGTGATGGCTTTTGTTGGCTAAATTTGGTAAATGTTGGTTAGTGTTTGGAAATGTTCATTATATCCGCTGGTATCCTATTTGAATGACCGAGTTTTCTACCAAACTATTTGTACTTCGAATATTTCACCTGCGCCTGTACTTGGGCGTAGTAGCAGTACGCAGGAGCCCAGGCAGTTTACATTCATTCACTTCATTCATTCGTTAGCGGAATTGAACCATGTTCTTATTGCCTTCCTAATCGCTAGCCTGGCTTCGCTTTACGGTCGACACCTAAACCATACCGCAAGGAGAGCCAAAGTGCGGACGCGTGCCGGCCCCTATATCCATGCATGCTGCGCGACGGAACCCAGAAAGAGCGATCCGCTGAGGAATCTCGGACATGTGCGTACCACCAACGCTAAATGGTGTACATAAATAGCATGCTGTTTGTAGCTAGAGGATGTATGCGTGGTTGCCGAGCGGCTAAACGCATCGCACCACTGAGTGAGAGGTCTAAGGTTCAAACCCCCATTCCAAATCGGACAGATTTTTTTTTTATTTTCTTTATTCGCCGATTTTAACACGAAAGTGTCTTATGCCGGGGTCCACCAAGTACTTCTGTTACCGGATATGACGTTCATAAAATGGACGCCAACGGGTGAGAAAGAAAAAAATATTACAGCATATCCACGGGTGAATGATGAAGAGCTTGGGCGAAGCTCCTGAAGCAATCATGTTTACACCGTGAAATGCTCACTGGTTTCGCCTAGTATAATCAAAGCGGTACGCCGCTTTGATTACTGCACGCCATCTAGCGTGCAGGGTGCCGCTGCTTTTTTTATTCCTTTTTTTTCTCCTTCTTTTTCTTTTTTTCCGTTTCTTTTATTTTTCCTTTTTTTCTCTTTTTTTTTGCACACACATTGCACACATCTCTATGGGACTACGCCATCTAGTATACCGTCACCCAACTGCAGTTTGCATGCATCTCTATGGGACAGCGCCATCTATTGAATGATACGGGAGACGCGACGGCGGGTGATGCTATAAGGAGATGGGTGATGCTATGAGGTGATGCTATAAGGAGATGCTATAAGGTTGCAGGGGGATCGAAAGGTGGGCCAGTTGGTAATTCATTTTCTTCGTCCAGCGAACTGGGAGCGCAGAAAAAAACACAAAGGACGAAGCGAGGAACCACATAAGACGAGCGCTCTAACTGATTTACTTTCCACATCGGAAGGACACATTTACACACAAATTGCGCATGTCAAAAAGATTATGACGACGGCATGAACAGCATGCGAAGCGTGTAATCAAGGCATATGTCTAAGGGTTATCTAGGTAGCTAAATTCACAGTCATGCAGTGACAGGGAAGGATGACTTATACATTGATCCGTATTCCTGGAAATGTGATATGCTTCAGATATTTCGCGCGTAGTTTGATGAGGATGCCGGAACAAAACAATTGTATTCTCAAACACAGGTTGGCACTTGCACGAAAAGCAATGTGACGCTAAATGGGAGTAAGGTGTATTCTTCAACGAGCTTTTGTGTTCTCTGAGACGCACGCTCACACATCGGCCGGTTTGGCCAATGTACATACGTCCACAAGAAAGGGGTATCTTATATACTACTCCGGCGTTGCACTTAACAAACTTGTTTACATGCTTCTGGAGGCATCTTCTACCTTTAGATGCATTCTGTGCCCTCCTGCACACCATTGAACATATACTGCCCAATTTATTGGGTGCAGAGAAAACAACGCGCACGCCAAGCAGGTTTCCCACATTTTTTAACCCGTGCGCCATTTTTTGAACGTAGGGGATTACTGCCGCGCGCTTCTTTTTTTCCTCTTCCCTGTTCCCTGACGAAGTACATGTGGGTTTTTGATTATTTTTGACCGTACGCAAGAGCTTTTCACAGACTGAGGCTATTACGTAGGAAGGGTATCCAGCACCTATTAACCGTTCTAACTGTGCTACGAAACCACTTTGCATGGTATGAAGGCAACATTTTTCGAGGGCTGAATGTAAGCACGACATTGCGATTCCGCGTTTAACGAGCTTTGAATGACCAGAAGAGTAGTCTAGAACGGGTTTTGCAGAACGAGGATTATATCTCCAGCAAAGATGCTTATCACAGAAAAACAGGGAAAGGTCTAGGAACTGCAATTTATCTTTGGGAACCTCGGAGGTAAACCGGAGTCCCATGCCTTCATTCTCGAAGCATGCCTTGGCACTTTCAACGTCCACTGCTGAACACTTTTTGATGATGATTAGATAATGCTTGGCTGAAGCGCTCGTCTTATGTGGTTCTTCGCTTCGTCCTTTGTGTTTTTTTCTGCGCTCCCAGTTCGCTAAACGAAGAAAATGCTATGAGGTGACGCCAGGTGATGCTATAAGGAGCTTCGCCCCTAAAAAACCAAGAAAAAGATCCTCCGCTGGGAATGGAACCCACGACGCTGCGGCCGCGACGGTAAGCGCCCGACTCTAAAGCATCTGAGCTAGCTCGGCAGATGCCGGACTCCTCACAAACGCGCCTTATATCTTTCACATATTCCCTCTCGCACGGTGCTCTCTTTAGGCGGTGTAGACAGGCGGTGCGGAGCGGGGGCGGTGCCGCCGTCTGTGAGAGGTTTAAAGAAGTAATGCGTCACGATCGACACTTACTAGCGCTTACTCCGAGATTGCACGCGACATCGGAGGTCATGGTTAAAGTGGCTCGATACCAGCGAGGGACACTGGCCGCACTGGTGTCGCCGAGGCACCCTAGACGCAGTTACGTTCGTTCTTTGCCTTTCGCTTCGTGTGAGCGTGCGCTGGCTCATCGGAGTAGTGCAGCTTCCACAGACACCAACGGGATTTCTCCGCCGCCGACTAGTTCGATTGCGAGAGCACCGACTAACAAAACTGCTGCAATACGTGTTGCAGAAAGGACACGATTTCGACGGGCGAATGTCATGCCTTGGTGGAGCGAGACAGAGGCCAGCAGGACGCACGCGTTTGCGGCTGAAGCTAATAACCTCTACGAACTAGGCGTCAACATGGGTGCATTCACGCCAATCGGTGCTATAGCTGCCAAGCACGAATAGACATTGTACAAGCTCTTGTATATCACTACAGAATAAGCACTACTACTGTGTAGACACGTTTCACTTCCGTGTTTTACCGATTCCTATGACGGAGGAATCCGCCATACTTTTTGCACAACGCTGATTTTTCGCAGACAACCAACGACGCCGAAGGCGGAATTTCTGCAAAACGAGTACTTTAACGCTATTGCGTTAATACTAGTTTATCGACCTGAATACTTCTTGTCAGGCTTACTGCGAACTATACAGCCATGTGAGGTAGTTTTATTGTGTTGGTAAACTTTGTAGAACTTAAAAAACAAAAACGTCGTCAACGTTAGCGCGGAATCGCTGTATCGTTTCACCACAAAGCACATTCTGAGACAATGTAGCCGACGTTGACGAGAAAAAATAAGAAATCCCCATTCTTTTTCTAGCAACCAGGACAGATTTCAGACACTCCGTGTACTATTTTGTTTTTGAGAATGGTTTTTTTAATCTAGGTTTCGCACACAACGACAATATTCATAGCGCTCTAAAGGACCGAAAACCCTTCATAGAAAAATACTTCACGAGGGAAGAAGTGCACTAAAGTTATTGTCGACATTTTGCTAGAATAGAATCCGAGAGCGTCAAGCGCATGGAATTACGCTTTAAACTAATCGAAAGCCCGGCCAAAAATCTTCCTTTCTTTTATTTTTGCGCGAAGTCTGCTTAATGACAGGAAATGTTTCAGGTAATTCGTGACGTGAGATTGGCGTTACAGTGATGATGCTGCGGCGCGAATTCAAATATGGCTCGGCATGCATTGTTTGGCGGTACTAATGAGCATTTTCCTGGCCAAATCAATCCGCAGAGATTTCGAAATACCCTGTCTGAAGTCATATCTGTGTCATTACATGACTCTGCCTGAAATAACCGTTCGGTCGCTTTCGTCATTATTATATATACGGACCGCATAGCCACTATACGAGGCCAGGCAGTCGCTAAGTTTTGTTGCATGTAAGTGAGCGGTCCCTCCACCGACAGCATGTGTAATCAAGTGGTCGAGGTGCCACGTTCAAATGCATGAGATACTGGTTTTGATTCGCTGTGCTGCTGCGCGCCAACAGGTGTTCTATCGGGAAGATAGGTAACACCATCCTGTGCTCGATGATGTACAGACTCGTAAGATCACCTGCCCACTTTCCTTCACTCCCTCCTCTAAGACGGTGTGCCGCCGTGTTCCCTTGTGGTTAGGAGAAATAAGCATTTTTCTAACCTAAAGCTATTCTCTATCACTACGCCTCTCTTTCCATCGACGTCGAACAAGTAAACAAAAATAGAAAAGAAGTTGTGATTTGTTTCACCGTTATTTATATTCACATTGTTTCATACTGTAAGTAAGGGTGCGATGGGGACACATGTAAACATCTACTGTGCTTCATTCGGAGGCGGGTGCATAATATGCTTATAAATAAGGTTAGCCGTCTCCCCCTACCACGTTAACTTGCTTCTTGTCTTGAAAACATCTGCCGACGTGGGTACGGAAGAGTGCACACATCTCTGGGCGCCCATTATATTATACGGCCTTGTTGGCATCACGCGCAGCAGCTGCGGTTGTTGGCAACGGCATCACGAAATTGGATTGTCCACTCAGGCGTCGCTCGTGGCTTTCCTTTTTCGGCCTTTGTTCTACGGACCGCCCTTTGTCTTCGAGAATCCCGTCTCTTCCTCTCGCACGTCTCTCATTCATCCTGAACTGCCGGATTCTGAAGCTTTATTTGTTCACTGGTTACTCAGAGGCAGAGGGGGCTTCATTATTTCTCACAAACTCAACAAATCATGAATTCAGAGCATTGCGAGGCAAATAGGGAGAATTATTTTTATAATACTTGGGGTTTTACATGCCAAAACCACCATATGATTATGAGGCGCGCCTTAGTCCATGGAGGGCACCGGAAATTTCTATCATCTGGTTATGTTGCAGCCGAGCACCGTAACCCCTGAGCCGCCGCAGAGGTTGAAAAGAGCGAGAGAGTGAGAAAAGGGGTTAGCCTTTGAATAACAGGAGTTACACTGGAAACAGATAAGTTTGCTCTTATGACATTGAATAGCCACACCATTAGCCGATACTAGGCAAAATTAAGCCAAAGGTGACCAACGTATAGTCATATATTTAGCCGATGGTTAGCAAACCTAGCAAACGATAACTAGGGTGACAGTGAGAACATTTACCATGCAATCCTTCCATATCTATTAAAAGCTGGATAAATGCGGTCCACGATAAATGCTTGTGTCCAAGTGCAAGTCACTGTCGCGTGCGTGGTTAATGCTATTCATGAAGCAGTTGTAATGAAGTCTCTGCGCCGAGCGCGCGCTTCGAGCAGTTTTAGGTGTAATGTACTATAAAGTGTAAAAGGCGGTATCACTGATTTTAAAAGCAAACAATGACCAACCAATCAGCAAATATACCACTCAATTGACAGAGAAACTGCTAATGCGTAACCCCGATCAGATGGGCCTTCCTGGACGTATAACGGCGTTCCACTTCTATTGCCTCGCGAACAAGATGATGTCCTTTGCTCAGACGATGAAGGGCCGACAAGTGTACCGTGCAATAAAAATAATAGAGATAGAGAAGTCAGTGTGAAGGAGCAAAAACGGAACTCGCCAGTGCGCACACCTGTCAACCCGCTAAAGTGGGGTAAGCTGCTGTTAGAGAACTGGTAAAAGCGAAGAAAACAATAAATGAACAACAGTACAGGTCAGTACAGGTGAAGGTTTCTACTCAAGAGGATGGTCAACGCTTCTATACGTTTCATTATTGTTGATTTTATTATTTTACATTTCCTCGCTCATTCTGTCGGAGTGGCGAAAAATGTTCTCTTCGTGACGTGGAACATCATCTGAGCTGTCAAATCCGAGCTTCTTCGTACGTCCACTGCAGTTTGTCTATCTCTTCCACTCCATGTCTCTTATTTTCTTCTCCTTCATCTTCTTTTTTAGCGCTTGTCTGAAGTAGTATCGAGAGTGTAATTGGGGCAACTTCCTGCTCATTATTTAATTTGTTCATACTCTCTACCGAAACGTTCCGTAAGTTTCCGTAAGAATCTTACGGAAATGTATGGAAACATCTGGAAAATATATGGAAAACATATGGATTCCGTATGGAAGCATTGGGAATTATTGGAATGGCTTACGGAACGTTTCAGTTGGGCTGTTGACGGCCTGGTAGACATTGGTTCGGCTTACTGTTTTTAATCGTCTCCAAGCCCGACTTTTTGAACCTACGCGGTAGCTCCGTACGTGTGGCGTAGTGCTGGCGTGCTGAAGGTTGAGCGCTCGATTACCCGGGCGCACCGGCTGCATGCATTTCTGGTAGAAGCTAAATGCGAAAGAGCCCGTGTACTCTAAAGCGAAATCATTATATGTGCCCCATGAAACGAGAAATCTGGCGTCCGTCCCGCAACCATGGGCGTTACGACCCAATGGCAAGAAAGCTTACCTGGCCAAGCGGGCACGCAATCTAACGACGTCATAATCACTTCACCACACACAAAAAAAATCAGGCAGATCCCACGCATCGTGAGAATCAGCTTCATGCGAAGCAGTCACCGAGTAGCTGTCTATGCTGCGTTTTATTGTCTTTGAGTCAATCGTTACGAGGTGGATCGACGTGTTTCAGTAAATGGAGTAGTGTGCAAATCGTCCACTTACCTGGCACGCCGACTATTCTTACGTGTAAAGGCTCACTTATAGTCTTACGTAACGTCAGTATCATGTTAGAGCATGGACGTCAGTTTTATTGGAATGAAGCGCACGCTACTGTGCGATTCACATTTCGCGTGCGATGCTGTGAATATCATACGTAGCGTTCAGTAGTGGTGAGCAACGCTTGAATATAGCTTGCTGAGTCATAATAGTACATATGTAATGATTATTCGACTGTTATAAGCAGCGGAGCCAACACTGGGACCAAAATTGATTTTCATCCTTTGCATTCGTCTGGTCAACGCTGATGATGCCGCATTTTCTTGGCGGTCTCTCGTTCAAACTACCAATGTCAGTTCTCGCCGTTTCTGGGCAGATATAAGCTGTGAATCAACTGTGGCGCATACCAGCATACTTCGGCCGTGGTATACGGGTATGTGCCATACGTGACTGGAAAAAAATTCGGCAGATCCCGCGTACCGTGGGAGTCGATGTTATGCGAAGCATGCGGCGGGTAGGTTACTGTGGCGTAACTTTTTTTACTGGGCGACACGTTACAAAATTACGCTAAAGATTTGTATAAATTTTATAAGCACACATATTATATGTTGAAGAGCCGCATATGTGTTACATAACCAGTTGTTTACGGTTGGGTAACGCTGCCAATGGCGACGTGGGTATTACCAACACCGGAAGCGGTAAGCTGATATGTAGTGCTTATATGTGTACAGAGAACGCACGCACGTTTCACGAACCTGTGTGCATGTGTGCAAGAAGTTCTTGACAGTTCTTGAACAAGGGAATCATCACCGTGATAAGTGAGCACCAGCAGCTGGTGATGACTTGTTATAGGATCCGGTCGTGATCGTGGTGACAAGGGGTCCATGGGTAGTGAAGTATGTCGTATAGTAGAGCTGTTGGAATTCGTGGATGCCTCGGTCATTTCGTCGACAAATCGTCTGTCGACAGAGCCAGCGACATGTCGGAACCTGAAGCCACCCTTCACGTTTGGTGAGCATAGGCGTGCGCAAGGTTCCCCTACAGGGGGAGGGGGGGCCGAAGGTTTGTTGCAGCCCCCCCTCCCAATTATGTCATTGTATGGCGCTCACATTGTATGGCGCAGCGCCCCCCTCCCTATTATCTCAATGTGGGGGGGGGGCTGACTTTGCGCCCCCCCCCCTCTTAGGTGAATAAGGGGGGCGGCCGCCCCGCCCCCCCCCCCTGTGCGCATGCCTATGTTGGTGAGGTATAGGCCGTCGAGGCTGGTAGGCCTGGATAGTGCTACGTAGACCAACATCAGTGGATGGTGTTTGTCGTATTCGTAGACTACCTGGGCGTATGTTGCCTACGTAGCCTAGTCTACAAAGCGGCTGTCAATCAATCTGGCATCATCCTCGGTCAGCATGAGGCCATCGCCCAGCCTCGTAAGAAATGAAGAGGAGACTGCGTCGTTCTGGTGGACGAAGTGCACATTACGCTGCGGTGATGTGGATATCATATGTAACTTTCGTTATTGTATTCCTCCGGGGTTGAACAATGCTTCAATATAGCTTGATGAATCGTAGGAATACAAATTTAATGTTTATTAGACTGCTATAAAAGCGTAGCCATCACTGGAACTACCGACGTTAATCTGATATGACGCCTGTATCGTAGGAGTACACAACGTAGGGGTATCATGTAGTGTTCATAGCTTTTTTGTAAAATTAGATAGCCAGCACCACAAACACAATTGACGTTGCACCGATATTACGCCTGCGTAGGCTGTTTTTCCAAACCAGTTTATAGACCTGGCGTGGCTCAGTGGTAGAATACCTGATTGCCACGCAGAATGCTTGGGTTCGATTCCGGCTAGGATCCTAATTTTCACTCTTTCCAATCGTTGAGTCAACGCTGCCGATGTTGGTTTTCCTTAATG
This sequence comes from Rhipicephalus sanguineus, assembly GCF_013339695.2. NCBI lineage: Eukaryota > Metazoa > Arthropoda > Arachnida > Ixodida > Ixodidae > Rhipicephalus > Rhipicephalus sanguineus. Next base: position 148,901,034 of record NC_051183.1, read on the forward strand.
CTCTAGCAATTAAGTTACCAATGTCTATTCTCGCCGTTCCTGGGTATATATAAACAGTCAATCACCTGTGGCGCATACCCGTACACCGCGGCCCGTGGTAAACGGGTATGAGCCACACGTGTCTAGTGGAAAGGGTTTGACGACGTACACGACAGGATTTTACCGTTATTCATGTCATGACCCGGCAATCATATTCGTCAAATCATCTTACCCTCCCATGCAAATTTTGGGCTACACCAAGTTAAGGAGGCGATCATGAGAGCACCCAGACGTAGGCGGCTAGATAGATAGATAGATAGATAGATAGATAGATAGATAGATACGTAGATAGAAACACTCAAAGTGCCAGAGGTTCGCTAAGAAATGCTTCGCATTTAAAAGGGTTTCGCGACGCACACGCCAGGATTTTCACGTTATTCCTGTCATGACCAGACAGTCATGTTCGCCATACCCTCATACCCTTCTGTGCCAATTTCGGTCAATACCAAGTTAAGGAGGCGACCACGAGAGCACCCAGACGTAGGCGGCTAGATAGATAGATAGATAGATAGATAGATAGATTTATTTTTAAAGGCTTCGCATTTAAAAATTTATTACGCGAGTTATGGCATCATGTCAGGACATCAATACATGAGAATACGTATTGTGATCACGCAGTGTGTATTCACGACGTCCACACCATCAAAGTGGTGTGGACGTCGATATTGTCGTCACACCGACACATGCCATGCTTTCGCATTCAGTGCAATTGAGGAGACTGAGCTGTCTCTGGAAATTTCTTACGTGCACGTTAGAAGCCGCCATGGCGATGAAAATTAATGCAGTGTATTACACCATGCCGTGCTTGAGGATTACATCGTTACTTTGGCAATTAAAACCTCATAGCTTAAGTAATTTGGTTTTGCTATTGAGCTCTTCGCTAAGTATCGTGCTGCTAAGCCGGCTTGGCATTAGGAAGCAAGACACCGCCAAATAACAATGCTCATAACTTATCTTTCGTTCGCTCTTTCCGTCTCCTCTCCTTTTCGCGCAATTAATTTTTCTAGCTTTTACATTCAGCTATGTATCCTTGTCAAGCTAGGCAGCAACGCGTACAACAGGACGCCCTGCAAAGAAACAGAGAACAAATGGCGGAGTGCAAAAAATAATTGAGAATGAGTTTCAAGTGGTTTAGAGAAAATTGAACAAGAAATGGCGCTTGCTATCAGTTTCATGGCGCTAGCTCCTAGCCACATAAGGCTATAGCGGAGAGGTTGAGCTCTTGTGAGCCCAAAATAGCCCCATGAATAGTGTAACGAAAGTGTGACAAATAAAAAAACTGATGAAAATGTAGTAATGGTTGTAGTTAAAGGTTCTATTGCATGGATAGCTTGATGAGTATTAAGTAGAGCAAACAAAAATATTAGTTGGCCCCTGCATAGGCAACTAAAACATTAAAAACCTAATTAGTAGAACCACTTAGACCTTGAAAGTACAGAAAAGTACCTATAGATCCGCCGTAAGTGAACATAGAGAGTGCCATTTGGTGGATACCTAGTACCCTGCGGATGGGCTGGGAAGTAGTACCTAATCAGGATTTATTAAGGGCCTCCTTAGATCGTAGCCTGCCAATATCTTCGCTGCAAATAAATCTAAGAAGACGGGGTTTACGATAGGAGGTACGTGCACAACAGTGGACTGCCGTACTGCCACACTCGAGAATCAGTTAAAGGGGAACGTCACTCGCTGCGCCCCCGCGTAGCGTTCGAGGACAGGACAATTGAGGGCAGTTGTTAACGCCAGAAAAGCTTTCAGAAAAAGTAATTTACGAAGGGTACGAATAGAGGCTTTTTGTTCATCGTAAACTGGCTTGTAGAATAGCGTGGAAACAAACGAGGACAGAGATGAAGCAACAGACTTAAACAAGCCCTGTGTATGTCTGTTACTTGATCTTTCTCCTCGTTTGTTTCAGTGCTATGCTATAGGCTCATTTACGACAGTAATTTAACAGTCTAAAGGGATTTAGTGTCTCGCACGAGTGTTTCTCTAAAGCGTGTCAAAAAAAGGAGAAAAAAGAAAAGGAATTGGGCGACGAGGTTTTGTATTTCACACAAACCACGCACGCGGCAGAAAAAAAGAAGGAAGAAAGATAAAGGAGGACATACTGTCGAGATGAAGTGCAATAATTTTTTTTTTTGAAAACTCCTTTGCCAGAGCTCATTTCCGGGATTAATTGCTTGCCGACCGCGCAAATTCAACGCTCGACAGCCACGCTGTCTTCAGTAGTTTTACTATGTTTGAGGCAGCTTCCCAGTAGCGTCGACTTCAGTTCGGTTCTTGTAATCTGTCACATTTGTCCTTTTCGTGTTTTTTTTCGTTTCTGCTCTGATCCGACTCACTGCATCGACGCCCATTGAGTGCTGATTAGCAAAAATGTAGATGACGCAAACCGTGATTTGCACGCGTATGCGTAGCTCATGTGTGTGGCGCTTGCATTATCTCTTCACCACCAGAGTTCTTAGAATCTCAGAAGTTACTCTGATAGTCGCAGAGCACCCAGTAGGGCGCCCTGTGTGATAGCTTATAAAGGACGTTAAAATTTGGTGTCTCACTGAACACTTGAGCCTATCTGAACACTTTAACCATACGCTCGGCGACATGCTTTCAATGCACGTCGCCGCCGATCACACAAATTGGGATGCCATTCTGCCCTTCGTCACCTACGCTTACAGTGCCATCCGTCAGAGAACTACGGATTTTTCACAATTCTTCTTATTGTACGGAAGACGCCTGTCGCACACAATTGACACGATTCTTCCATACAAGCCAGGTCCATCTAAGTGTGCACCTATTCCTGCTGTCGTATGACGGTTTATTAACAATGTACTGACGACTGGTGTAGACGAAGTAGCGGCGGCCCAACAGGAACGGAGATCACGCGCACAGCAACAGCCGACCGAGCGTGGCTTCTTCTCCTCTTCACTACAATTGCCCCCGGGAGGGAAGATGAGCCATCCTAGCGTCTTAAAGCGTAGGCAGCATCAAGGGGTCATAGTATGGCTTAAGTCTGCTGACATGAACCGTGTCACGACCACGATGTCTGAGGTCGTGGGGTAGTGTCAAGGGTTAAACTATGTAGTTGACAGGAGACGTGCGGCCTTTGATGCGGTAGGGGCCATCGTAGCGCGCAAGAAACTTGTCTGAAAGCCTAGGGCTGTGAGGTGGGATCCACAACCAAACGAGAGAACCAGTCGGGAAGTCTTGCGTAGACGCGACGTTGTCATGTTGCAGTTTTTCGCGACCTCGAGCGGCGGTTGTAAGTTTACGAGCGACCTGCCTGCAGTCCTCTGCGTATCGCGCCGTTTCAGACACCGGCGTGCATTCGGAAGCGTCGGGTCGGCATGGAAGCAATGTGTCCATGGTGCAAGAGGGCTCTCGTCCGTACGACAGGAAAAACGGCGAAAAGCCTGTGGTAGCTTGTGAGGCAGTATTGTACGCGTAAGTGACAAATGGCAAGACAGCGTCCCAGTTACTGTGATCCGACGCGACGTACATAGTTATCATGTCACCGAGTGTGCGGTTGAACCTCTCCGTCAAGCCGTTCGTTTGCGGGTGGTAGGCTGTAGACTTGTGGTGAACGATGCTGCATTCAGCGAGAAGGGCTTGTATGACGTCGGAGAGGAAGACGCGCCCTCTGTCGCTGAGCAGTTCTCGTGGTGCTCCATGTCGAAGGACGAAATTCCGCAGGATGAATACTGCAATCTCTCGAGCGCTGGCGGCTGGGAGTGCTGCAGTCTCGGCATAGCGCGTCAAATGATCGACGCCGACAATTATCCATCTGTTACCCAAAGAACTGCAGGGAAGTGGGCCGTATAGGTCTATGCCGAACGCAATCAAAGGGACGAGCAGGGCAGGGTAGCGGCTGTAACTCGCCGGAAGGGCGTTGGTGAACTTTACGCCGCTGGCACGCCGTGCATGCGCGAATATACTGGCAGACAAAGTGATACATTCCCCGCCAGTAGAAACGTTGCCTTAGCCGAGTATGCGTTTTTCAGAACGCCGGCGTGACCATGGTGAGGAGCAGCATGGAAGTAAGCGCAAATGTCAGACCGCATGTGCCGTGGTATCACGAGCAGCCATTTGCGACCATCAGGCATGTAATTTCTGCGGTAAAGGATGTTGTCGCGCACAGTAAAGTGGGCGGCTTGGCGACGAAGCGTTCTAGAAGCTGTGGCCGATGGATCCTGCAGGAAGTTTAGGATAGTTGAAAGCAGGGGATCCTTTCGCTGTTCAACAGGCATATCCGTGACGTCGATGGTTGACATAGTTTCGAAGAGCGTTGATGGGGAAGCTACATCCGAAGTTATCGGCGATCGAGATAGCGCATCGGCGTCAGAGTGCTTCCTGACCGATCTGTAGACAACGCGAATGTCATACTCTTGTAAGCGAAGCGCCCATCGGCCGAGGCGACCTGACGGATCTTTCAGGGAAGAAAGCCAGCAAAGGGCGTGGTGGTCGGTGACAACGTCGAAAGCACGACCATATATGTATGGACGGAATTTGCCGAGAGCCCAAATGATGGCCAAACACTCTTTTTTCTCTCACAGAAGAGTTCGCTTCGGCCTTTTTCAAAGTGCGGCTGGCATAGGCGACGACGTACTCGTCGTAGCCGTCTTTCCGCTGAGCTAGGACTGCACCAAGTCCGATGCCGCAAGCGTCGGTATGGATCTCCGTAGGTGCTGTGGGGTCGTAATGTCGAAGGATAGGCGGTGAAGTGAGTAGGCGACGCACTTGCTTGAAGGCTTCGTCGCACAAGGTTGACCAAGCGGACATACCGTTACTAGCCGTAAGCAAATTCGTCAGTGGTGCTATGATGGTTGCAAAATTACGTACAAAACGCCGGAAATACGAACAGAGGTCTACAAAGCTGCGGAGCGCCTTAAAGGTTGTGGGCTTGGGAAACTCGGCGACGGCGCGAAGCTTGGCTGGGTCAGGAAGCACGCCATCCCTCGATACAACGTGTCCCAATATTGTTAGCTTGCGGGCGACGAAACGGCACTTTTTGATGTTGAGCTGGAGGCCGGCAGTGGTGAGGCAGGTCAGTATCTCACGCAAGCGAACAAGGTGCGTCGGAAAATCTGATGAAAACACGACGATGTCGTCAAGATAGCACAGACATGTTTTCCACTTGTAGTTATGAAGGATGGTGTCCATGCGCTCGAAAGTAGTGGGCGCATTACAGAGCCCAAAAGGCATTACGGTAAATTCGTATAAGCCATCGGGCGTCACGAAAGCTGTCTTCTCGCAGTCCCCTTCAGCCATCGGCACTTGCCAATAGCCAGAGCGAAGATCGAAAGAACAGTAGTACTCCGCTCCTTTCAAGCAGTCGAGTGCGTCACCTATACGAGGCAGCGGGTAGACGTCTTTACGAGTGATCTTATTTGGCCGACGGTAATCCACACAGAAGCGTATTGACCCGTCCTTCTTGCGTACTAGCACCACAGGTGACGCCCAAGGACTGTGGGAAGGGCGAATGACGCCACGCTGCAGCATTTCACCGACTTGCTCGTTAATCACCTTACGCTCGGCTGCCGACACACGGTATGGTCGCTGGCGTAATGGAGGATGAGAACCTGTGTGGACGCTGTGACTGACGTTTTCTGCACGGCCCAAGCGAGGTTGATCGCAATCAAACGATGAGCGCAAATTCTGCAGAAGCTCGAGTATTTGCATGCGGTACGGAGGTGGCAGGTCGGCATCCAAGACAGATTCAAAGACGTCTGATGAAGGCGGAGTTGATGATGATGCAGACGACGTGCGCTTAACGGGAGAAGTAAGGGCGTCGAGCTAATAACAAGGCGTGTCATCCGAAGTCTCGATGATGTGAAACGGATCAACAGGATGAACACGACCAAGAGATTCTCCTCGAAGCAAGGTGACGGGGTGCTGAAACGCATTGCACACAAGCATAACCGATGATCCAGATGCAGTAGTCAGGACGGCAAACGGGAGAGGGAGAGCCCGGTGACGCAGAAAAATAGGCGATGGCGTAAAAAGGACGGTAGCATCTGGCGCGGTGGAGCAAGAGACGGGCACAAGCACTGATATTGCGGGTGGTATGTCCGTGTCGGACACAACAGTGAGCTTTTGGGCTGTACTTTTAGAAAGGTCAGGCAATGCGTCGTCAGAGAACGGGAAGAGCGACACCTCGGCCCGGGCACAGTGAATGATCGCACGATGCTGAGACAAGAAGTCCCAGCCGAGGATGATGTCTTGTGAGCACGAAGAGAGCACAAGGAATTCGACGATATAGAGCGCGCCGTCAATAACCACCCTAGCGGTGTATGCAGCAACCGGTGCTACGTGCTGCGTACTTGCGGTGCGCAGTAGCATGCCGGAGAATGGCGTTGTGACCTTACGTAATTTTCGAATAAAGTTCTCGTCCATGACTGAAATCGCAGCCCCGGTGTCAATAAGCGCAGTTGCGGCAGTTCCTTCTACTATGACGTCGAGTAAATTGCGTGGTGACTGTGCAGGCCTTGTAGAAGTCGCGAAGCTGGCAGTTCGTGCCTGCGGAACTGCAGCAACTAGTTTCCCTTGCTAGGTGACTGCCGACTTCGTAAGGTTGAAGGCGAGCGACGACGGGGTGACGGGGAGCGATGGTTGCTGAAAGGTCGTCGTGGAGGCGGCGAAATGTCGGAGCTGAGACGCGTGGCGTGGTCGCCAGTAGCGTGTGGGTAGCCGTATCCGGGCTCTGCGGCAGCTTGATGCGCAGGTGACATGCGACGGTTGCAGAAGCGCGCCACATGGCCGGCGAAACCGCAAGCGAAGCATATGGGCCGGTTGTCGTGTGTGCGCCAGGGGTTCTGAGCGTATTGACTTCGAGTTGGCATTGGAGGAGGCGCAGGAGGCTGGGCTGTTCGCGGGTGCATTGCTTCAGAGTAGGCAAAGGTCGGTGGCGGAGGTCGTGCCGCGACATAGGTCAGAGGTGCAGCAACAGGCAAACATGGCTGGGTCAAAGGTACCGATTCGGCAAGTTTCTCGATGATAGCCCTCCTGATGGGAGTAGCCAGCGTTGCGTCAGGTTGTAGGGGTCGATCGCTCAGAGGCAGCATAGAGAGCTGGCGCGCCACCTCCTCCCGAATAAAGTCTTTGATTTGGCTAGAGAGCGATGCAGCGGGCGACGGGTGGGAGGCTAGCGTGAGGCTCGAGAGTGGCTCAGCAGCTGCGACAGCGCTGCGTGCAAGGACCCTTTGTCGACGCAGCTCATCGAAACTCTGGCAGAGAGTAACGACGTCCGCGACAGAAGCAGGGTTCCGCGCAAGAAGCATCTGAAATGCCTCGTCCTCGATACCTTTGAGGATATGTTTCACTTTCTCCTCTTAGCTCATGGAGGCATTGACGCGGGAGCAAATGTTTACGACGTCCTCGATGTAGCTCGTATACGTCTCACCGGGCTGTTGAGCACGCTGGCGTAGATGTTGTTCAGCGCGCAGCTTTCGCAAAGTCGGGCGGCCGAAGACGTCTGAGATCGCTGTCTTGAATTCAGACCAGGTATGGAGCTCGCGCTCGTGGTTGAAACCAGAGGTTGGCGACGTCAGAAAGATAGAAGATGACGACACGGAGTTTGGCCGGGTCATCCCAGTTGTTGGTCTCACTGACGCGCTCATAGGTGGAAAGCCAATCTTCCACGTCAGCCTCACCGGTTCCGCTAAAGATAGGAGGGTCACGGTACTGCTGAATGGCGCCGCTGGAGCTGGAAGCCGCGGCGGTGTCGGGATGACTGGTGGCAATGTCGGTCATCGCAGCGGTTGAAGCAGCGGGCAACGTTCGGTTGCGAAGTTCCAGGTTGACGTCAGGGATTGCAGCAACCTCCACCAGATGTCGTATGACGGTTTATTAAGAACGTACTGACGACTTGTGCAGACGAAGTAGCGCCGGTCGAACAGGAACGCAGATCACGCGCACAGCAACAGCCGACCGAGCGTGGCTTCTTCCTCCTCTTCACTACACTACCGCAGCCAGGCTTGCTGAAGAGTGTCGTGAGTTTGCGAATACTTTTACAACGTGTGAAAAAAATTGGCAGAAGAGCATTCGCGGTGAAAATGACACTTCTGCGCCCAAGTTCCTCCCTGGAGTATAGTTCTCCGTCCCTACCACTGCAACTCTCCTATCTTCAAAACTTCTGCCGGAATACGGAGGCCCCCTACTATGTCGTCGAACGCACATCGCCGGTTAACTGCCTGATCGAACCCACAGAACCATCTCCGGACATGCACCGTCGAGGACGCGACATTGTCAGCGTGGAGCGCGTGCCTACCATGACCCACTCATAGCGACAAGATGTTGGGTCGCCGGGCGGCTCCATTTAGTCCCCGGTGGAATTGTAGTAAAGCCTTGGAGCTGTGTAATCGGTCGCCCTGCCCAGCGCCTTATAGTAGGTCGTCCTCCTCGGCTCCTTTCTGACAGAACGTCGCTCGAGCTGGGAGTCCGTGCCCTACCTTGACTGTAGCCATTACCCATTCTCGCCGAGTGCCGATCGCCGAGTGAAATAAAAGCCTTTACACCTTACAGCAGTGTAGTTGGTAGTCTGCTGTTTCACAAAAGTGTGAATTTTAGCGTGGTGGATACTTGGGAGCTGTACTTGCAAGAGGAGCTCCAGAATAGTTCATAAGGGCAAATGTGACGCGCATAGACGTTTCTTCCCTCACGGCACGCCTGAGGTATTCACTGAGAAGCCAAGTACTAGACGCAAAATAAAACGTCATGTCAACAGGGCCCGATATTTCTATCGCGTCCCACTTTTAAATGCCAAGCTGGAGCGCCCTCCAAGCATTTTGAAACGCACGCTGACAACAATGCATCTGGGGATATGTAATGTTGTTATCAGTTTTGGAATTAGCAATACGAATTGCAACACTGGTATTCGCTGTAATTCCTTCGGTGTACTTTCTGCTGCCACTAAAACACAATGGTGAGCAATATCTGCGTGATTCTTAATCGAGTAGAACGCGAAATAAATGTACAATAAATATCTATTTCACTATATTCTTAGCCATTCCAATTACAACCAATTCTTTAGCAGTCCCCCAAGTGTGTGTGAGTGATGATTAGGTGAAGAACAAGAGCTACGTTGGAGGAAATGGCCTATTCCCCTGAGTGGGCAGCTTCCAAAAGTGAACGACAAATCAATGATATAATGCTTCTCGCGAAGCTTCCGCTGTAGTGGAAGCATGAAGAAAGGAGGACTTCGTTGAAAATGGCTTTAACGAGTGTTGTGCGCACTTTCATTTTGTTTATTCTTTTCTCGTTAGATTCAGCTGTCGCGCAATACAACTCACATTCTTTTAATGTGGGTGAGCGGCGCTGAACCTTCAGTTGACAGCTGCCAGCATTAAAGATTTCCTCTCTGCCCTATCCCTCTTCGTCTTCCGGTTAAAGAGGCCAATTTCGAATCCTTCTCAGAAGACATCTCTTGCGTTCGGCACTTTATCTTGTAACCTTGGGACAAGGACCGCACCAAAAACAGCAGCTCCAAATCGTGATGCAATTGTTCAGTTTTGACACACCACTTTTTGTTTCTTCTCCGGAAAGTGGTTGATCGTTTCTGAAGAACAGGAAAGCGGTACTTTTGTTCGTCACGATAACCTTCTGTTGTTTTTCTAGATTCTCTTCCAAACCATGACTCCGATTATAAGCGTATGACGTCAGAAATTCCAGTAAATTTAGCCCGTTGCGGCAGCTGAGTGTATACGCCCGTCATTGCGCTGGTGATCTGGCCTGTTCGATTCCACCAGCTTGTTCGATTCCATCTGCTGCGCCTACAGTCATTCGAACCGTGTCGAAAAAAGCAGGAAAAACAAACAGCTCCTGTATTTGAGCCCAGTGCACGTTAGGTAGGCACTGAATATGAAAACAAGCTCTAGTAGACTCTCAGAAAAAAAAATTGGGGGACACTTAAGCTTCGCCTTTAAAAGTTGAACGCGATAGCGATATCCTGCCCCTAGTGCGCACTTTGAACACTACGAGTGTTTACCAGAATGCGCGCACTAAGGTGTGTGCCTTATGAAATGGGTAGCATGCTTTAAACCAGGAGCAATTATGCGCGAGAAACTTTTTCGATGTTGCGATGCACCCACTACATGGTCTTAAGGGAATATGCGCAGTAATTTGTGTGCCTTTTGTAATGGGTGGCTGTCTTTAAACCACCAAGTCGTTATGATATTGACAAGGTGTGACGCACGATGGCAATGTACGCTTGTATCACGCAATACTACTGCGATATTAAATCTCGTACTGTGACACCTGTATACAGGACGCGTATTTTTGGGAAGCATGAAAGTTGCTTTCAGTGTAGCTCCAAGCAGAGGCGTGGCTGTGTGATAGAACACCTGCTTGCCACACAGACGGCCTGGGTTCGATTCTCACTCGGACCCAACATTTTTATTATTTATTTTATTTACAGCTTTTTCGATTTTTCGATCACGGACAAGATGATGATTTTTCGCTCACAACCAACGGCGCCGACGCCGACGGCGGAATTTCTGCGATATGAGCTCTTTAACGCTATCGCGTTAAAAAGAGTATGTGTGACTCTGTTCGGGGAGTCTTGACTTGCCACGCATGATTACTCTCTTTAAAGAGCCACGTTAATTCTCTTATGGGTCACCGAAGAGTATAATGATCCGGAAAGAGAGTTGACGTGCTTCTTTAAAGAGGGTTGAATACGTGGCATGTCAAGACTCCCCGAAATTATCAAAATACTTTTACAGTGTACTTATATGCTGTCTATTATTAATATCGAAAACCTCACTGCCTTCATCGTCACTGCCACGTGACACTATTGCCATGAGAAGATGCTTGGTAGACCTTAATTCCTCCTACTTTTGATCGCGATTGGCCCCGATTCAGGTCGAATTTCGTGATTGTGATTGACTTCCTTCACGCAAGCTGCAGAAGGGAGCCAATCACTGTCAGGGGCGTAGCCAGAAACTTTTTTCGGGGGGGGGGGGGGTTTCAACCATACTTTGTGTACGTTCGTGCGTGCGTTTGTATGTGTGTGTGTATATATACGCAAGCAAAACTGAAAAATTTCGGGGGGGGGGGGGGGTTTGAACCCCCCCAAACCCCCCCTTGGCTACGCCCCTGATCACTGTGTATAGTTTTTATCCCAATCAGGCTTAATTGCTATTGGCAAACCACCGTGCGACACCTGTATGCGACAGTTGCGGTGACGTCGTCGTGTTCCCACGCCAACTCCCCGTGACGTCATAGATTTTCGATGGCGTCTGCTTGAGCTTGCATTATAGGCTTCACGGGTAAAGGTACATTACCTTTTGATGAAGACAATTAAAACAACACTCTGACCACGATTAAAAGCAAATAAAAGCACGACGTTTCGGCCCCCCTACGGGAGCCTTGTTCACAAGTGAAAGATGGCTGTGTGAGCGGTCCGGTTATGTATGTTATAAAATGTGACGTAAGCAACGTGTGTAGGCGCGTGGAAAGTTTCCGTCATTTCGATTGAGTGTGTGCGCCGTTGTCTGGATCGAATGCACTGGCCGAGCACGCGGAAATGTCTGGACACAAATTAGACTGGGATAACGCAAGAATAACAGAAAGAGCAAAGACTGGTCATCTCGGCTTCATCTCGAATCTATCACGATCCAGACAACGGCGCACACACTCAATCGAAATGACGGAAACTTTCCACACGCCTACACACGTTCCTTACGTCACATTTTATAACATACATAACCGCATTGCTCACACAGTCATTTTCCACTTGTGAACAAGGCTCCCGTACGGGGGCCGAAACGTCGTGCTTTTATTTGCTTTTAATCGTAATCAGAGTGTTGTTTTAATTGTCATCTTGTCTGTTTCTGACCAGACGGGTTCCGTCCAAATATCGATTACATTACCTTTTGTTCTATTGCAGCAAGGGGCTTCACACAGGGTAAATTTCAGAAAATTCTGTTAGGCATTGTAGCCAAAATATCGAACCGACTCGGCACTTCTCGACATCATACATTGAGGTGCTGTTGGTTTGAACGCGCAGTTTAAATATCACAATATGACCTGAATTTTCTCTCCTTCTAGTGCACCTATGATGTCAAAATTAAGGAAAATAGAGTAGAAACTTAAACATTGGCCGTCATCGCGCCCTGCGAACGTGAATGTCCAGCGAAGCTGTAGCAAACACCACACATGCTGATATTTTTTGAGGGGCGGTACGTTTTATTATTACTTTAGAGTAATGATAGTGATAATCGATTTAGGGCCGCTGAAGTAGACGTTCATTGTTTCCGCGACCATTTTCAGAAAGACGGATTTTTTCCTTTCATCGAGTATTTTGTACACGCTGTTCTTTTGGTACATATTAATTACAAGCGCTAAGATGACAGGGACAAGAAAGGGCACAACACGAGCGCTTACTCACCAGCTGAAGGCTCTATTCCTTAAAACAAAAATATATTACCAAACCTTATCATCGCCTATTACCCGCGCATGCGCACCGTTGGTCATAGAAAAACACCTAAGATACGTGGCATGCGTTCCCCTTCCTTCCAACTATCTCCTCTCCTCGAGCAGTGTCACTTCTTTGGCAGATATGGCCGAAGATGGGTGACTGATGCAGGTGGACGCCTTAAGGTTAATATGAAATGCTGCCGCAAGTTCACGTGTCATGCGATCTCGGTGTTTGAAGAAAATTACCATTGCAGCAAATTGCGCTTCGCATCGGCACTCAACACAGTGCGTGGCCATGTGTGTTAGTTGTCTTACCTGCAAGGAAGACTGAGGCTTCATTATTCGCACATTCACGCATCGGCCTGTCTGGCAAACGTAGACAGGTGCACAGGACAGAGGGATGCGATACACGACGTTCGTCATACATGGCACGAACCTAACTCTGTGGTTAATGGTGCAATCACGTGTCACGACGTTGTCAAGACTATTGCCGACCATGGAACATAGCCTACTTAGATTTACTAGAGGAAAAAACCACCTGGAGTCCAAATCGTTGAGCTGTCTTCTTCAGCCGATGCGACAGCCCGTGTACATATGGCATAACAGCCACTTTGTGGTTTTGATCCAATATCTGGCTACGAATATCAATACCTTTTATCTGCGTGATAAACCGTCGGCCGACGGCTTGTGCCACCAAGACAAGAAAAGCTGCATCTTTCAGACGATCTGCGTGTTTTAAAGCTGCTCAGAACTAAATGCTGACAGTAATTATTGTCATTATGACGTCATTATGATGTCGCACTTCTTGCGATCTGTTAAGTCATGATGACATCATTGGTCAGGTCATCACATGGTGATTTTTTTGCATCACTCGTGTGGACGCCGATGGGAGATGCCTACGCCGGACTCCTGTCAATTTTCGTGTTTGATGAGGCATTTAAGGCTTTCGCCTTAATAAACAATCCACTGTACGCCTGTGAAGACAGGGTTCACTTTAACGTTATACCGATTCCTACGAAGGATTGTAAAAACTGCCCTACAGTTACTGCGAAATACGGAGTTAGGGGGGAGACACGAAACGAAGTGGACACTGCAAGCGCAAACTATCAGCTGAATTTTATTGAACAAAACTTGAAGGTAAGAAGACATCCAGGAAAGGAAAGAACGGTTTACGGAGAGGGTAGGGGGATGTCTTCTTACCTTCAAGTTATGTTCTATAAATTTCAGTTGATAGTTTGCGCTTGTATTGTCCACTTCGTTTCGTGTCTCCCCCTAACTTCATATTTCGCAGTAACTGTAGCACAGTTTTTACAATCATGAAAAACCAAATAGCCCAATACTTCACTTTGGCCTATGAAGGAGGGATCAAGCATGCCTTTTCTCGTTTTCTAGGCTCATAGCAACGCAATCATATGGTACCCATGAATGCTTGTTCTGCTAGCGCGCCTGGATACATTAGGGGGGTTACAACTCTCGCCTTAATGCCGTGGGTAGTCGGGGTCGAATCCCACCTGATCATGAAATTTAATTTTGTTTTATTTATTTATTCACCTCTCCTCCTCCTTTCGTTCCTCCGATGCGTTGGTGGCGCCGCATCGCGACGTCATCGCTCGGCAAGGTGTTTCTGCTAACAACGAACGGAGCCCTCCTAGAACTTGGAAGATGGTATCTAGCGAAACGAGCAGCTGCACATTCTGAGATAACTGATATTTATTCTCCAACCAAAGTTACGAAGACACGTAAAAACCCGACGTTTCGGAACCAGCTCGGTTCCTTCCTCAGGGGGGACTGCGGCGGCTTGGCAGCGGCCTCTTTAAGGCACTCTCGCGGCGGTTAACGACCCCACGCATTACCGAGGAGCGTAGCCCATGCGCATACACCGGGGGGAGAGTTCCGAGTGAACGGTTGATATTTTGAGTGGTCCTCTGTATATGCCACGACTCCAGTAGTAACCTCCTCCTCCACTTGGTTTCACTTTCGAGGATGGCGGTTCCGTTGAAGTCTATTCTGTGGTCAACGTCTCTGCGTGCTCGGCGACGGCGCTGCGTTCTTTGTTGAGTTTACGGACGTCGTTGACGTGTTGCCTAATCCGTTCGGGGAAGTTTTTGGTCTCGCCGATGTATGACGAGGGGCAGTCGGCACACGGTATTTTGTAAACGACGCCGGGCGCCCTGTCTTTTGTTGGTCGGTCTTTCGGGCGGGGAAGGAAGCGGCCCAGCGTGCATGAAGGCACGTGCGCGATGTGCACGCCTTCTTTCCTAAAAATCCGAGCCAACGCCTCGCTGGCTCCCTGGACGTATGGGACCGACACGCGTTTTGGAGAGCTGTTCGTCAATGCTGGCTGGGAGTCGCGTAACCTCTTTTTCTCTGCGCGGCGGGCGACGGATCGAATGAAATTTCTGGGATAACCGTTTTTTTCTGAGGTCCGCAATTACGCGGGCCTCTTCTTTCCGGCGTTCCGTGTCAGTGGAACATATCTTTTTGGCTCTCTGAAGTAATGTGGACACAACGGAGGCCTTGTGGGTGGAGGGATGGGACGAATCGTATTGAAGGTACCGGCCGGTGTGCGTCGGCTTCCTGTAAACGGAGAACTCCAAGTCACTGCCCCTTCTTGCCACCTGGACGTCGAGAAAGGGGAGGGTGCGGTCGCGTTCACACTCGACCGTGAACTGTATGGCTGGGTGAACGGAATTTAGGTGCAGTCTGAAGTTTTCAATTTCAGATGTCTTCACGACACAAAAGCAATCGTCCACGTAGCGAAGAAAGAGCTTGGGTCGCGGCGAGAAGGAGCCAAGTGCTTCCCTTTCTATATGTTCCATGGTCAGGTTTGCCATTGTGACGGAGATGGAGGCTCCCATTGCGGTTCCACTGTTTTGCCTGAAGATTGTTCCTTTGTAGGAAAAATACGTGCTGGACAGGCAGAATTCCAGTAGGCGGCAGAGTTCGTCAACAGTGAGTGGGGTCCTTTGACTCAAGCCATCGTCACCCTCAAGAGCAGCACAGTTTACTTACCCAACCAGACAGACTTCTGTCTAATGTTTACCTTCAATTCAATCAGCCAGGACTTCGGCCGCGATACCATGCAGCTAGTCAAGCGCTACATACGCATCAAGGAGGGAATATCAGTCTTCAAAACTCATCTGGACTTCAATCGCACCTGCAAAGATAGGAAAGTCGTCCCTCAAAACCTACGCCTGAAACGCCCTGTCTCGACCCCCGAAGGTATGGAAATCGTTATGAGAGCAGAACAACGGCTGGTCAACGCCCGCCTGCACGAAATCAACGCCTCTCTACGGAAAAAGGAATTAGACCTGTTCTTCGCCAAGCGTAAACTGCAGCACCGCATCCCTGGATTGATGCCTCCGATCGACGCATTCGCGGACTCCGTGGCGGCGTCGTCTGCAGACAGGCATCGGACCGCGCAGGATAGGAAACTTTCTCACCTGTTGGACCGGGGTTCGCCCCAAGGCAACCCAAATCCCAGGTTTGTCACCAATTTGTCATCCCGCCCACTCACTAATCAGGAAACTTCTGTTCTGGCAAAGGGACACGGGTATAACGTGTCAACGACGCCCCGTTTATCGAAAGTCGTCGCGGCTGTAGAGGAAGCCGTCCAGAGTGTGAGGCCAAGCGCCAGAGAAGAAATTAGACTAAAATCAATTGGAATCCTTTCGAAATTGCCGTCACAAGGGAAAAAGAACTTGACCGCAGAAGAGAGCAAAGCCCTTCGGGAACTCCGACAAGATCAGAGCATTGTCATCCTCCCCGCTGACAAGGGCAACTCAACGGTGGTGTTGGACAGCCGGGACTATGACCGGAAGATTTCGGCCCTTTTAGAGGGTGACGCATATACGCAGCTAAAAAAGGATCCGACGAAGCAAACTCAGACTCAGCTAAACAAGCTACTCTCCGAAATTTTCAAGCACCACCCACAATTAAAAGCACTCTACCTAAGTCTAATCTGCCGCAACGGCTCCGCACCGGGTTTCTACGGACTACCCAAAATCCACAAGCCTGGCGCCCCCCTCCGACCGATCGTCGACTTCACTTCCTCTCCATGCCGAGCCCTTTCAAGCTTCCTGCACCGAATCATCGCCCCTCTCACCCGGAATACCCCAACTCATGTCCGCGACTCCAGCCATTTCGTGCAACTGGCATCAGAGGTGAGCATCGACGAAGACGAGAGCCTGGTCTCGTTCGACGTCGTATCTTTGTTCACCAATGTGCCGGTACCCTTATCTGTATCCTGTGCCCGTGCTGCTCTTGAGGGTGACGATGGCTTGAGTCAAAGGACCCCACTCACTGTTGACGAACTCTGCCGCCTACTGGAATTCTGCCTGTCCAGCACGTATTTTTCCTACAAAGGAACAATCTTCAGGCAAAACAGTGGAACCGCAATGGGAGCCTCCATCTCCGTCACAATGGCAAACCTGACCATGGAACATATAGAAAGGGAAGCACTTGGCTCCTTCTCGCCGCGACCCAAGCTCTTTCTTCGCTACGTGGACGATTGCTTTTGTGTCGTGAAGACATCTGAAATTGAAAACTTCAGACTGCACCTAAATTCCGTTCACCCAGCCATACAGTTCACGGTCGAGTGTGAACGCGACCGCACCCTCCCCTTTCTCGACGTCCAGGTGGCAAGAAGGGGCAGTGACTTGGAGTTCTCCGTTTACAGGAAGCCGACGCACACCGGCCGGTACCTTCAATACGATTCGTCCCATCCCTCCACCCACAAGGCCTCCGTTGTGTCCACATTACTTCAGAGAGCCAAAAAGATATGTTCCACTGACACGGAACGCCGGAAAGAAGAGGCCCCCGTAATTGCGGACCTCAAAAAAAACGGTTATCCCAGAAATTTCATTCGATCCGTCGCCCGCCGCGCAGAGAAAAAGAGGTTACGCGACTCCCAGCCAGCATTGACGAACAGCTCTCCAAAACGCGTGTCGGTCCCATACGTCCAGGGAGCCAGCGAGGCGTTGGCTCGGATTTTTAGGAAAGAAGGCGTGCACATCGCGCACGTGCCTTCATGCACGCTGGGCCGCTTCCTTCCCCGCCCGAAAGACCGACCAACAAAAGACAGGGCGCCCGGCGTCGTTTACAAAATACCGTGTGCCGACTGCCCCTCGTCATACATCGGCGAGACCAAAAACTTCCCCGAACGGATTAGGCAACACGTCAACGACGTCCGTAAACTCAACAAAGAACGCAGCGCCGTCGCCGAGCACGCAGAGACGTTTGACCACAGAATAGACTTCAACGGGGGGGGGGGAGGTGATTCTTAAAAGGAAGAAGGAAATGAAAATGGAAATTGGGTGTGGAGTGCACGATAACTGTCTCTCAAGTGAGGACACCTCAACCGATACACTCACGGGGTATTGGGGATTAAAGGGACAGTGAGAGTGAAAAGAGTATGGTAAAAGAAGAAAAAGAAAGGTATGAGTGAAAAAAAACCCGCATTTCCCCGAAGGGGAGTATGAGGAAGTGCGAAGCACGGGGTGATGCTATGAGGGGGGGGGGTGGGGGGGGGCGCGACTAAACTGCAGAGCCGAGCGAAGGAGACGGCAGCGAGAGAGCACGCGCCAGCCGACCCGCGGATGTCTGGCCGTTTTTAAGTGCAAAGCACTTTTACTGATGATGATGATCTGTCTTCCGAACTCGTTCCAAAGAACGCGCAACGCCTTCAACTTGTTGGCGGCGTTGCGCACGCCCGAGATGGGGCTCAGGTTGTTGTCGAACCACAGTCGATCGCACACCACGCAGCTATATCCGAAGCTGCGGTCCAGGAAGTCTCGCTTGAAGTGCGCGTCCGGCGTCCGGCCGATCGAATTCGAGGGCCCGCGCTCGCTCACGCATCGCGCGTCCCCGCGCCAGATCGGCTTCGGGGTGCTCGGCTCGCTTCGCACGCTTTCGTTCGGCGTCTCGCCGCCGGACTTCATCACCACAGGCAATGCGCGGGGCGCGCGCAGCCACCGAGCGGAGGGCGGAGCGCGCGCAGTCACGTGGGGCGTGACGTCGCTGCGCCGTTGCTACAGACGCTCCTCTCCGCTCCTCGCGCCGTTGCTATGGGACGGCGGATTCAGGGTCGCTTATAAAGTGCATTCGCACTTAAAAAAAACAGTGAGGGGGTGGGGGGGGGGGGCAGGAGAACGGGCGTCCGAGTCACCGTGGTGAGCGGCTAGAAAATTCGTTCGACTAGGCCGGCATCCTCGAGAAAAGCTAGTAGGGCCGCAAGGGCTGATCGGCGACGGTGTACGTGGCCGGTGGGATGGAGCAAGTCCTGTAGGGTCGCACACGGCAGTCCGACGAGGCGGTACTTCATGGCGAGCCGCTTCCGCGCAGTGTTGAGAGACGGACAGTCAAACAATAGGTGGCACAGGGTTTCGATCGCGCCGCAATCGGTGCAGTTCGGTGCAGCGGCGCCGCGAAGACGATGCCTGCGTTCCGCGGGACACACAGAACCGGTCCTCAGGGCAAGAAGAAGCGCGCGCTCGCGGCGAGTGAAACCAGTGGCTGGGATGGGAGGAGGGGGGTGTCCGGAGGCGACCCGTGCGTCAGGATGCTCGCGCACCAGCTCCCGGCGAAGGTTGTTGCGTGCCGAGTCGAACGAGCTGGCGTAATCCGTCAGCGAAGTCTCGGCGGAGTGTGCTCGTTTTGCGAGTTCGTCTGCAGCCTCGTTGCCCGCGATGCCGACGTGTGAAGGGAGCCACTGAAGGACCACATCACAGCATCGTTCCTGGAGGGCCAGCAGGCTGAGAGCGGCACGCTGAGCAAGAAGGGGGCCTCGTTCCTCCCTCGCGAGCTGGCGGAGTGCAGGTTTCGAGTCGCAGAAGATTGCTGCGCTCGTGACGGCCGGCGAATTGCGCAGGAGGTCTGCAGCCAGCTGGAGCCCGACTAGCTCAGCTGTTGTTGAGGATGCACAGTATCGCAAGCGGCACTGTCGTTCCGAGCTGAGCTGAGGGGCTATGCAGGCGGCCGCGGCTGAGCGATCCTGCAGGACGGACCCATCGGTGAACACCTGCGTCCTCCCGGCCAGGTCCTCATACATCCGCGCCGCGGCCTCCTGAGCAATGGCACTGATGGGGGTGTGGCGTTTGGATCGAATGCCCGGCAGGTGCAAGTTCACTCGAAGGGGCACTCGACGGTGAGGGGGTGGCCAGCGCGAAAGGCGTGCGGGGTCGTCAGCCACAACACCGTCGTACACGTCGATAAGTTGGCCGACACGTGAGTTTGGCACAGCACGTACCTGCGAGAGGAGGGGACCTGCATCAGGCGCTCGGTGGAGACGCTGCAAGTGGCACAATGCGCGCAGGTCCGCCGTGAGCGACGCAGGCCACGCACGAGCCTCCGCGAGGGTCTCGGCCACACGAGAGCCACGAGGCATTCCGTGACACATGCGGATGACTCGGCGGTGGTCCTGGTCGATCAGTCGCCACTGTGGCGCCTGGAGTTTGCAGATCGGCAGTGCGTAGTGGATGGCAGACAGAGCCATCGCCTCGTAGATGGTGCAGGCGAAGGCAGCGGGGCAGCCGTTGCCGCCTGCGAGTAGTTGGCGCACGGCCGATTCCACGCGACGCGTCGTCTGTCGTACACGTCGCACCGCCGGGAACCATCGGAGGCGATTGTCTATCGTGAGGCCGAGGTAGCGGACGTTGCTACTCCAAACTATTGGTGCACCATCCAGCTGAAGGCACGGAAGACGTCGTCGGGCTTCAGCACGAGGGTGGACGACGAGGGCCTCGGTTTTCGGCGCCGAGATCGCGAGTCCGATGTTTCCATCCTCGAAAGTGAAACCAAGTGGAGGAGGAGGTTACTACTGGAGTCGTGGCATATACAGAGGACCACTCAAAATATCAACCGTTCACTCGGAACTCTCCCCCCGGTGTATGCGCATGGGCTACGCTCCTCGGTAATGCGTGGGGTCGTTAACCGCCGCGAGAGTGCCTTAAAGAGGCCGCTGCCAAGCCGCCGCAGTCCCCCCTGAGGAAGGAACCGAGCTGGTTCCGAAACGTCGGGTTTTTACGTGTCTTCGTAACTTTGGTTGGAGAATAAATATCAGTTATCTCAGTTTACTTACCCAACCAGACAGACTTCTGTCTAATGTTTACCTTCAGCTGCACATTCTGCGGCAGCAGGTTCAGGTCGTGTTCGCGCCCATTCGTACGTCTTCTCTGCATGTTAACGCTCCTTCGATAACTAATGTTCTTCGTCAGGGCGAACGACGCGCATTCGTCCAATAGAGAGTCAAAAGGGGTAAGAGCTGATAACACAGCTAGTGCAATCTCTACGTCACGAGAAAAGGGGGCACAACCATTAGTGGGAAGTGTAGCCGGCAGTATCGCCACTCTTGTGAAGGGGGCATCGATCGGCAACGGCGAGGAGACAGGTGTGAGGTGAACCTGTGGCGAGGGGGTAATGCGCGAAGGGAGCAGGAAATTGTTCCACGCGTCTTTTGACGACCGCTGCGATCTGCCAGACTCTAGGCATATACGGCTTCGCTGTGAAACATGTGCTTGTTCCAAAATAGTTCGGAGCGGAGGAACCTGGAGTGTGCCACTATATCGAAGAAGAGGAAACCGAGGCGGCATCGTGGACACGCGCACGTGGGCGGTGCGGCAGTTCGTCTTCAGAATTGGCAATAAACAGACGTCTTTCTTTTACGTCTGGCAAGCCATTTATTTTGTAATGTTATCAATAATCTTCTCTGAATCGTTCCAATTTTAGTATATACACTTTGGAAGTACAAGTGTTACTCCGAGGCTTTCTAATCCGCTCACTCGGAACTGCACACTGTCGGGGAGTGCGCGAAGCTTGGCAACATCTGACGAGCTCTTCACGGGAATCAATGCCGAAAGATGATCCACATGCTCAATAATGAGAAGATCTCGCCATCCGAAGCGAGCCGTAAGCGTCTTGACTGTGAGGTCGTAATTATGCTTGGCTAACCGGATGCCTTCAATGAACAGCTCCACGCTGCTGATCAAGTACATAAGCAAATACTTCAGCTTTTTGATGCGGGGCAATTCGTTATTCTGGTAGGTTGTAGCGTCGTAATGGTCCCAAAAGTCCTGGAATTCACGCAGATTGCCGTCGAATGTAGTCTGTATTCTAATGGAATCTGCAGTCTAAGTAGCACATCCGATCGCTGACGCCGCTCTATCACCGGGTCCGGAGCATCGACGGAATTCGGCAGGTCTAGGTTGCTCGATCCGGAGACATTAGCTTGAGCATGCGTCCTGGTAGCCTGCTGACGTTATGCAGCCAGTGCTCGGCGCCCGCGAAGGGTTACCTGATCTTCTCGCTATAATCCTGTGCCGTTTCGACATCGTGGCCAAGCTTGTCTTGATCTGTTACTGCAACAATTGCGTCGTCCAGTCTCGACAATGTTGATCTCTTGTCCTTGAGATAATTGAGTTCCACGCTAACTTCCGAGAGGTCGGGGTCCATTTGCTGTAGCAGGTCCGTTAACTGTGTTAGAGGTCGCGTAACACCAGTCCCGGGCGCACCACGCTCCTTCGACAGCTGATCCGAGTTCGTTATGGACGTGGTGTGAAGGCGTCTCTCGAGGGGCGGTCCCGGGTTTCTGCACCAGTAAAAAATTACACCATCTCCCGCTAAAGGGGTCCATGAGGCGATGCGAAGCCGGAGCACTTGCACGATCGCGTTCCGTTGGCGTTCGATGGGCATGCTACCGACCTCGCGTCGTGGAGCGCGAAGAGGGACGCTACGCGCGTCGTATCTTCCATCTAGCCTGGCTGTTAATTTTCACAGGGCGAGCAGGGAACGCGGTCGACAGGCGGGCGAGAGGGGGGCAGCGTAGGAGAGGAGAGAGAAGGGGAGGGGACGCGCATGCGCTCGAGCTCATCGCGGCGTTGCGCAAGAGAGAATTTCGGCATGTCTATTCCGCGTTTCAGAGGAAGAGTGGAAAGGGGGAGGGGAAAGGGTATGGGAGAGGGAAAGTGGAGAGGGAAATGGGGAGAGGAAAAGTGGAGAGGCGAAGGGGAGAGAGTGGAGAGGATGTGTGTGAGAGGGTATGCGCATGCGCAGTAAGGGTGGTCACGCCGCACACCACCACCACCACCACCACCGGACTGAGCTCCACCTTAAGATACTTCGCATCTAATATTGCGAAATGACTGGTTCCCCGGACGTAAAAGACAGACGTCTGTTTATTGCCAGTGCTGAAGGCGAACTGCCGCACCGCCCACGTGCGCGTGCCCACGATGCCTCCTCGGTTTCCTCTTCTTCGACATAGTGCCACACTCCAGGTTCCTCTATTCCGCACTATTTTGCGACAGTGCTCACAGTAAAACGCGTGCATATTTTTGAAGAAGCCAGCGCTAAACTAGCACAAATGACGCTAAGGAAACATAAATAATTTCGCGGTGCCGCCTTCAAAGTACAATATTCACTCGCCCAGGAAACGAGATCCTGATTGTTCAGTGTACGTAATTTTTAATGTTTCGAAGGGTCTGGTTAGTAGTTTTTCATACTTCCTCACGCGCACACAGTTTAAGGCTATGAACTGAGGCAGCAATTGAGGAAACTCTCTGGCGAGAATTCAACGACGGCACATAAGAAAAAGAAACAGGACGGGCGCCAACGTGTCGTCGTTGAATTTGCGCTGAAATGTTTCGTCATTTATGAACCAGTACCAACTAGCTCAAGCCAGGATTCTGAGGCACCAAGTTTGTGCAGAGGAGTGGTACGCACCCCTCTTTTGTATACTTGTTTTTTTTGTCAGTGTGTTTTTTTTTTTCGTTACAGGGCTAACGCCATTGCAGGTATGAAAACATTTCGCTCGCGTTTTGTGTGGGCCGCCGTGTTAATGGCGCTTAGTAAGGCTGCTGCTTATAACGATGACTTCTCGAAGCGCCCCGGGCGCATTTCTTCGAAAACAGCGTCGTCGGCAAGTCGAGGTGCGTGTGTATCGCGTGCTCAGTGTTGTGTTTTCGGCCAGCCGTCCTTATGTGAAGCAGCGGCATATCTGCGCCATTCTGTATAGCTGCTGGAGGCTGGACGCAGCTGGGCATGCCGGTGCTGGAGTGCCGCTCATTAGTAGGGCTTTGCAGTGTTGCCCGTATGTACGCAGTATTCTCTCTTATTTTGGCGCCTAATTAAGACAGCTCTGTTATTGCCTGCAAGTGGCAGGTGGCCGCCAGCCACCGACCGGCATTTTGCGTTTCGCGGGGAGTCGTTGCGCGCGCTGATGCGTGCGAGCGCCAAAAAATGAAATAAAAAAGAAACAAAGAAAACGGGTGGGGAGTGAGGATATGAGAAACGACTGCCTGCGCTGGCAATGTTCCCTGCTTCGTAATTGAATGGCTTTGCGAATTCGGCCGAGGTTTTAGAGGTGTGGAAATCCGACATTCACTATTAAAGGGATGTTTGCATTGTCCGATGCACCGAATTCGCGCACTTCGTCAGAGCATTCGGGATAACACGTGAAAAGACGAATGGATAGCGGGAGATTGTGGGTGCGTATATCACAGGCGGAAGATGGGAATGGCGAGTGTGGGCGCACCCAATGGCAGCGCCTATTTTGTAGCGCATACGAGCTTGTGCTCGGCTTACGTTGTTGAGTGAGTTAAAAAAAAAAGAAGTATCTTCGAGAATAAGTTTCTGCCATGGGTAATCAGTATATTGTTGTAAATCTTCCGTTGCTTAAGAGCGGTGCCTGCTACGAGAGGAGTTAAACAAACAAGTTAATCAGGTGAAAGTTACTCCTTTTTTTTGTCGAAGTTGCTCCTTCCTCTATGCTGTGTTGGAGCCAAGGTCTTCGCTAATTAGGCATAAGGGCATACACTGGAAGCGACGATCTAAACAATCTGCGGTAGCTACTCGAGCTGCAGCACTGCTAACCGCGAGAACGCGGCTTCCATTTCCGCCAATGGTGGCCCCATTTCGATGAGGCGAAATGTAAGAACACCCGTCAACTTAGATTTGTGGGCTCGTCAATTTAGGCCCAAGGGGTCTAACGAACCCGGAGTCCCCTATTACGGCGTGGCTCGTAATCATGTCGTGGTTGCGGCTCGTAAAAACCTACCTATAATTTACTGTCACGATTTTATCGCGCTGATAAAATGTTCCGCACACTGCGACCGTACCCCTTAAGAAAATTTCCCGCAAATTTTTACCTATGATTTATGTAAAGTAGTATCTTTTTTTAGTGCACATGAGGCCGAAGAAAAGGTTTCCTTGCCTTCGGCTCATCTTTGGCTGTGTGGCGAGTGCCGTCAGTGAGACATGCGATGCTGCGGAACAAAGTGAAAGCGAAGTGTGCAGGAGACGAGCATTAAAGAAATAGCAGTGAAACCGAGACTAAGCATGGATAAAGCATGATAAAGCATAAAACATGGACGATCAATACTGAGAGGCCCGAGTCCTCTCCATTGAAGTAACGTGGGCAGCCAGCCGTGCGCATAATGCGAGTGGCATAGGAGCCTGAATAGCTATGGTAGTAAAGAGTACGCGAGGAATAAATTCACTAAGAAATTGGGGTTACGGAAAGCGGCCCCGACTAATCGTGGATTGGCTTCGTCTTTAGCTCATTACGACAAGCCAGTAGAGGGAATAACAAAGACTTCGGAGAGAGGAAGAAATAAAGGCATTAGTGACTGGACGTTTGATTGGTAAATTTCTTTTCCTGTTTTTTTTTCTTTTATTCAACGTCGTGCAATGGTTCTCTGTCTGCGGGCTCACGCAGTCCTCAGCTAAACAATGAATGTCGGAGACGATAAGACGGCACTTTTCACTGGTTCATTAGATCGTGTCGTCCTCTTAAGGTAACTCGTCTCTCAACGCTTTCTTTCTTTTCGTTTTGTTGCTGTGATCTACTATATACTTTGACTTTGCCCTTGTTCGGTACTGAAGTGCTCCAAGTGACGGATCACCCTTAGGCATGTCGACAGGAGCCGAGTGACAGCTTAATTGGTTCCCGGAGAAGCGCCTCTATAGAGTCCTCCAGTCCTCCGTTTTCTTTATATATACATCTATATTTTATGTTTGGTAACCTAGCCTCACGTCGTTAGCCTAGCCCTGTGTTAACCTAGCTTCACTCATCACTGGCGTTCGTGTTCTTAAGTTTCGACTCAAATAAAACAGACAATTCATGAAATAATTTGAAGTACGCTCGTAGCTATTCCATGAAGACATTGAAGAACAGGGTGCTGTCGACAAAGAGCCTTTGGTCAGCGACATAACTGTATAAAACTTATTTATGACTCGCATATTTGATTACCTATATTTTGCATTGCGCGTCTCCACTGTCCAATGCAAAAATATGTGAACTCACTGCTTATCTTTTGACCCGTTCTATGACATGCTACTCTTGAAGAATTTATCAGTAAAGAGGGTTAATGTGTTCAACATTTGTTGGGGTTTAACGCGCCGAAGCCGCTATATGATTATGAGGGTCGTCGTAGTGGAGGGCTCCGGAAATTTCGACCATCTGTTGTTCTTTAACGTGACCTAAATCTCAGTACACGAACCTATAGCATTTCGCATCCATCGAACTGCAGTCACCGCAGCCTGGATTTGATCCTGTGACCTTCGGGTCAGCAGTCGAGAACCCTAACCACTTGAACATCGTGGCGGGTAAGGTCTAAAGAGTTGAAGCAGCGTAAGAGGGGCTTGCCTACGGGGCAGGGACCTGGATGCTTACCAAGGAGGTCCAATTTAAATTGAATGTGACGCAGCGAGAAATGAAAAGGAAAATGATAGATATGTAACCTAGAGGGTCAGGAGGTGAGCTAGTGGGTCAGGAAACAAACGGGTGTTAAAGGCGTCTTAGTCGAAATCCAGAAGAGATGGGCATGGGCAGGGCATGTAGAGCTTAGGCAAGATAAACATTGGTGTAACATACTGGGTTTAACATTTGGGTTTAACGTCCCAAAACAACGGTATGATTACGAGAGACGCCGTACTGGAGGGCTCTGTAAACTTTGACCACCTGGGGTTCTCTAACGTGCACATATATCTAAATACACGGTCCTCAAGCACAGTGGCCTCCATCGAAAATGTGGCCGCAGCTGCCGGGATTCCATGCCGCGGCCTTTCGCTCATTCATTCCTTATTTTTTCTTTTTGTACAAGAACAGAAAATGGTTCATCGTAAAATAATTTACAGCGCAACGGGTCAAAATAGGAGAGAAAGAAGAAAAGGACACCGCGCGGTGTCCTTTTCTTCTTTCTGTCCGTGTGAACATCCACCAACTAGCCGAACTCGCGATTCTGCTACAGAAAATGGAGCAAAGGCAAAAGACTTAGCAGCCTGACAAAAGGCCTTTGCTCCAAATGCAGTGAGCCACGCAGGCCATCAGAAACAATTTGCAAATACAAATTATAGGAACGAGAAAGAAAGTTTGGGCATTGGCGAAGCATGCAAGGAAGGGTGTTTCAGCTTCATTAACGTAAAACCTGTGAAGGGCTGAAGCATGCTGTGTGCGCCGGTGTTTCACACAGCAAAATCACTGCTAATGGGCAATGAGAGTCAGAAGCGATGTTAGACACAGAGAGCCGCAGTCCGCTTTCAGTTAACGTGCACGCTGCGAATCTTTATTGTTCAACTACGCACAAGGACAATCTTCCACCGGCACTACAATGCAGGTCAGGATCCAGTGCCTATATATGCGGGGTGGCCGGTGAACGGTTGTGCACGGATGTTTTACTTAATTCTGCCGTTAAATTTGCTATATGTTCATTCCAACATAAGTCTTCCTGAAACCACAAACCAAGTAACTTCACGGTCTTGACCTGTACTAATATATGGCCCTGATAGGTAATACACATGTTAAAACTTTTTGGCTTATTGAATTTCTGGGCTTCGGGTCAGCAGTCGAACACCATACCCACCAGACCACCGTGGCGGGTGGAGACTGGATTCTAAGAGAAGGCAAACGCGCGAGGGGGAGACAGAAAGTTAGGTGGGCAGATGAGATGAAGAAGTTTGTGGGTAGAACGTGGCAGCAGAAAGCACAGGACAGGTTTATTGGCGGAAAATGGGAGAGGCTTTTGCCTTGCAGTGGGCGCAGTCAGGATGCTGCTGCTGAGTATGATGAAGCGGGACGATTAGAGTATTTCTGCGAACAGAAGTGTTGAAAAAGAAATGGAAACGATTTAATCACTAGCGGTCTAATCAAAACGGTCTAATCACTATGTGATCTTTGTACCAATCACAATAAAATTGATTCTGATTCCGACTGTGAGATAAAGATGCTGTTGGCGAAATGCTAAATTTCGATCTGATGAAAAGAACGCACAATATATGTGACATTTGTCTGTCGCCACCGGGATTAAAAGGCAGTGAGTTTTTATGTAGCACCATCCCAGCCATTATTCACATATAGGGGCCGCTGCATATAATCTAAACATCAATAGCTGCGAATATGCGCAACGGCACCATTATCGCAAGATAGGCCTTAAATGCACGCCATCTAATGGTTGTTTTGAAAACAGAGCAAGATGTAGGTAAATTGTAAGCTGTTTAAGCAAGGACGCCCCGTCTTACTATTGTCAGTCATAGTTAAGTAGATAGAAGAAAAATAATGCATGCTTCAAGCAGGCGTCCTGCCTCGATTGAGCATATTGCATGGGGCCCTGCAATATTCATTGCGCAACGATATTGTGCGAGTCCGATTGCCCTTTTAATGGGCGGAAGCTTGTTAAGCTTTATAATTACATGGTGTGCTTTTCTTTATACTTCCCAGTGACCTATGTCACACCCTTACCACTCTCCGCTCAGCGGTCTTCAGAAACGGAGAGGTTCACCCAGTATGCGAAAACTACGATGAAAATTCTATAGTAAACCAAATACTGATCCTCTGGGACTGCGAGTGCCTTACCCCTCCCTGAGGGCTTTCGCAGGCTCCATGAAAAACGACATGGGAGATTTCAATGCGGTCGCCCGAAGAAAAACTACAAAACGCAACCATTGCCTGGGCGAAAGAGGACACCGCAGGCAAGCGACCATCTACAAAGGCTTCAAATATTTTTTGAATAAAGTTATTTCTTTCTCCTCCTTATACACTGACATTTGTTAAGTGTTATAATGCTTAGTGCGAGATGCGCATTTCATGTATTGAAGCATTCTCGTATGCTATCGCCGATTCTATACCTAAGCAATCTTCTTTGTAATCAGATGGCATCGCATGCGGGACGCGAATAGTGGTGTTTATTCCGGAGCGTACGTGATCAGGATCACTTGCGCTGTAATTTATACGATTGCTCGCGTATACATAGCTGACGCATATCAGCTGTAAATCAGATTTACGACAGCCGTCGGGCGTGCTCGCTGGTATCGCCGTACTGTTAGTGTTACTTGCTATAGGCACAAGCTGCCCGTCAAATAATTCAGTTTCAAACTCGCGTCTTGGCTGCTGTATTCGCCAGCCTCACGATAACGTGGTACAGAAAAGTCAATTTCGTTCGATGACAAAATCATACATACACAGAAATAAGATTGTACGAGACAGCTATTGACCAGAATTTTCGTCGCTTGAAAAGGCGGGCATTTTTGAAAGGGTGCTGTTCGTCATGTGGAACGAATAAACACTACAGCGGCCGGCCTGTCCTTATCGCCATAAAGTTTCCCACAATATTTACTACAGGGAACTGTGACTCTGCGATCGCCCAGCCACAATGGAAAGAACGAGTAGTACATGGATTTGCCTAGTCTTTGTGCTTGCGGCTTTGAACACAGTTGTGGCTTTGTTTATTGTCGTGTTTTGGCTTACCTTCGGATAAAATAATGACTCGTTATGAACGCCGTGAGCTGATTTCAGTTGTGAAGCCTACAAGGGTCAAGGTGGTGAAGTGGGACTACTGAAAACCTGCAGTACTTCGTCTCGCTACAAAGGCACTGCAGGCCACACAGAGCCACACGGAGCCGAAAGAACGAAGCTTGAGCAAATCAATGCACTACTAATTATTCCCAAGCTGTCTGAAACGCCATGCGTTGCAGCTGCGATAGAAACTACAGCCAGGTTTCTCTGTAGAGTACTTTTATAACACTGTATGGCACGTCGGGTGCCAGTTTTGGCTCTGCATCAGCTGAGACGTAAGCAGAGCCGCAGTCCCAGCATTTTTGGCCGTGCGTACAAGATATGACTGCACTCAAAACACTTGCTCTAACCGCCAGTACGAGAGCATAAAAATATTCTTTGGTCGAATTACCAAAGTTTTCAATCGTAGACAGCGTTTCCTAATTATTCGGTGGCCTTCGATAATGTGTTCGCCCTAAATATTGGAAAGTTGGCGCTATATCTAAGTTTCCGCGGCGTCAGATTGTTTGGTAAATACTGCTCCAGGTCTATGCACACTAAATTGTCTTTCAGATCTTTCTTGACTCTATATATTGTAGTAAATGTTCATGAGGTACATTAAAAAGCCCTCCTAAAAAGACAGGGCGTGCAAACACGGACACAGGAAAGAAGTCAGGACACCACAAGCGCCGATTAACAGCTGAAGAGACGCACCACGGCTGAAAAGAAAGAAGGCACGAAAACGTATCTGCGCATGCCCATGCAACAGGCGAACCTATCAATCCGGCACCTGTGGCGGTTTACGTGGAAGATAACTGTTAAGGCATTTGATTTCACCTTTATGCAAGTTAATCGACGGTTGGCTCACGCATGCGCTACCACTATTCTCGATATGCCATGCTTCAATCATCAGGCGCGTTTCTTCATTTCTATGCCGATACAACACTGCGTATTCATCAAATTTTGGCATGCAATTACAATCTCGACAATGTAAAGATAGATTAGAAGGTGAGCCTCCTGTTAGCGATCTCTTATGTTCCAACAACCTCTGGTTGATGCATCGGCCCGTCTGTCCTACGTAGAAGCGGCCGCAGCTGAAAGGGATCTTATACACCACTCTCGTACGGCAATCAGTGACTTTGTTGGTGTGTTTTACGAAACAAATATCGGTCCGCTTCTTGTCTTTTACTCCCTCATTCTTCCTCTGCACAGCGGCACAAATCTTACCTAGCTTATTGGCAGCCGTGAAAACAACATTAACGCCGTGTCTAGTTCCTACTTTCTTTAGCCTGTGAGATACGCAGATGAATGTACGGTATACCTACGACACGTTTCTTCCTATCGCTTAACCTCTTTGAGTTTTTCAGACCGTTTTCGTATGCGTAATTCTCAGGCGCTAGTTCAGTTCCTCTCAGAGGAGAACCCCGGCTGTTGTAAGGCCTTTAGTATGGATATTGAAGACCTGTATTATTCTTTGGCGCATGAGGACTTGTTAAAATGTGTTAATGAATGTATTAATGAACAAGAGCACCAGACGGTTTTCACCTAAAAATGTGGCGTTTCTACCGGGGCATTTCTAGAAATCCTTTCCATGTACTTAAAGTCGACGCTGGTAGGTTGGAAGGAAGGCGTTTATGTGTAGAAATCAGGGATTTGTATTGGTTCTAAAGTTGCTCCGGTTCTTAGTGATTTATACCTTAGCAAGATTGACAATCTTTTGGAAGGCGCCTTAGGTAATTCGGTTAGGACAGACGGGCCGATGCATCAACCAGAGATTGTTGGAACATAAGAGATCGCTAACAGGAGGCTCACCTTCTAATCTATCTTTACATTGTCGAGATTGTAAGTGCATGCCAAAATTTGATGAATGCGCAGTGTTGTATCGGCATAGAAATGAAGAAATGCGCCTGATGATTGAAGCATGGCATATCGAGAATAGTGGTAACGCATGCGTGAGCCAACCGTCGATTAACTTGCATAAAGATGAAATCAAATGCCTTAACAGTTATCTTCCACGTAGACCGCCACAGGTGCCGGATTGACAGGTTCGCCTGTTGCCTGGGCATGAGCAGATAAGTTCTCGTGCCTTCTTTCTTTTCAGCCGTTGTGCGTCTCTTCAGTTGTTAGTCGGCGTTTGTGGTGTCCAGACTTCTTTCTTGTGTCCGTGTTTGCACGCCCTGTCTTTTTAGAATGAATACTTACCAACTAGCTCAGCTCTCTGTTATTTTAACAAGCCCGATGTTTAGAATAACAGAGAGCTGAGCTAGTTGGTAAGCCCGATGTCATGCGGGCGCAGATAAAGAAGAAAGTGTAACATAAAATGTCTGCGGACACTCGCTTCACAGCGCAGGCACGATGAGCACGGCAAACAGAATTGAAGGAATGCATATTGTTCCTTCCCGTTTGTTTTTAATTGCGAAACATTCCTTAGCGAACCTTGAGCAGTTTGAGCGTTTCTATCTACGTATCTATCTATCCGTCTATCTAGCCGCCTACGTCTGGGCACTCTCATGATCGCCTCCTTAACGCTATGCAGACCAAAATTGGAATAGGAGGGTAAGAGGGTTTGACAAATATGACTTTCTGGTCATGACATCAATAACGTGAAAATCCTGCCGCGTGCGTCGTCAAACCCTTTCCTCCAGACACATGTGGCGCACACTCGTTTACGGTAAGCGGGTATGCGCCACAGGAGACTGACAGTTTATATCTTCCCAGGAAAGGCGAGAACAGACATTGCTAATTTACATGCGACAGCGTAAAGAAAAACTGACATCGGCAGTGTTTCAGTTTCAGTTTATTCATTCAAAATACAAAATTAGTAGACATTAGTATCCAGACGAGGGTCCAAGCGACTGCAGTGGGACCCTCGGTTAACAATAACATTAAAAGGATTAATTATAACAGCATGTAAAATACGCAACACAAGTGAAAATGAGCAGTAAACTTAGAAAAAAGAACAACAAATAAGCAAAAAAACGCCAGGCCTGCACTGAAACCGCAGCACAGTCACAGCGAAAGCTGGAAGAGCGGCATTTCTAAAGCACCGTTGTAAGCTCTCTTGGGGCTACTAATACAAGTACACTAGCAAGGTACCCACTACGCCATAAATCACAATGTTTGTGAAGTTCGGAAGCACCTACTAAGCCATTATCCGTGATTCTGCGGAGAAGCGAGGCACCAGCTACACGCCTGTAAGCATTATGTGCACTTTGTTGACGCGACGACTGATGACGATGAAGAAATATGCCTCAACCCTTTGTAATGGGGTGGAAGCTTTAAACGGCCCACCAGTTATGTAATTTGCATTAGGTGACGCCCGGTCGCTATGTTCCTCTCCCGCCATGCTGTGTAACATACGTTGACGTGGGAGAGAGAGGTGGGGGGGCGAAGAACTTTACTGAGACGCCGAGGAAATGGATCATGCGCTTATGGGCTTCCTTGGCAACCAAATACAAGTGCACTTGCGAGGAACCCACTATGCTATAAATCATTGTAATTTTTGAGAAGTAGGAAAGCAGGCATTATGCCATTTTTCGTCATTCTACGGAGAGCCGTGGTACCTGCTAAACGCATGTAAGGCATTATGCGCACTTTGTTGATGCTGTGCCTGATGACGATGAAGAATTATGGCGGAGCCCTTTGTAATGGGTTGGAAGCATTCAACAACCTCCTCGTTGCGCAATTCGCATTGTGTGACGCCTGATTACAGAATTCGCGTTGTGCGACGCTTGGTGTTTATTTTACTCTTCTACCACGCTATATTGGATATGTTAATATGGTTCCTTCCCGACATGTAGCCTGTATAGTACCTTTTTGCAAAGCAGATTCAAGCACCGGCATGGCTCAGAGGTTGAATACTGGGCTCCCACGCAGAGGGTCCAGGTTCCAACCTCGTTCCACCCTGGAATTTTTTCTTATTTCGTTTCTTTTTTATTTCGAGCGATAGTGGTTACGGACACCGGCGGCGGCGGACATCTACGGCGCCAAAAACGGCGGGTGAAATGATCTCATAACAGCTTTCGCTGTAAAAAGCATCCTAAATGCAACACAAGAACATAGTAATAAGATATACAAGTAGACATAATCACGCCATAAGACAAAAACCTAAATTTGCAAAATCTTTCCGATTTCATATGAGAAATAATTATAGTTATCAACCTAGTTATGCAAGATGAGGTTTTTAAGTTCATGTTTGAATGCATGAAAAGATGATGATGATTTTAGTGTACAGGGCAGGTTATTCCACAATTTAATGACCGCGAAGGCGGACGTCATTTTGCCATAGTTGGTGTTACATTTAGGTAAATGGAAGCGTTGACCCGACGAATGGAAAGAATAAAGATCAGGGTCCCAACAGGAATCGAACCCAAGCATTTTGCGTAGAAGTCAGGTATTCTACCACAGAGCCACACCACGTGTTGAGAGTGCTTTAGAAAAAGACCCTATGCAGGCCTAATATTGGTGCTTCGTCAATTGTTGTTGCAGTGCTGGCTACCTAATTTTATGACAAAGCAGTAAACATTACATATGTACTCAAATGACAAAGGCGTCATGCCGGGTTAACGTCAATTGTGGTTCCTGTCTTGGTTGCGCTTTCATAGAAGTCTAATAAACATTACGCGTGTATTCTTATGATTCAGCAAGCTGTATACAAGCATTGCTCGACGGCGGAAAATACGCTAACGAAAGTTACGTATGATATTCACATCATCGCTCCGCAAAGCGCACTTCATTTCGATAATACTCACGTCTGTGCCCTAAAGCGAGTGCTGACATTACGTCAGACCTTAAGTTACGCTTTAAACGCCAGTGTAGTCGGCGTGCCTGGTAAGGCCCCGATGAGCACCCAACTACTACGCTTACAAAAACACGTCGATCCACCTCCTAACACTTGACTCAAGCCAAACATGCAGCATAGACAACTACTCGCTGATTGCTTCGCATAACACCATTTCCCACATGGCGTGGGATCTGCCGAATTTTTTCTTTCTTTTCTTTAAATGCGAAGCGTCTCTTAGCGAACCTGAGGCACTTTCAGCGTTTCTATCTATCTATCTATCTATCTATCTATCTATCTATCTATCTATCTATCTATCTATCTATCTATCTATCTATCTATCTATCTATCTATCTATCTATCTATCTATCTATCTATCTATCTATCTATCTATCTATCTATCTATCTATCTATCTATCTATCTATCTATCTATCTGCCTACGTCTGGGTGCTCTCATGATCGTCTCCTTAACTTGGCGTAGACCAAAATTGGTATATGGGGGTAGAGGTGTGCGCCGCCGCGCCGCGCCGCGCCGCCGCCGCCGCCGCCGCCGCTGCCGGCTGTTTTTGGTCACGCCGCTCGCGCCGCCGCCGAAGTCCCAAGAGAGATCACGTCGCCGCCGCCGCCGCGCAATAATTGCGGTGGCCCGCCGTTAGTCTTTTCTCTTAATCCAAATGGGGAATCTGGAACTAAAATACAGCACTTTGTCGGAGGAGCTCTTTTCGATGTGTCCATGTAATGGACTGTCAATTTCAGCGGCCGCTGCATAGCGGGAGCTCGGCGAGAAGCGTGCCTCCTGTTTCCGGTTCTTGTTCTGCAGCGCCATCATGCCATCATGAAGCTTTCAAACACTCTCGGCACAAATGATTGGAACGGAATGCGCTTCAATGCAACGAACGCAGCCCTCAGAGATCCGATTTTCGGTGCACATGTCTTTTGGTCGTGTTAGCCATCGATTTAGGTTTAATGCGGCCGCCCGTCTAACGCAGCTGTAAGGTCGGTACGCATTCCCTGCATCGTTCTCAAACATCTGGGACACATTCATATGCAAATTCAGACTTGAAAAGTTCCTGTTTCTGTGCATTTCGTCCACTCTCTTACTCTAGGAATGTGCTGGCGGGTTCGGTGTGGCGACGTGGTCAAGAGCGAGGTGACATCACTGCTCACCGCTTTTCCGAATCACTGAATGCGCTCTGCCGAAATAGACTGTGGACATCTTCTTTGGATGAACGCATCGAGAATAGCTCCCCAGAAGTTTTAGTATTACAGCGAAACCTGTTATGAGATCATTTCACCGGCCGTTTTTGGCGCCGTAGTTGTCCGTAACCACTATCGCTCGAAATAAGAAAAAAAAAACGAAATAAGAAAAAAATTTCAGGATGGAACGAGGTTGGAACCTGGGCCCTCTGCGTGGGA
Organism: Rhipicephalus sanguineus; assembly: GCF_013339695.2. NCBI lineage: Eukaryota > Metazoa > Arthropoda > Arachnida > Ixodida > Ixodidae > Rhipicephalus > Rhipicephalus sanguineus. The sequence continues at coordinate 148,936,437 of NC_051183.1, forward strand.
GCCCAGTATTCAACCTCTGAGCAATGCCGGTGCTTGAATCTGCTTTGCAAAAATGTCCTATACAGGCTACATGTCGGGAAGGAACCACATTAACATATGCAATATAGCGTGGTAGAGGAGTAAAATAAACACCAAGCGTCGCACAACGCGAACTCTGTAATCAGGCGTCACACAATGCGAATTGCGCAACGAGGAGGTTGTTGAATGCTTGCAACCCATTACAAAGGGCTCCGCCATAATTCTTCATCGTCATCAGGCACAGCATCAACAAAGTGCGCATAATGCCTTACATCCGTTTAGCAGGTACCACGGCTCTCCGTAGAATGACGAAAAATGGCATAATGCCTGCTTTCCTACTTCTCAAATATTACAATGATTTATAGCATAGTGGGTTCCTCGCAAGTGCACTTGTATTGGTTGCCAAGGAAGCCCATAAGCGCATGATCCATTTCCTCGGGGTCTCAGTAAAGTTCGTCGCCCCCCCCACCTCTCTCTCCCACGTCAACGTATGTTATACAGCATGGCGAGAGAGGAACATAGCGACCGGGCGTCACCTAATGCAAATTACATAACTGGTGGGCCGTTTAAAGCTTCCACCCCATTACAAAGGGTTGAGGCATAATTCTTCATCGTCATCAGTCGTCGCGTCAACAAAGTGCACATAATGCTTACAGGCGTGTAGCTGGTACCTCGCTTCTCCGCAGAATGACGGATAATGGCTTAGTAGGTGCTTCCGAACTTCACAAACATTGTGATTTGTGGCGTAGTGGGTACCTTGCTAGTGTACTTGTATTAGTAGCCCCAAGAGAGCTTACAACGGTGCTTTAGAAACGCCGCTCTTCCAGCTTTCGCTGTGACTGTGCTGCGGTGTCAGCGCAGGCCTGGCGTTTTTTTGGCTCCCCAGAAGTTTTAGTATCTTGTCCTTCTCCAGAAATATCACGAGTATATATTGCCGGACCTTGACGCTGCCGCGTCCTGGAGCCTTAAAAGGCGACGACCCAACTCGCTGGATAACATATTCTTGGAGTCTTGGACCTAGTACACTGTGCATAAATAATTGAAATATATATATGTAATATATATATATATATATATATATATATATATATATATATATATATATATATATATATATATATTATATATATATATATATATATATATATATATATATATATATATTATATATATATATATATATATATATATATATATATATATATATATATATATATATATATATATATATATATATATATATATATATATATATATATATATATTGTTACGGACTCGTAAACGAGGTTAAATAGAGGTTTATTTACAGGGGATGGACGGCAAGTGCCCGCCCGTCGAGAAGCCAGCGAGGTAGTCGCTGAGTGAACGGCTTTAGACGGGCTACATGGGTGACTTCGGTCTTAGATTACCGTCTTCCACTGGCAGTGAGGCGTGCAATTCTATAATTCACTTCACTAAGACGCTCAGTCACGACAAACTGTCCAACATAGTCGGCGAGTAGTTTTTGGCACAGTCCACGTTTACGCACAGGAGTCCATAACCACACTAAGTCGCCAGGCTGGTAAGTTACTTCCCGGTGTCTGCTATCGTATCGCGATTTCGACCGTTCTTGTGAAGCCAGAGTACGCAGTCGAGCGAGTCGCCGAGCCTCCTCCGCCCGGCAAAGGGTCTCCGCGATACAAGCGTCGTCATGACTACAGAAAGAAAATATAGTATCCAAAGTGTACCTCGTTGGACGAGCGTAAAGAAGGAAAAACGGGCTGTATCCAGTGGTCTCGTGTTGCGCGGTGTTATAGGCGTATGTGACGAACGGACGCACTGCATCCCAGTTCTTGTGGTCCGAGCTAACGTACATAGTGTTCTATTGGTGCGCTCAGTCAAGCCATTGGTCTGAGGGTGATAAGGCGTTGAATGCCGCAGGTTGGAGGCACACAGACGTAGAAGTTCTTCAACCACATCGGCCGTGAACTGACGGCCACGGTCGCTAAGTATCACACGTGGGGGACCATGACGAAGTATTATGTAATGCAGCATGAACTGCGACACTTCACCAGCAGTTGCAGAGGGTAGTGCTGCCGTCTCGCAGAAGCGAGTCAGGTAGTCGGCGCATACTATGATCCAGCGGTTGCCTTTGGATGAACGTGGAAACGGTCCGATCAGGTCGATGCCTACTTGTTCGAAAGGTGAGCTGGGAAGTGCTACAGGCTTTAGGCAACAGGAGGGAGCGTTGGCAGGTCTTTTGTGACTCTGACACTCAGCGCAACTGGCTACGTATGTCTCCGTGGTCTTGCGCATTTGAGGCCAGTAAAATCCTTCTTTGGCACGATGGAGTGTCCGCATGGATCCTAAATGACCTGCAGTTGGGTCATCGTGCACGATACGTAAGACAGAAGAGCGAAGGGCTTCTGGCACCACCAGAAGGTAGCGTGCACCTGTCGCGGAGAAATTCTTCTTATAAAGCACCCCGTCGCGGACACAAAAACGACCTGAGTCTTTCGCGGCAGAGAAAAGAGGCTCTAGAGTCGGATCCTCATTTTGCAGTCTCGCGAAGGTGGCGACGTCAGGGAAATCTCGGCGTACGGTTGCGATTACGTGGTCGAAGCTATCTGCATCACATTCCGTTGTACGGAAAGGCGTCCTGGAAAGACAGTCAGCGTCAGCATGTCGTCGCCCGCTCTTGTATGAGACAGTGAAGTTGTACTCTTGCAGACGCAGAGCCCATCGTGCAAGGCGTCCCGACGGATCCCGAAGATTGACGAGCCAGCACAGAGAGTGATGGTCCGTGACGATCGTAAACTGACGCCCGTAGAGGTATGACCGAAACCGCTGAACAGCTAAAATAACAGCGAGGCATTCTTGTTCAGTTACCGTGTAGTTGCGCTCGGGTTTACTTAATGACCGACTTGCGTAGGCGATGACGTGTTCCCTGTTATCCAAGCGTTGGACCAGCACAGCACCAAGACCGACGCCACTTGCATCTGTGTGGACCTCTGTTGGCGCGGTAGGATTGAAGTGCCGGAGTATCGGCTGTGACGTCAGCAAGAACTTCAGCTGCCGAAATGAAGCTGAACACTCGGGCGTCCACTCGAATGGGGCATTCTTGTGCAGGAGGCTTGTCGAGTGATAAGCGACGTCAGCAAAGTGAGGGATGAATCGCCTAAAGTAGGAGCATAGCCCCAAGAAGGTGCGCAGTTCTTTGACCGACTGAGGTGGCTCAAAGGCTACAACAGCCTCTGTCCTTGCAGGGTCGGGCCTGACGCCGTCTTTGTCCACAAGATGTCCCAGCACCAAGGCTTGGCGTTCACCGAAATGGCATTTCTTGGAGTTGAGCACAAGAGAAGCCTTTTGTATGCAGCTGAGCACAATGCCTAGACGCTCGTTGTGGTCGTCAAATGTGCGTCCAAAGATAATAACATCATCTAGATACCACATGCATATCTCCCATTTTAAACCCCGCAGAATGGCATCCATGAATCGTTCGAAAGTGGCGGGCGCGTTGCACAAGCCGAATGGCATAACGTTGAATTCAAAAAGCCCATCGGGTGTTACGAACGCCGTTTTTTCTTTATCCTCGGTATGCATCGGGATTTGCCAATAGCCAGATCTCAAGTCGACGGAAGAAAAGTAAGAAGCCGAATGAAGACAGTCCAACGCATCGTCTATACGCGGAAGCGGGTAGACATCTTTCTTAGTAATGGCATTGAGCCGACGGTAATCGACACAAAATCGCCAACTTCCGTCCTTCTTTTTGACGAGAATGACAGGTGCGGCCCAAGGACTCGCAGACTCCTGAATTACTCCCTTTTGCAGCATTTCTTCAACTTGCTCGCTAATTATCTTGCGTTCAGTCGGTGATACCCGGTACGCCTTCTGTCATATAGGGTTCGCTGATCCGGTGTTGATACGATGGCGTATTCGAGACGCTGGAATAGAGGACGCCTTATCATTCTGCGAGAAGTCGAAGACTTGCGAGTGCTTGGATAAAATGGCCAGTAACTTGTGACGCTCACTCGTGCTAAGAGACTTGCTTACCATCTGTAGTAGTTGCGAGTCGGAGGGGCCCGAATGGAAGGACTTGTCTGCAGCAGCCTCGAGTACAGCCAGTAAAGCCGGTGTTTCTTCTGTGAAGAGTGCGAGCTTCATACCAGAAGGTAGAAGTATGGGCTGGGCCGTGTAATTCATCGTCCATATTCCAGAGCGTCCGTCAACTACCGACACCAAGCAATGTGGCACCAGCACGTTCTTCTTTACACAGGCTGAGTGGAGAGGTTCTGTTGCAGCGTCAAGTGTAGTAGGAGCTGTACCGGAGCAAATTACCGGAATAGTAACAACTTGATGTGGGCTAGTTGGTTCATAATTAGAACAAATAAAGTAACAGCGCCAATGAAACAAGGACGACAAAGGAACGAAGACCACGGGACAAGCGCTGACTGCCAACTGAATGTTTATTTCAAGAAAAAGTAATTGTGAAGAAAGAAAAGTGGACGAAAAGATAGCTTGCCGCGGGCAGGGACCGAACCTGCGACCTTCGAATAACGCGTCCGATGTTCTACCAACTGAGCTACCGCGGTGGCCATCCCCCCGTCCACTTTATTCGGTCCCTGCCCGCGGCAAGCTATCTTTTCGTCCACTTTTCTTTCTTCACAATTACCTTACGTTTATTACTAAAAAAACATCCCCTATACTTTCCTTGGCATTATTGTCTGTTAGTTCTCATTAATATTGTGTATAACAAAGAAAACGAGCCGTTGAAATTAACCCTTCTTTCCTTCATTCATAGCGAGGGCCTCGTTCTGGCAGACTTGATGCTTTCAGGTAGTATGCGAGGGATTATTGGTCAGCTGCCAGCTCGTAATAAGTTCACGTGCTACGTGACGCCAACAAGGCAGAAAAAGAGTGTTCCGCACTCGCCGTCATGGCTACTGGCGGCGCTGACTGACGCTCCCACGTTTAAATGCACACATATACCCTATAAAGTGGACGGGAGGATGGCCGCCGCGGTAGCTCAGTTGGTAGAGCATCGGACACGTTATTCGAAGGTCGCAGGTTCGGTCCCTGCCCGCGGCAAGCTAACTTTTCGTCCACATTTCTTTCTTCACAACTACCTTACGTTTATTACTAAAAAAACATCCCCTATACTTTCCTTGGCATTATTGTCTGTTAGTTCTCATTAATATTGTGTATAACAAAGAAAACGAGCCGTTGAAATTAACCCTTCTTTCCTTCATTCATAGCGAGGGCCTCGTTCTGGCAGACTTGATGCTTTCAGGTAGTATGCGAGGGATTATTGGTCAGCTGCCAGCTCGTAATAAGTTCATGTGCTACGTGACGCCAACAAGGCAGAAAAAGAGTGTTCCACACTCGCCGTCATGGCTACTGGCGGCGCTGACTGACGCTCCCACGTTTAAATGCTCACATATACCCTATGAAGTGGACGGGGGGATGGCCGCCGCGGTAGCTCAGTTGGTAGAGCATCGGACGCGTTATTCGAAGGTCGCAGGTTCGGTCCCTGCCCACGGCCAGCTATCTTTTCGTCCACTTTTCTTTCTTCACAATTACCTTACATTTATTACTAAAAAAACATCCCCTATACTTTCCTTGGCATTATTGTCTGTTAGTTCTTATTAATATTGTGTATAACAAAGAAAACGAGCCCTTGAAATTAACCCTTTTTTCCTTCATTCATAGCGAGGGCCTCGTTCTGGCAGACTTGATGCTTTCAGGTAGTATGCGAGGGATTATTGGTCAGCTGCCAGCTCGTCATAAGTTCACGTGCTACGTGACGCCAACAAGGCAGAAAAAGAGTTTTCCACACTCGCCGTCATGGCTACTGGCGGTGCTGACTGACGCTCCCACGTTTAAATGCACACATATACCCTATAAAGTGGACGGGTGGATGGCCGCCGCGGTAGCTCAGTTGGTAGAGCATCGGACGCGTTATTCGAAGGTCGCAGGTTCGGTCCCTGCCCGCGGCAAGCTGTCTTTTCGTCCACTTTTCTTTCTTCACAATTACCTTACATTTATTAATAAAAAAACATCCCCTATACTTTCCTTGGCTGTTAGTTCTCATTAATATTGTGTATAACAAAAAAACGAGCCCTTGAAATTAACCCTTCTTTCCTTCATTCATAGCGAGGATCTCGTTCTGGCCGACTTGATGCATTCAGGTATTATGCGAGGGATTATTGGTCAGCTGCCAGCTCGTAATAAGTTCAGGTGCTACGTGACGCCAACAAGGCAGAAAAAGAGTTTTCCACACTCGCCGTCATGGCTACTGGCGGCGCTGACTGACGCTCCCACGTTTAAATGCACACATATACCCTATAAAGTGGACGGGGGGATGGCCGCCGCGGTAGCTCAGTTGGTAGAGCATCGGACGCGTTATTCGAAGGTCGCAGGTTCGGTCCCTGCCCGCGGCAAGCTGTCTTTTCGTCCACTTTTCTTTCTTCACAATTACCTTACATTTATTAATAAAAAAACATCCCCTATACTTTACTTGGCATTATTGTCTTTTAGTTCTCATTAATATTGTGTATAACAAAAAAACGAGCCCTTGAAATTAACCCTTCTTTCCTTCATTCATAGCGAGGATCTCGTTCTGGCCGACTTGATGCATTCAGGTATTATGCGAGGGATTATTGGTCAGCTGCCAGCTCGTAATAAGTTCACGTGCTACGTGACGCCACAAGGCAGAAAAAATCACAGCATATCCACGGAGTGAATGATGATGAGTGGGCGAAGCTGCGGAGGTTCTTCGGTAAACCGCGAATCTTCCTTGAATTCTGCCCAGTACAACATCACCGACGTGGGATCGGGCGCGTTTATACTAAAGGTTCGATGAGTTATGACGACTTGCAGCGCACTTTAATTTTACATGTACGCTGTGAATTTTCATTGTTTAGAACACCATTGCTTAGAAAACATCTGGCGTCTTTCGTGAAGCAGCTGGCGTCTTTTCGTTGTGCTTTAGAAACATCTGGCGTTTTTTCGTTTTGCTTTTAGAAAACATCTGGCGTCTTTTGTTGGTTTATTTCATCAATCAACGTCGTTCTGAACAAAATTTTTATTGTTTAATCACGCACAGGAGAAATCTCACCAGGCACTACCTTGGAGGTAAAGAATGGCTGCTAATGGGAATGAGAGACAGAAGAAGTCGGCTTTTAGCTAACGCTGCGAATTTTTTATTGTTCAACAACGCAAAGGAAAAATCTCCCACCGGCACCACCTTGCAGGTCAAAGCGTAAGACTGGTTACATACTACGCTACGAGGGACGAACGGGTACCGCTATAAGGAGCTTCGCCCCTAAAAAGAGTGTTCCACACTCGCCGTCATGGCTACTGGCGGCGCTGACTGACGCTCCCACGTTTAAATGCTCACATATACCCTATGAAGTGGACGGGGGGATGGCCGCCGCGGTAGCTCAGTTGGTAGAGCATCGGACGCGTTATTCGAAGGTCGCAGGTTCGGTCCCTGCCCGCAGCAAGCTATCTTTTCGTCCACTTTTCTTTCTTCACAATTACCTTACATTTATTACTAAAAAACATCCCCTATACTTTCCTTGCCATTATTGTCTGTTAGTTCTCATTAATATTGTGTATAACAAAGAAAACGAGCCCTTGAAATTAATCCTTCTTTCCTTCATTCATAGCGAGGGTCTCGTTCTGGCAGACTTGATGCTTTCAGGTAGTATGCGAGGGATTATTGGTCAGCTGCCAGCTCGTAATAAGTTCACGTGCTACGTGACGCCAACAAGGCAGAAAAAGAGTGTTCCACACTCGCCGTCATGGCTACTGGCGGCGCTGACTGACGCTCCCACGTTTAAATGCACACATATACCCTATAAAGTGGACGGGGGGATGGCCGCCGCGGTAGCTCAGTTGGTAGAGCATCGGACGCGTTATTCGAAGGTCGCAGGTTCGGTCCCTGCCCGCGGCAAGCTATCTTTTCGTCCACTTTTCTTTCTTCACAATTACCCTACATTTATTACTAAAAAAACATCCCCTATACTTTCCTTGGCATTATTGTCTGTTAGTTCTCATTAATATTGTATATATATATATATATATATATATATATATATATATATATATATATATATATATATATATGTCTCGGTGCGTTAGTACACTTTTTCCTTTCATTCCTACTCGAGTAAATTGATAAATAAATACAGAAGTAAAGTGAATGGCAAACTTAGAATATAGCTGAGCTAGTTGGTAGGTATTCATGTTATGAAGTCATGACGTGGAAACACGGACATAGGAGAAAATTCGAGAGAGCGAATAGCTATCTCTCACGTAGACCACTACTCGTACTTGATTGATAGGTATACGGCCTCTTACAGGGGCGTAGCCAGGGGGGGGTTCAAACCCCCCCCCCCCCCGAAACTTTTCTGTTTTGCTTGCGTATATATACACGCGCACATACAAACGCACGCCCGAACATACATAAAGTACGGTTGAATCCCCCCCCCCCCCCGAAAAAAATTTCTGGCCACGCCCCTGGCCTCTTACGTGGGAATGCGCAGGTAAATATTTGTGTCTACCTTCGTTTCCGCCGCTGTGTGATTTTTCAGTTGTTAGCGGCGTTTCTGGTGTCTTGACTACTCTCCTGTGTCCGTGTTTGCACGGCCTGTTTTTGTAAAAGGCCCCCTAACAGCCTCTGAAAAAAAAAAAAAAAACGAGCGCGTTATTCTCTCTTGGCGTTTCTTGTCTTTTGGTGCATATCGTGATGCCAGAACAGTGATTCACGTGATGTCATCAGGGTACATACACTCGACTGGTCCATATACAAGAAATAACAGTTGTGAATTCTCTCCCACACTGCTTTGCTATGCAGCCGCCCACCCGCTCTTCCCTCTCTCGCACGGCTATCGTGCGCGATTAACTGATTTCGCTCCATTTTGTGCGTTTGTGACCGCGCATGCAGAGATAACAGATTGTAGCCGACAAGCGCGAATTCCTGATAGGTTCAACGCTTAGTGCTGACTATTGCACGCCTGCTTTAGGAAGCAATAAGTGGCAAGATGTCCTCTGTAAGAAGGGTATTGAAGGCGAGAACGAAACCAATGGAAAATGTGACGGATTATATGATTCTTCCAACGGACGAACTCTTTACAGCGGAGACGATGCAGCTTTCCAGGAAAAGGGCGAGCCCGCTTCGACGGTTTTTCGTATATATTTTATTGCGTTAGCAATTGTATGGACACTCAGGACAGGCTTTCACCATCGCCTTCATGTTCCGTATAAACTCTAAATCGATAACATCGCTCCGCGCATTGTATGTTCTATTTTGAAAACTTTTCGGCGCGAACGGGACGGAGCACGAAGAAGAGGACACAAGACGAGCGCTGAAAAATTTTCAAAATGCATCAGTTCCAACTCGCCCTCCTCTCTACTTCACTGCTGTATGTTCTACCCGCGAATGAAAGCTAGCGAGCGTTGGCAAGGAACATGGCTAAAGCTGAGATGAAACAAGCTGGTTATCTTCGTCACACGGAATAACATCAACCCGCCTGCGAGGCCTGCCGTTGATTGCCCCTCAAGCAGAAGGAAACGCCCCGCCCGTCATTTGCTGGCCGAAGGAGCAGGAAGGGATGTCTGGGGAGAGGGACTGCGTAACTCGAGCAGCAACTGTGAACTTTGACTATACGGGCGCGGTCAAGAGCGCTGGCACGCACGCTATTTCGGCAGACATCCCCCAGACATACCTTCTACACGCTGTGAGCGTCGTGATCTGACTGCTTCGCACTCGGACCACTGATACGACAAACTGACCGCAAACCGCTTCTCTCCCGGAAGCGGCCGTAGTGCCATACACTAGCGTTTTGTAGAGTTAAGTGAGATCGGATCAAAAAGAGTTAGCTGCTAGCCCTCGTTCATGTAACATTACGGCGTGTGCTTATCGCGTTCACTGATTAGCCCCCCCCCCCCCCCCCCCCGCGCCGCCGCCGGTCCGATGAACCCCGCGCCGTTCACGCGCCGCTGCTGGAGATCGAAACACCGGCGCCCCGCCGCCGGTGATTTTGTGTCCGGCGCACATATCTATATGGGGGTAAGAACGTTTGGCGAATATGCCTGTGTGGTCATGACATGAATAATATGAAAACCCCGTCGTTTACGTCGTCAAACCCCTTCCTCCAGACACGTTTGGCAAATACCTGTATACCACGGGTCGCGGTATGCGGGTATGCGCCACGGGTTACTGACACTTCTACCCAGGAACACCGAGGACACACTCAAAGGCAAAAGGGCGGTAAAAGTGTGTGTGGTTCGTTCCTTTCTGGACTAATGGGGCTACCACATCCATTATTTCCTTTAAGGGCTAACGGTACGGGTCTAACCGTTAGTCCCCGAGCAGCTAACTGTTAGTCCCCAGAAATTACCTCAATGGACTGACATTAGGTCCTCACATGTACACCTAGATCCGACGCACTGTGGGAATCGATGTAATGCGAAGCAGCCAGCAGAGATCACTATATATCCCATGTTTGTCATGCATGCATTCATGTAGAATAGTTTATATAATGCAACGTATATTCTGTTATATACAATGCATGACCTGTCGTTCTTCACGCACTCATGTCACGCCATATCAGTTTTGGCGTATATCCAGTTAACAAAACGGCCGGAAGCATACCAACAAGACGGTGTCATGTAAATCATGCCGTACATGACATGCATGTTATCATTTGCGTCTTAAACGCTGTCATTTCTGTTTAAGTGTTCACCATACAGTCGCGTCACGCGATACCAATATTGGTGTATGTCAAGCTAGCAAAATAGCCGCGAGCAGACCATGAGCGTGGCATCTAAATGAAGCCCTACACGACATGCATGTCATGATTTTCATGTTACCAACTGTCAGTTATCTTCGCCATATAGTCAGGCCACGAAATACCAATCCTTGGGTATACTAACGTAGCGGACCAGCCGCGAGCGCACCATGAGCGTGGTATGTAAATCATGGTGTACATGACATGCATGTCATGATTGTTATGTTACAACCTATCATTCATGTTCGTGATACAGTCACCTCACGCAACAGCATTTTTCGTGTATGTCAAGCGAGCGTACAGGCCGCGAGCGCACCGTGAGTGTGGCATGTAGATCATGCCCTACATTACATGCATGTCATGACCGTCATGTTACCACCTGTGATTTATGTTCGTAATTCAGCCACGCCACGCAATACAAAATTTGGGACATGTCATGCTAGCGAAACAGCCGCAAGCGCACCATAAGCATGGCAGCGTCGTCATGCGGAACATGACATGCATGTCATGATTTTCATCTTACCACCCCTCCTGTATGTTTGTCATACAGCAATCTTCTGTCATACCAGTTTTGGTATATATACATTTAATTAAACACCCGCGAGATCCCCCAGACGACGTCATGTAAATCATACTGTACATGACATATATGTCATAACTTTCATGTTATGGCCAGTCATTTAGGTTCTTCATAGTCATGTTATGCCATACCAATTTTGCTATACATCCCATTAACGTAACGACCAGGAGAGCACAATGTCGTAGGCGGCTAGATAGATAGATAGATAGATAGATAGATAGATAGATAGATAGATAGATAGATAGATAGATAGATAGATAGATAGATAGATAGATAGATAGATAGATAGATAGATAGATAGATAGATAGATAGATAGATAGATAGATAGATAGATAGATGCGCTCAAAGTCGCAGAAGTTCGCTTAGAAATGTTTCGCCTTTAAAAAGACATTTAGTCATGCGTGTATCACTGAATCCGCAGTGAAAGCAAAAACGAGAAACAAAAGTGAGACAATGAAACGTTTTATTTTTCTCTATGCATATGAAGTTTTTGCTTTCTATCATTTAATTCTTTTTAAAAGGTCCCTTACAGGCCCAGCCGCGTTGTCATATCTCGTACAGTCCTTTTTGTGTAGCTGCTCCAACGGAAGCGACAGATAACTAGTATTGCATACGGCAGCGCACACATCATCCTGCATGTTCTGGACAACGGCTTCATCCTGCAAAGCACAAAAACGCCAGGCCTGCGCTGAAACCGCAGCACAGTCACAGCGGAAGCTGGAAGAGCGGCGTTTCTAAAGCACCGTTGTAAGCTCTCTTGGGGCTACTAATACAAGTACACTAGCAAGGTACTCACTACGCCATAAATCACAATGTTTGTGAAGTTCGGAAGCACCTAATAAGCCATTATCCGTCATTCTGCGGAGAAGCGAGGCACCAGCTACACGCCTGTAAGCATTATGTGCACTTTGTTGACGCGACGACTGATGACGATGAAGAATTACGCCTCAACCCTTTGTAATGGGGTGGAAGCTTTAAACGGCCCACCAGTTATGTAATTTGCATTAGGTGACGCCCGGTCGCTATGTTCCTCTCCCGCCACGCCGTATAACATACGTTGTCATGGGAGAGAGAGGTGGGGGGGGGGGCGAAGAACTTTACTGAGACCCCGAGGAAATGGATCATGCGCTTATGGGCTTCCTTGGCAACCAATACAAGTGCACTTGCGAGGAACCCACTATGCTATAAATCATTGTAATTTTTGAGAAGTAGGAAAGCAGGCATTATGCCATTTTTCGTCATTCTTCGGAGAGCCGTGGTACCTGCTAAACGCATGTAAGGCATTATGCGCACTTTGTTGATGCTGTGCCTGATGACGATGAAGAATTATCGCGGAGCCCTTTGTAATGGGTTGGAAGCATTCAACAACCTCCTCGTTGCGCAATTCGCATTGTGTGACGCCTGATTACAGAATTCGCGTTGTGCGACGCTTGGTGTTTATTTTGCTCCTCTACCACGCTATATTGCATATGTTAATGTGGTTCCTTCCCGACATGTAGCCTGTATAGGACCTTTTTGCAAAGCAGATTCAAGCACCGGCATTGGTCAGAGGTTGAATACTGGACTCCCACGCAGAGGGCCCAGGTTCGAACCTCGTTTCATCCTGGAATTTTTTTCTTATTTCGTTTTTTTTTCTTATTTCGAGCGATAGTGGTTACGGACACCGGCGGCGGCGGCGGCGGACAACTACGGCGCCAAAAACGGCCGGTGAAATGATTTCAAAACAGCTTTCGCTGTAAATGATTGCAAATAGTTAGTCACACGTGACACAGAGAGCATGAAAACGCACGCACATGGCAAATATAGGCACGTTCACACCGAGCGCGGAGCACGCAAGCGAGCAAGTGGATTTTTAAAGCGGAGAGGCCGCGAGGGTGCGCGGCTGTTCAGACCGACCGCGTTGCCTTCAGCCCGTTGCGCCGTGCGGAGGGAGCAAGCCACGAATCCACGGTGTACGTGTCGCCATCTTGCGAGACTACGCAATACTGCGCGTGTGCGCCTCGGGGGGCCCTGATTGGCTGCGGTCAAAGCGGCCAACTTATACGCGCGGAGAAAATCGGCCCGGGAGAGATCAGGGCATGCGGCCGCGGGTTTTCCGCGTTTGAGGATAATCCGCGTCCGCATTCCGGATCCCCCTCTCCGCTTGCCTGATCCGCGCTCGGTGTGAAAGTGCCTTACGTGCGAGGTGAAAGGAAAACACGCGCCTAAATTATGGCATACAAATAATTTCGCCTTGATGTCATACGTCATCACAGACGCATTTCGAGCCACGTAGCGCAACAACTCAAGTGCGGCAGCCGCAGCCATCACGCCAAGGCGCTGCCAACCACCGTGCGGCCAACGAGTCGGCGAATTTTCTACGAGCCTGATCGCACAGCTAGAACAAGCCCGTCAGCCGCCGCTAGCGCCAGCGAATCTCGAGCAGATGAACCAGCGAACGCGGGGCCGCCGCCTTGAACGGCGCCGAGCAGATTGCGAGCAAGCGACGAGGAAGCCGACGCTAATGCCGACCAGTTTCCACAGAGTTCCGAAGCGCAGATATAGTCGGCTAGCTAAAGCACCCGCCACCCCATGCCGGTGCAATTCAAGCACGCGACATACAATCGATCTCGTTGCCGGCGACCGCAATGCGTTTGGACGAGCCGAAGAACAGCGGTGAGGCCTCTGCCCAATATCGCGAGCTCGCAGCTCGTCACCACGGCGAATCCTCGGTGAGCGAGCGTCCGGGCGGCCGACGACAATGGCGGCCTATATCCAGGTGGTCACAAATCACAGCTGAGCTGACGCCCAAGCCGGCCCTCGCGGTACATTTCGTGCGCGGTATATAGGACGCAATCGATTCCGTCACCTTCAATGGCGATCAGTTTCGCTCACGCGATAGATACGGCAGAATAAAGAGCGATCACTTAGTTGTGAAAAATTCCAGCGCCGATTGGTGCCCAGAGTCAGATTGAAATCACGGATCAAATAGGCCTATTGTCTTCTCTGACGCCATTCCCAGCCGTTGGCTACGCAGCGCCATGTCTACGCCGGAGATATACAGAGCGACGTCGCGACGTTTCGAGACCAGCTCCAGACTTCAGGGGTGCGGCGAAATGTAAAAGCAGCACCACACGCTCATCCACGCATATGTGTAAATTGAAGGCACCGCAACGCGTTGAGCGATGGACACAGTCTTCGTCAAAGTGTTTGAGTATGTCGGAACGATTCGTTATCGTCTCGCAGCCGTTGTCCTCGTTCCAGCATTTTGCCTGGAATAGAGCAAATGTGCTGTAGGAGTACCGAGTTACTATGAAAGTATCCAAAAATTGCATAAAATTTGCAATCACTCGTCGTGTAATAGAAGATGCTGGTTTTTTAAATGTGATTTCTCGCGTCTCAACTATTACTTCACGAAAAAGGGAATTAGACTTGACAACGCACACACTTTGGATCAAACTCAAAATTTCATGCACGAACAAGTTCAAAATGCCAAAAGGTGTTATAAAACTACTGCTTCACCGACTGTGGTCGAATTTGTTGCGATTTAGATAGATGGAAATTTCATCAACTTGTACACTTGAGAAGTACGGACTGCTGGGTGAGTTGGTAACTCATCTTAATGCTGTGGTGCGCAAAGGAACGAAACACGAAGGAAGGCAAACGCCGTGTTTCGTTTGCCTTCCTTCGTGTTTCGTTCCTTTGCGCACCACAGCATTAAAACTTGTACAGACACTACTTCGATCCAAATTTTGGCATAATTGTGGCATTTGGTTGAGTTGAAAAATATAACCTCTGTTTTTATAAATACTCAGTTTCGCTTCGCACACAGGTATGACATAACTTCAGTCAAGGCGGCACCATTCGCAGCACATATGACATCAAAAGAATATATAAAGTGACAACGCAAAACACAAATAAAAATTGTATTTACAGTACAATGATCGACACCGTAGTAAATATTAAATCGGCTGCGTTCGCGTATGTTTGCGTACGTTATACCTTGTGTATATAACAATTCCTGCCGAATGACAGTGTGATTAAATTCAACATATTCCACACCTTCCAGTTTTGAAAAAATAAAATATTCGTATACTTCATTACCTAATTAGTACAATTCTTACATTCTAATATCATCGTATGGCCTCATAAAAGTTTCAGCATTCGGTGCAGAATTACGCAATATCTCTGGTGTATTTAAAGGACAATTACGTAACTGCAGCCCGCAAGCCAAGGGGTGTTTCCGACCCCTGGTTTTCATATATCCTCTAGACCATGGTTCGGCAACCTGCGGCCTACGGGGCGGTATTATATGGCCCCCGGCTCAACGCCAGGACCCCCCCCTCCCCTTCACGTCCTCTATCTAATCCATGAACACTTCCCTGCTAACCGATAAACACCTCCGCGACTTCCTGCGTCTGTCGGTGAGCAACCTTGATGTAGAAACTTGCGAGTTGGCTAAATATGTTGAGCACCAAAATTCGCATTCAAAGAGCGTATATTATTTGCTATATTTATAAAACCCGACATTGTGACATGCGAGCAGAACACAAACGTGATTTCTATTCAAGTTTTTTACATCATTATTGTCAATTCGCCGAATATTTTTTGTTTCCCTGCAAAGCCCTCTTCCCTTCCCCCACTTTATGCAACTCGGCCCCTCTCCTCAAAAGTTTGCCGACCCCTGCTGTAGACGATGCGTTATAATGGCAAGAACTGACATTCTATACCTTGTTTGGTTCAAATTCAGTATGATGTAACCCCGTGGAATACGGAGGTTTTCAGCTAGCCAAGCTGGTCGGTGAAAAAAAAACAGATAACGGCAAGACGGGCCAAAATAAGGCTTAGCAAAACGTTTTGTTGGGCCAGTTGGTTCATGACTTCTGAAGGAAAAATTGTAGCGCAAAGTAACAATCTTGCTCTTTGTCTGTCCGTGTGTTCCTTTGCGCTACAATTTTTCCTTGAGAACAAATTAGGGCAAGGGGCAAAACGCGGCATTTCGAAGTTTCTGCCATATATATCAAAATAAAAACGTGTTTTTGTTTTGTTCTTTATTTTCCTATGACAGCTGCCGGTAGTTGTCTATTATTTAAATAATAATCTTCGTAATGGTTGTTAATGTTTATGCGGGAAAAATGCGCAGTTACCAGCGAGCTCTGGACACTCCAAAAAGTGAAATTCTGCGCTATGAAATTTTGGAGGCCTTGATTGAAGTTGCTGTAACATGAGTGCCGCCCTGAGAGTACGAGTACTTCTATTGGTGCTCTGCATCGCTAGCCACATTCCGTGAAATAGTACAGCTACACCAACAGATTCTCACATTTCGCTCTTTTGCGTTTCGACACCTTGGAATTCTGCGAAATACCATCTGACAGTGGCTTTGAAGAAGGTGCGTTCAACATTAAACAGCTGCTACGTCTATGCGCTTGACGCTTTCCACAATTTAACCAATTAGTTATCAAGTGTTTCGATTTCCATTTATTATTTGTCGTTCACGTCTCTAACACCGCTGGTACAATGTGTGCACCGTTCTAGTAGCAATGTAATCATTACGGAGAGAATGTGCACGCGAAATTGACACGAAGAAAACGAAGAGATAAGACAAAGCGTTTTGTCCAGTCTCTTCTTGCATTATCTCAGTGTACAGTTTCTTTTGGAAAGGATATTTACCGACACTCCCAGTGCTGTATGCTCTCAAGCTGATAATATTTCTGAAGCGAGCCACCTACGTTAAATCGCGCATCCCTTCTTTAGAGTTAATCACGACAACTGTCTCTGCATAACATACAAAGACGAGCTCTTTGAATAGAAAACGGGACATGCGTATCCTCCACGTAAGCAGAATTTCAACAGCAAAGCCTATGCATTGAGCGTCTTCACGAAACTGGACACTGTCGAGTGGACATTCGTAAAGTTTGTTGATCAAGCACTGCTCATAGCACGTTTTACAAAGGACGTGTTGACATGGCAGGAAGGCTGCATGGTACGAAGTAATCTGTTGGCCCGGCATTAGGATGCGTCGGAATTATCGGCAACAGTGTTATCGCTTGTCAACGAACTCCTACCGTCACGGCTTTGTATCGGTGGGCAAAGTCGTTGGAGTACGAGAATAAAATTATTTTCAGGCACATGAAGCAACACTGAACCTTACAGAAGGGAAAGTGGCGGTGGCACGTTGAGCAAGCGACTAACTGTTCCATGCTATTTGTGCTGCATAGGTGAGTGCACCAGTACACAGGTGTACACCACTGTTATTTGAAGTCTTCATTTTTTTTTTTCATTTGTCTTTGCCACTGCCGACTGAGTGCTTGTTTTGTAATATATGCTCACCATGCCTTCTACGGCCGATGTTGTAAAGGCTATTGATGACTTCAAGCGCGAAATGCGCGCCGAAATCCGCACGCTGAATAAGAGCATAACATTTTGTTCTAGAACAGCTGATGATTTCAAAAGCGCTCTGGCAGAGCTACAAACTTTGACTGCTGAGGTCAAGAGGAGGAGAGAGGACTGTGCTGTTTTGAGGCAAGAAAACAAGGACCTAGCTGAAAGGCTAACTAAAGCTGAAAGCAAAATCCTAGAACTAGAACAATACAGCAGGCTCAACAATATAAATATAAAGGGCTTGCCACTCATCGTTAAGGACAGAGCCGCTGAGATGGCCTTGAAAATTGCCCAGACTGTCAAGGTTCCTCTCGACCTAGCAGACATTGACATCGCCCATAGCGTCAAGACCAAAAGCAGTAATGATGCTAATCTAATTACAGATTCACGACCCGAACGAAACGAAACCTTTTTCTTGGGGCAGCAAAGAAAGCAAACCTGTCAACTACTGATATTGGCTTCACGGGGCCCAAAGAGCGGATCTACGTCAATGAACAATTTGCACCACATAACAAACGCCTTCTTGGCGCAGCCATCGGAAGGAAAAGGGAAACGTCTTGGAAATCATCATCATCATCAGCCTGTCTACGCCCACTGCAGGACAAAGGCCTCTCCCATGTTCCGCCAATCAACCCGGTCCTGTGCTTTCTGTTGCCACGTTATACCTACAAACTTCTTAATCTCATCTACCCACCTAATTTTCTGTCTTCCCGTCACGCGGCGAGACGCTGGAAGTTGTAAAGGAGTACGTCTACTTAGGACAGGTAGTAACCGCGGAGCCGAACCATGAGAGTGAAATAACTAGAAGAATAAGGATGGGATGGGGCTCATTCGGCAAGCATTATCAAATCATGAATGGTAGTCTTAGAAATACGTGTGGACAAAGAACGGCAGCATACTAGTACGCAAAACGGAGACTTCCGATGTCATTCTGATCAACTGTCAAGCCGATTTGTTGAGAATGGCGTAGTCCGACGTCAAAGTACTCATGCATGACTTGTTTGTTCTTTTCTCGCCTCTGGAAAATTGCCCGGGTACCACACCTCTTTTCATGCCCTCACAGCTTAATACACATGCTGGAACAGAGAAAAATGAGTTGAAAATAATACATTTCAACATGCAATCTCCTGTGAACAAAGTTGATCAATTGACCTATTTTTTCGCAGGCTTAACAACCTCGTTTGACGTTATCTGTTTAACCGAAACGTGACATCGCCAGGAAACTGATGTTCCGCGCATGCCCGGTTATAAATAATTTTAAGTTAACCGTACAGCCAAACGTGGGGGAGGCGTCGCCCTACTGGTGAAAAACAAGTAAGTGTGTCAACTGTTATCTGAACACTGCTTTTGTAACGCAGATATTGAAATGCTAACTGTGAAGTCGGCCTGTCAAACATTTTCTGTCCTTTATCGCCGCCCTCAGGGAAACTTATCCACATTTTTTGATTACTTTGAACGCGAGATGTTCTTTTTCAATTCAGAAAAACTTTCTTCTTGTATAGCTGGAGACTTCAACATAGATATGAGCACTTCCAGCCCAGCGCAGCAACAGTTGTCATTGCTCATCCAGGCTACCGGTTTTCACAATGTAATTAATAGTCCTACACGAATCACTGCTACTTGCTCTTCGGTGCTAGACCTTATAATTACTAATAGCGATAGTGCGCTCCTTTCGGGCCTCATTGCAGTCGATATAAGTGACCACTTGCCTGTTTTCTTGTTTCTGGAAAAGCAAATGTGTTCAAAAGCAAATGCAAAGGCTCAGCGGCAACGTATATCTTTAGAGAGGCTCGAACAATTCAGGAACCGCATTGCTTTAGTAGATTGGGCTCCCGTATACAGAGAAACCACAGCTGAGGGTGCTTACCGCAAATTCCCAGAAATTTTTCTTTTATTATACAACGAGTGCTTTCCCATTGTTGCTATAAATGCATCTAAGAATGCTCGTAAACACTGGATGGCCAGTCAGCTTACCCGACAAGTGAAAAAAAAACACAAGATATTTGCGATGTTCATTAAAACAAGAGACGCAGACGTACTAGCATAGTACAAATCGCTGCGTAACCGCTTCAATAGAGAAATTAGGGTAGCTAGAACTGCTTATTACAATAATTTATTCCATAAAATCTTTCTAAAAAGCCAAAAGAAAAATGGAGATGCCTAAACATACTTTTAAATAGAAACACGCATGGCAGGAATATCACAAGGTTACTAATTGAAGGCAACGAAACGTCCGGCTCTCATCTCGCTAACTCATTTAATAATTTTTTCTCTGAGGTAGGCCACAGTGATTTCAATGCTGGAATCTCTAGTTTTCTAGGCGACAAGCTAATACCATCCCTGTTGTTTGCCCCAACGGATGAAACGGAAGTTTTTTGATATGCAGAAAGTTAAAAGATACCTCTAGTCTTGATGCGCACAATATTGAAAGTCGGCCAGTGAAGTATGTTCTGGATATAATTACTCCTTGTCTAACATACATATATAACACCGCACTTACAACAGCTCACTTCCCTGCGGATATGCAACTAGCCAGGGTGACCGTGATTTATAAAAAAGGAGACATGAACATTTCGGGAAACTGCAGGCCAGTGTCTATTCTTCCGTATTTTTCTAAGGGGCTAGAGCAACTAATACGCGTTCGTCTCAACGGCTTTTTTCTTAAACATTCCGTAATAACTGATGGTCAATATTGCTTTACGCAAAACACATCTACGGAGCATGCGCTACTTGTTCAAAAGGAATATATATTAAAAAATTTTGAGACACAGCTCTTAACTCTGGTATTCTTGTTGATTTCAGCAAAGCCTTCGACTGCTTGAATCACGACATTCTTTTTGCGAAATTAGAGCACTATGGTGTACGTGGACACGCCCTTAACCTATTAAAGTCATACCTGGGTTCACGGTCTCAATACGTCATCATCATCATCATCATCATCAGCCTGTCTACGCCCACTGCAGGGCAAAGGCCTCTCCCATGTTCCGCCAATCAACCCGGTCCTGTGCTTTCTGCTGCCACGTAATACCTGCAAACTTCTTAATCTCATCTACCCACCTAATTTTCTGTCTCCCCCTCACGCGTTTGCCATCTCTTGGAATCCAGTCAGTTACCCTTAATGACCACCGGTTATCCTGCCGACGTGCTACGTGCCCGGCCCATATCCATTTCTTCTTCTTGATTTCAACTATGATATCCTTAACCCCCGTTTGTTCCCTGACCCACTCTGCTCTCTTCCTGTCTCTTAAGGTTACACCTATCATTTTCCTTTCCATCGCTCGCTGCGTCGTCCTCAATTTAAGTTGAACCCTCTTTGTAAGTCTCCAGGTTTCTGCTCCGTAGGTAAGTACCGATAAGATGCAGCTGTTATATACCTTCCTCTTGAGGGATAGTGGTAGATTACCATTCATGATTTGATAATGCTTGCCGAATGAGCCCCAACCCATCCTTATTCTTCTAGTTATTTCACTCTCATGGTTCGGCTCCGCGGTTACTACCTGTCCTAAGTAGACGTACTCCTTTACAACTTCCAGTGTCTCGCCACCTATCGCAAAGCGCTGTTCTCTACCAAGATTGTTCCACATTACTTTAGTTTTATGCATATTAATTTTCAGACCTACTCTTCTACTTTCCGTATCCAGTTCAGTAATCATGAGCTGCAATTCGTCTCCCGCGTTACTCATCAATGCAATGTCATCAGCGAATCGTAGGTTACTGAGATACTCTCCATTGACTCTTATCCCTAGCTCTTCCCAATCTAGGGCCCTGAAAACCTCCTGTAAACATGCGGTGAATAACATTGGAGAGATCGTGTCTCCCTGCCGTACGCCCTTCTTTATTGGGATTCTGTCGCTTTCTTTATGGAGGACTATAGTGGCTGTGGATCCGCTGTAGATTTCTTCCATTATGTTTATATAGGCTTCGTCGATGCCTTGATTCCGCAGTGCCTGCATGACTGCTGATGTCTCCACCGAATCAAATGCCTTCTCGTAATCTATGAAGGCTATGTATAGGGGTTGGTTGTATTCCGCGCATTTCTCTATCACCTGATTGATAGTATGAATATGGTCTATTGTTGAGAATCCTGTACGAAATCCTGCCTGGTCCCTTGGTTGATTGAACTCCAATGTCGTATTAATTCTGTTAGCAATTACTTTTGTAAATAGCTTGTAGACAACCGACAGTAAGCTTATGGGCCTGTAATTTTTCAGGTCTTTGACGTCCCCTTTCTTATGGATCAAGATGATGTTGGCATTCTTCCAAGATTCTGGTATCCTCCCCGTCGAGAGGCACTTCGTATACAGGGTGGCCAGTTTCTCTAACATAATCTCTCCACCGTCTTTCAACAGGTCTGATGTTACCTGATCCTCACCAGCTGCTTTGCCTCTTTGCATTCCCTTTAGGGCTTTCTTTACTTCTCCTGTCAATACTGGTGGGATGTCAGATTCCTCTGCGCTATTACTCCTTCTTACGTTATCATCCTGAATGGCTCGGCTGCTGTACAGATCTCTGTAGAACTCTTCCGCTACCTCAACTATTCTATCCATATTGTTTGTGACCTTGCCTTCCTTATCCCTTAATGCATACATCTGATTTTTGCCTATGCACAGTTTTGTCTTCATAGCTTTGAGGCTTCTTCCGTTCTTTAGAGCATGCTCAATTCTCTCCATATTATACTTTCTTATGTCGGCTACTTTACGTCTATTGATTAACTTCGAAAGCTCCGCCAGCTCTATTTTGTCTGTTGCATTTGAGGCTTTCATAGCTTGACGTTTCTTAATGAGGTTTTTCGTCTCTTGGGATAGCTTACCAGTGTCCTGTCTAACAACTGTACCCCCGACTTCCACTGCACACTCCTTGATGATACTAGTCAGATTATCATTCATTGCGTCAACGCTAAGGTCGGTTTCCTCGGTTAAAGCCGCGTACCTATTCTGAAGTGAAACTCTGAATTCCTCAACTTTCCCTCTCAGAGCTAGTTCATTAATCGGCTTCCTGCGTATCAGTTTCTGCCGTTCCTTCCTCACGTCAAGTTGAATTCTAGATCTTACCATTCTATGGTCACTGCATCGGATCTTGTTAACTACTTCCACATCCTGTACAATGCCCGGGTGGCCGCACATTATGAAGTCTATTTCATTTTTAGTTTCGCCATTAGGACTCCTCCACGTCCACTTACGAGTAGCCCGTTTTCTGTAGAAGGTATTCAAGATGCGTAAATTATTGCGTTCTGCAAACTCTACTAGTAATTCCCCTCTGGCGTTTCTAGAGCCGATGCCATATTCCCCAACTGCATGATCTCCAGCCTGCTTCTTGCCTACCTTTGCATTAAAGTCGCCCATCAGTACAGTATACTGTGTCTTTACCTTACTCATTGCTGATTCTACGTCTTCGTAGAAGCGTTCAACCATTTGATCATCATGGCTGGATGTAGGCGCGTAGGCCTGTACCACCTTCATCTTGTACCTCTTATTAAACTTAATTACGATACATATCACCCTCTCATTAATGCTATAGTATTCCTCTATATTGCCAGCTATATCTTTATGAATAAGGAGCCCCACTCCTAGTTCTCTTCTGTCAGCTAAGCCACGATAGCATAGGACGTGTCCGTTCTTCAGCACTCAATACGTAGTCATTAACTATTACGCCTCACAGATTCTAAGCATTCCGAATTGCGTCCCTCAGGGTAGCATTTTGGGGCCACTTCTATACAATGTATATATAAATGATGTTCCTAACATCAGCACTCATGCGAAATACATTATATATATGCAGACGACACCAGGTTATTTTTTTCTTCCAATAATATACAACACTTAGCAGAAATCGCAAACGACGCGCTCTCACAACTTGCCATGTGGTCATCAGTTAACTCTTTCAAAATAAACAAACAGAAAACGAAAGCAGTACTTTTCCTTCCTAAAAGAAAACAAGTATTTCTACGGCCCTCCTTATACCTAGGCGACACCGTCATCGAGTACGTAGACACCTTTAAATCATTAGGGATAACGTTCAGCAATACAATGTCATGGGATGCACATGTTAATAATCTTTCTTCAACACTCTCTGGAATAACAGGAATCGCTTCGCGTAACAGATATATTTTTCCAACCAAAATTAAGCTTACTTTGTACTATGCATTGTTTTATTCCCACATCAGCTATTGCCTGCTAGTCTGGTGCAATACAACGTTGTCAAACAAACCCTGCAAAAGAAAATGCTCCGCACAATTGTAAATGGGTCGTATGATTCGCCCACAAAGCATATCTTCCGACAATATAACATAGTACCTGTAAACCAATTATTCGACTGCAGATTTGCATGTTTTTAGAAAACAATCGCAACAACAAATGATTCCTTTTTTTCTAAAATTGTACCACTTGTGTTTAAATGTAAACATTTCGACGGAAGTCTGTCTGGCTGGGTGGAAGAATTAAGAAGTTGAAATACCTCCAGCCACAAATTCTTGGAGGAAACCCGACGTTCCGAGAACAGCTTGGTCTCTTCTTCAGGGGTGACTGTGCTGATCAGGGGGGCTTCGTCGCAGCTTGTTTTTGGCTCCGCCTTTCTCTTTCCCTCACGTTCCGGAGAACATCAAGATCGTCGCACAAGCTGAACGACGCCTGCTCAAAGCCCGAATCCATGAGTGCCACAGCGTGATCAAGAAGAAGGAATTAGACCTGTTCTTCCTTCGACGACAGCTACAACATCGAATGCCCAACATCTTTCCGTCGTTGGAAGAATTCGCGCGGGATGTGGCTGCAACAACAGCTCGGAAGCAACAAGCAGCTCACAAAGGCAAGCTTGCGACGCTTCAAGGGAAACGCCACCGCAGTCCGGTCAACGGAAATTTCGTCGTCAACTTGTCCTCCAGACAACTCTCCCCGACCGAGCACGACGTGCTGGCAAAGGGACACAATTTTAACACGACCACGACGTGTCCGCCACTACCAAAGATCATTGCGGCTGCCGAGGAAGGCATCAGGAGACTCGACAGTGGAATTCGAGAGAACATCCGTCTCAAGGCCATCGGTGTACTATCAAAAATAGAAAAACGCCGTGAGCACAACCTGTCGAGAGAGGAGAGCAATGCGATCCGTGCGCTCCGAAAGGATGAGAAGATTGTCATCCTCCCGGCCGACAGAGGCAACGCGATGGTCCTGCTTGATAGGGAGGCGTACGACGACAAAGTTCAGGATTTGCTCCAAAGCCCGGCCTATGAAAAGCTCACGAAAGACCCCACACCAAGAGTCCAAAGGGAACTGAACAAGCTTCTGGCGGATATCTTCAAAGGACACCAAGAGGCAAGAACCATCTATCTCCAGCTCATCTGCAGGAACGGCTCTGCACCAGGATTTTACGGGCTTCCAAAGATCCATAAGCCCACCATCCCGCTACGTCCGATCGTGGATTTTACATCTTCTCCACTCCGTGCGCTGTCCGAATATCTCCACCGGACTCTGGCGCCGCTCGTGGGAAAAACACCAACCCACATACGCAACGCCAGCCACTTCGTGGAGCGCATGAAGGAAGTGACCGCGAGCAGTGATGAGTGCCTCGTCTCGTTCGACGTCGTGTCCCTGTTCACCAGCGTGCCCATAACACTAGCGGTGTCTTGCGCACGGGCAGCTTTGAATGACGACGAACTCCTGAGTGAAAGAACCTGCCTGAGCACCGATGAGCTGTGCCGCCTACTGGAGTACTGCCTCAAGGGAACATACTTTAGTGCCAACGGGGACTTCTACAGACAGGCCAACGGGACCGCGATGGGAGCAGCCGTCTCCGTTACAGCTGCGAACATCGCAATGGAGCACGTAGAAGAGGCGGCACTGCGTTCCTTTATTGAAAGGCCGAAAGTATTTGTGAGGAATGTGGACGACTGCTTCTGCATCATAAAGAGGACAGCGGTAGACAGCTTCCTCGAACATCTTAACTCCGTCGACCAAGCAATCCAGTTTACGGTGGAAAGAGAACAAGACGGAGCGCTACCGTTCCTCGATGTTTTAGTACGACGACAAGGCGAACGCATGACCTTCTCGGTGTACAGAAAACCAACGCACACCGGCAGGTATTTGCATTTCACCTCGAGTCACCCCACTGCCCACAAAGCTTCCGTGGTGTCGGCACTCTTTTCACGAGCAAGAGTCATCTGCACATCAGAAGGAGAGAGAAAGAGAGAAGAAGAGAGGGTCGTGGCCGAGTTAAGAAAGAACGGATACACGACAGCTTTCATCCGCCGTGTGGCACGCCGCATGCCGAGAGATCAGCTTCCCCACCGCGGAGACGCATCTGCGAACAACACACGTGACCCTCCTCCCACGCTGGCCACCCCACCGGATACAATGGTATCGAAGAAACCAGCCCAACGAGTCGTCATCCCGTATGTTCCGGGAACTAGCGGACAGCTCGCCAGGGTTCTCGGAAAAGCGGGGGTCACGGTGGTTCACAAGCCGGCCTCAACGCTCGCTCGCTTACTACCGCGGCCGAAAGATCGACCATCCCGGGAGCAACACCAGGGCGTGGTCTACAAAGTGTCATGTGCTGACTGTCCAGCGAGCTACATAGGCGAGAGTAAGTGCTTCCCGGAAAGAATGCGCCAACACAAAAACGACGTCAGAAAGATGGAAATACAACGCAGTGCCCTTGCAGAGCATTGCGAGAAGCACGACCACAAAATTGACTTCGAGGGCGCTTCCATCATAGAAACGGAAAGGAATCTGGGAAGGAGGCTCTTACTCGAGTCGTGGCACATCCAGAACACACCTGCGAATGTGAACCGGTCCCTCGGAACAATGCCTCCGATCTACGTGCACGGCCTCCGGAACGTGAGGGAAAGAGAAAGGCGGAGCCAAAAACAAGCTGCGACGAAGCCCCCCTGATCAGCACAGTCACCCCTGAAGAAGAGACCAAGCCGGTCTCGAAACGTCGGGTTTCCTCCAAGAATTTGTGGCTGGAGGTATTTCCACTTGTGTTTCGCCACTCATCATATGACACCAGAGTACAAAGTAGTTACGTATTACCAAAGTGTAGAACAAATTATGGTTTTTCTATGTTGAGTTATACTGTGCCAAAGTTCTTGAATACCTCATTTTATGACTGCCTAAATACTATGTCTCGTTCTGCCATTCGCAGTAGCATTATTCGGCAATCTGTGCCACCATAATATCAAATGTTTTCATGTCTTCTTATATTGTATCAATTTATGTTATTGTTTTACACTCACAGTACTGTTGCCAATTATGACACATAGGTCTTTTTGTCGTTATTTTTATTTAGTTTTTTATTAGTTTTTTTGCACATGCACGGATACTTACACGAACTCTCTGTACAGTGGTTGTTTCTGCTTTGTGCCTACTGCTGACATGTAAGGATGGCCAGGCTCGTCAAGCGGCGTAAAATTCGCTGCTTTTTTCTCGCCATCCCTAGTTTGTATGTACAAACTGAAATAAAGATTTGATTGATTGATTGATTGAATACAACGGGTGTTCATAGAATATGCAGCGTGCTAGTACGTGCCACTAGAATCCGAACAGGAGAAGGCGATGACGACACAGCAAGCACGAGATGGCTGCGCCTATTGCTGTTCGCATCTGAACAAAGGGCTGAGAAAGATGCATAATTTTTGGACTCCCAGCATCGACGTCTGTCTGTCTGTTTCCACGAATTTGTGGCCTTGACTTCGCCCGATCACTCTCGCTTGCTGAATTTTCACTTGATTCAGGCGCCAGGATCTCGAGCACCACAGTCTTCGCTGTCTTTCCAGAAGCCAGAAAGTCATGACTTCCCATCAGATACCGTCATCATCGCCAAAACCGCGCGAGCGCGAGATTTTCGCTCTCAAGCTTTCCGAGCTCTGGTCGTCTGACTCGGAACTTTAGTTCATCACCGTAGAATCATTGTTCCGCCGTCATCGGCTCACTTCGCAGGTGACCATGTGTGACCATGTCGTTGGAGCGCTTCCGCCTCATACTACTATGGTCGTTCGTGATGTTCTACGCACTCTTCCTGACGACCACCCCTATGACCATCTTAGGGAGACGAGGATCAAGGGCACTCCAACACAGAACAAAAAAAATAACACAAACAACAGTTAACTTTCCTAAAATTGATTGGTCGGGTACCAGTCCTCCTATCACAGAGGCGACAGCGGAGAATAAATCATTTGTTAATTTATGTTTAGATTTCAATTTAACTCAAATGGTCACCGAATCAAGAAGAAGAGCCGTTACGTCTGCTAATGTACTGGATTTAATCCTGACTACGACTCCAAAGTTACTGAACTCACTGACTTGTTTTCCTGGTGTTAGTGACCAATGCTGCCTGCAATTCACTTTAAATATTGATATTTCACCCCGAACTAAGGTTACCAAGACCGTAAGAAACTGGAAAAAAGGGGACTATGCTGCAATAAATACGGAACTTGAACAGCTTATTGATAGCTAAATGCCTGTTTTTTTTTTTTTTTGACCGATCAGTCGTGCAGAATTGGTGTTGTTTTAGAAGAAAATTGCTTCATTGGTCGACAGGCATGTGCCGCTTGAAGTTATATAAAAAAGCCGCGATCGCCATGGTTCACTGCAAACCTGAAAAGTCTTCTTAATAAGAAAAAACGCCTCTTCCGCTCGGCTGAGCTCGACAACAGTGTTTTCCATTGGCAGGCTTATCGCTAAGCTCTTTCCACGTATCGCTTTTCCATGAAAAATGCCAAGCGTGACTATTTCAACACTACGCTTTCCTCGTTGTTTTCTACTAACCCGTCGAAATTTTGAAAAACTGTCAACCCAATAAAACAAACCGTTATATCACTTACTGATTCCAATGGCCGCGCGATGCGCAACGAAGAATGCTGTTCTGTTCTTAACAACGTCTTTTCGCAATGTTTTTCAGATTCATGTGCAGTTCAGTGCCGCGGGTACATCACAGCGGGTTTTTGCAATGGATTACATAGCTATAAAATTTCCTTCGCGCTTAAGTCAGCGTTCCGCTAGCTGCAACCGCTGCTGCAAAATGAAAGCCGTGGCCAACCTTGCGTTGGCTTTTATACTGAAGTGGCCTGGGATAAGACAGTGCGCAGGCAGACCACACACGAAGATAATCCAAGTGTAATCCACGCTGGTCGACAGGACGCTGATCGGCAGAAGGGTCCCACGCTTGATCGATAGGGCGCAAAATCAGATGCGTTGACCAGGCAGCGAGAGCTTGAAGTTCACATTCAAAAAGGGGCCATTCACACTGCGGGTACAAAGAAGTGCATATAAGTCAGCGTTCCGCTAGCTGCAACCGCTGCTGCCAAATCAATTACTTGATTTTTTGTAGTGGTGACGGATCCGTAGTCACCTCGATGAGCGAACAATTTGTATTCAAGAGAGGAGGGAGGCACTTTATTAAAGAATTGCCTCAGAATGACGGAATACAATTTCAAGACGTTTCCTTAACGTTTCTGAAGAACCACGTGTGTTGGAAGTGTTCTCGTAGGTCTTCTAAACCGCTGGTAAACTTCCCGTCAAAGCATTGTAATGTTTTAAAAAACGGTATAGCCATGTCATTGCTTAAGTCTTCTCTCACTAAGTCATGTGAGCCCAAAATCATCGCGATCTTTAGTTTACGCGTCTGTTAGATGTAGGTTATCCTCGCGTGGCTGTGGCCACTGTCGCTAAAAGTGTAAAGAAGTCCGTTTCCCCGTTTCCTTCAGTTCGATCGTGGGCGCAGAAAGCAATAGTAACAAGTGTGTCGCAGGTATTCCTTACATTCATTGCGTGTCTCACAGGCTAAACAAACTGGGAAGTAGATACGGCGTTATTGTTGTTTTTACGGCTACCAATAAGCTAGGTAAGATATGCACTGCCTTCCAGAGAAAGAATGAGGGGGTAATAGACAAAAAGCAGTGAGACGGCTGCCCCTCTTATTCACCTGAGGGGCGGGGACGCAAGGTCTGCCGCATACTTTTACTCATTTGGACGTGTCCTGGCATTATTTTCTAAACAGCAGGGTCATGGCGACGCAGGTTTTTTGATGATAATGGCGGCAGATTTTGCATTCCAAGAAGCATTTACTTTTCATCCTTGCTGCCGGAAAGCCAGGGCCCAAAGACGCGCCATTGTGCGAAGCACGCCACCACTTCATTTTCAATTTTTCATTCATTGTGAGGCATGTTGTCGTTTGGACTCGACCAAGAATGAGGGGGGGGGGGGGGGGGTGTCGACGAAACCTAGCGCCCTCTAATGGGGAACCCTGCGCACGATTATGTGCGCAGTAACCGCGCGTGCACAACGAAAAACACCGCTAATGACAGCGTTTACGCAGGGTGACCATACGGCCCGGATCTGCTGAAGATTCATCGCTTGCGTTGTATTTCTCATCGTCTTTAAAGCGAAGCGCTACGTGCTATAGTCAGTATTTTTATTTCTTATTGTTTGCTTTGAAAGGAATTTTCGGGCCAGCTGTTGTATGTGTGACCTGGCCTGAACCCACTAACACACGCATGTAAGCACACACTAGCTCATTCACTCGCACCCACAGACTTACTTCCACTTACAAACTCACTGGCATTCACTCACTCGCTAGTGGTCGACGTTTATTACTCTTAATAAATAGTTATGGAGAAACCAGTACGATTTCTTTCGTAGCGACTGCCAATCGTATTCATTAGGAAAGTTTTTCAGTTTTTCGATACTAATTCTCTGGCGGTGACAGTGAGTAAACATGTAAAAGAATTAAGCAGCAGAGATCGATACAATACTGAAAGAAAACATACAGATGCATTCATTTTGCCTGGAGTGGTGTTATTTAATCAAGTGCAGGAAGCGAGGTGTTCGGTGCGCCGAAGTCTGAAACGTGCGCTCCTTCTCTTCATTACCACTTTCCTGTGCACGTCTTTAGTTTTATTTCTCGTTCTTTCTTTTTTTGTGTGTCCGTGCATATGCGTATCTGACACAACTTTTCGCTCTACTGCTCGTTCCTCACATAGACTGTAATTGACCCTTGTTTGTGAGTACATATTGACTCTTTTCGCTCGGGTTGGCTTTTCCAATATAACGCGCGTACCCGCGGCATCTGATGTTGCTTGCAGAACGCGCTGCGTTACGGTCGCGCATTTTTCTAAACTTTAATCAGCGCGAAGTCGTTTCTCAGTGCAGGTTTGTATGCTTACTGTGTGCGTGCATCGCAATGAGGATTATCCGCTTTTCGCGCATGCGTATGTTTCCGTTCGCACGCGCGCTCAATGTTCGCAAGATGCATTTTTGCTGATGCATGTATTCGCAGTTTCATTATAGAAGTAGTTTCCACCTTCTTCTGTATTTGCATAGCGCGTGCAAAAAAAGAAAAAAAAAAGAGGCACACGCTGTTAGTTCACACAGCGCGCGAGATGAAGCGTTGTCGTTTTGAATATAAATCACTGCTTGTTGGTAAGGAGGCAGGGTATGAGCCGAGGAAATTAAAAAATAAAGTGGCACGTAAGCCGCTGTGTTGGTGTTACAGCGGCTGCTGCGCACACGAGCGTTAGCATGTTTCGACTGAACCAATTTTTTGGCCTTGTTGATACTTGCTTCAACACATCTTTCGTCTCGAGTTAGCACAAGCGGAAAGCCGTGAAGTTGTGACCCGCATTCAGAAGTCTTGATGTTGCGGGAATGCAAAGAATTCTCTAGCGAAGGAAGTAGTGAAATTTAGGTGCATAATTTCCTGTGATGGTTTTCGATAAACAGGTTCCGTAACATTCGAGTTAACGTCTGTGGATTGTCCTTACTATACAGCCTACCAAAGGTCAATTCAAATCCTGCCAGCAGCCTTTACACTTCCTGCAGTTCCATCCTAATATCCTCCGAACTCTTTCCATTTTACACACCTTCAAAGGCTTCCAGTAAACGTCATATTGACGGTTTTCATGCATTTTCGTTAGACATAGCAGAAAGAATGTCCGAACACGATTCTCCACAGACTTTGAATTGAAGCACCTTCATAAACTTCTTGACATCATTTTCCTAATATTATGCATACACTTGCGCGACGTGACGTCGCTTATCTCGTCAGTATCTGGCGCAGCACTGGCCGCGCGAAGATAGCGTACAACATCGGTCTCTAGAGCCCCGCGTCGCTGATCGGTTTCCCTTATGTGTCGACGGCCCACATCTACTGACGAGGGAAAGTAGATGACGCAGTTCCCGAGGCAAGAACTGCGCAAGTTTCGGTTTTTCCAAAGTCATCATTTTAGAGCACAGCTATTAGGCGCCCGTTGCTGCGTTGAGCGGCATCGCCGTCGCCGTTGCCGTCGGTGGGACAACCGATAGACAAGAAAAAATCAAAAGAGAAAGAAACACCCCGGATCGAATGGAATTTAAACCCGAACCCTCTGCGTGGCAGTCGAGTATTCTGCCAATTCTACCACAGAGCCACGCTGGTGCTTGAAACTCATTTGCAAAAAGACCCTATAAAGTCGTCTTGTCGGGCAAAAAATCGCGTTAACTTATGTATTAGGTATATAGCGTGGAAGAACAGTAAAATAACAATCAGTCATCACACAATGGTAACTCCGCAACGAGCGTGTCGTTCAATGCTTCCCACCCACTGCAAAGTTCTCAGCCATAATTTCTCATTGTCATCAGCCACATGCTGCATCAGAAAAGTGCACATAGTACCTTACAGATGTGCAGCGGGTACCTCGCTTATCCGCAGAAAGACGAATAATGGCGTAGTGGGTGCTGTCCTACTTCACAAAAATTATGATTTATGACGTAGTCGACACTTTGCGAAAAACCAAAACTTCACACACAGTTGGCCTTGCACCAACACAAAGCTGTGCTCACAATTCACATTAGGCAGTATCGTATTGATCTGTGAATTTTTTTACCTGATGGGAGGAGGCCATCAGAAGCAGGGCACTCCGAAAGCAAGCACAGGCTATCCAGAGGGCCCAGGAAAAGGCGGAGCGTCACGGCGTTCTGCCCTCTACGTGGTCGCGGCCAGAGGTTACAACGGCCTCCCATTAGGGGGTCCTGTCAGTAACTCCTCAGGATCAAAAAAAGTTCGTAGTCTGTCTGTCTGCCAACGTTATTGACGTACTTGTGGAGGATATGGCTACAGTCGCTTTTGTCGATACCGGTGCAGCTGTTTCAGTTATGGACGCCGAATTTTGCCACTGAATTCGTAAAGTTATAGCGCCTTTTTCCGGAGTATCGCTTTATACAGCAAGTGCTCAGTCCATTTGAAGTGACGCTGTCTGAAGAGTTCGTGTGAACATTCAGAACGTTGTATACACGATACCATTCATTGTTCTGTCATCACGGTCCGCCGTGGTAGTGTATCGGTTACGGTGCTCGGCTGCTAACCCGAAGGTCGCGCGTTCGATCCCGGCCGCGGCGGTAGCATTTCGATGGAGTCGAAATGCTAGAGCCTCCTGTGCTGTGCGATGTCAGTGCACATTAAAGCATACCAGGTGGACAAAATCTCCGGAGCCCTCCACTACGGCGTGCCTCATTATCATATCGTGGTTTTGGCACGTAAAACCCCAACAATTATTAGTATTTTCTTTCATCGCGCTCCCACGCCATTATCTTAGGATGTGACTTTCTCTCACGCTACTGGGCCATAATCGAGTGCGCTCGGGCTGAGGATGTTCAGGTTGCTTAAGGGTACGAAACATGAACATACACGCGCTACGGTAGCCATTTGCACCCTTAAAGACGAGAAACCCGCTTGTCGAAACGTTGCCTCCAGTCCGTGTAGGAAATATTTCTCACCTCTCAGTGCTTTTTGCTTCATTAGAATCAGTTAAGCGTTATGAAAATTTATGAACACTTCTTAATCGGGAGTTGCTATCCGCCCACGATGCATATATGTATATATCTTTAAGATATGCACGCATACACAGAGTCTCGCCCACTCCACACGCCTTCCGCTACCATTCCACCGCCCATGGTATGGGTTCGATTGCCTTTCGAGTATCTTTGGATTATAAGAGGTGGTCTGTAGAAGCCTCCTTGTCCAGTAACAGGTTGAGGCTCGCATAGTGGTTCTCTCTAAGATTCACGTCCGAGTGGCGCATGTAGGAGACCAGTCGAATGATGCGGAAGTCGC
This sequence comes from Rhipicephalus sanguineus, assembly GCF_013339695.2. Classification (NCBI taxonomy): domain Eukaryota; kingdom Metazoa; phylum Arthropoda; class Arachnida; order Ixodida; family Ixodidae; genus Rhipicephalus; species Rhipicephalus sanguineus. The sequence goes on from NC_051183.1 coordinate 148,970,248, forward strand.
GGTAGATTCGAATAATAAATGGCGGTAGTGCGAATAACAAGTACCTATATGTTGTGTCATATTCGGTGATACAATAGAAAAACTTAGCGCTCGCCATAATCTGGAGCAAAAGAAAAGAAAAAGACTCTAGATTTCGGTGATTCGTTTCTTTTACGCGTGGGCGAATACTTTGTTTGAGAGCCGAGATGGTTTTCGCTGCATTAAAACAAGAGTCAGGATCGGTTCTATGCCTCGTTTTACAGCGAAAGCTGTTATGAGATCGTTTCTCCGGCAGTTTTTGGCGCCGTAGTTGTCCGCCGCCGCCGCCGCCGCCGGTGTCCGTAACCAGTATCGCTCGAAATAAGAAAAAAAAACTTAATAAGAAAAAAATTCCAGGATGGAACGAGGTTCGAACCTGGGCCCTCTGCGTGGGAGCCCAGTATTCAACCTCTGAGCCATGCCGGTGCTTGAAACTGCTTTGCAAAAAGGTCCTATACAGGCTTCATGTCGGGAAGGAACCACATTAGCATATGCAATATAGCGTGGTAGAAGATTAAAATAAGCACCAAGCGTCGCACAACGCGAATTCTGTAACCAGGAGTCAAACAATTGCGAATTGCGCAACGAGTAGGTTGTTGATTGCTTCCAACCCATTACAAAAGGGCTCTGCCATAATTCTTCATCGTCATCAGGCGCAGAATCAACAAAGTGCGCATAATCCCTTACATGCGTTTAGCAGGTACCAACGCTCTCTGTAGAATGACGAAAAATGGCACAGTGCCTGATGCCCTACTTCTAAAAAATTACGATTATTTATAGCGTAGTGGGTTCCTCGCGCATGATGACGATGAAGATTATGGCAGAGCCCTTTTGTAATGGGTTGGAAGCAATCAACAACCTACTCGTTGCGCAATTCGCAATTGTTTGACTCCTGGTTACAGAATTCGCGTTGTGCGACGCTTGGTGCTTATTTTAATCTTCTACCACGCTATATTGCATATGCTAATGTGGTTCCTTCCCGACATGAAGCCTGTATAGGACCTTTTTGCAAAGCAGTTTCAAGCACCGGCATGGCTCAGAGGTTGAATACTGGGCTCCCACGCAGAGGGCCCAGGTTGTTGATTGCTTTCAACGTTGCTTCCAACAACGTAGGATTTCGTGGCGAAGAGCCCGATAAAGGAAGACGTGTTAACGATACAGGTCTTCTACAGGCGCAAACTTAAATAAATAAATAAATAAATAAATAAATAAATAAATAAATAAATAAATAAATAAATAAATAAATAAATAAATAAATAAGGAAAACATTCTATACAGCACCATGGCTTCGATGAAGGCATCATTTTAGCTGCATAGATTTTTCCTTTTGCTTGTTGCCATTACAGAAATCCAGAGATGAGAAACGAGTAAATTATTGTTTATGAAGCAACAATACTAACAAAACGAAACATACATCAGATACCCTTCATACGCGTGTTCATCTGCCCATAGATCTTGAAAGTCGCGTCTTTACAGACGCAAACATTGGTCAATATTGTATATTCAAATGAGTGCGATAAAGTTTGCCGTGCTATTTTTTATTGACGAAGCCTAAAGATCATTTTACAAACGTTACATGGTGGTTGAGCAAAAAATGGAGTGAGCACTGTACATGATACCGCAAGTAAAGAAAACATTTCCGAAATGCGACGCTATACATTTATGGTTCAGGTGAAGAAACAAAATTACGATTACGCATGAAGGAAGAGGTTCATAGGTGGGAACTGCTGTCAGAGATAAAAGAAAACCAAGATATCAACAAAGCAGTTTAACAATCAACGTTAGCAAATGGAATGTGGCATATAGGATTAGCATAGCTTATAGCAAGAAATAACCATGCCATCACACAGCTTAGAAAGAGAGGAAGTTTTTACATCGAAGATAGTATTTGTAACTTTATATTGAACCATTGATACAAAGAACATGTAAGGAATTCCAAAATTATATAGAAGATGAAAGGAATATTTGTTTCGCGTAGGTAGTACTTATATCTGGCTGAAGACAGTGCGTCTTGCACAAAATCATAAGAGCCGTCCTGGTGTCTGATTGGTGACGGCATTGCACGACACAGCAAGACGGCGCAGTTGGATTCAATTTGTAACCACGGCTACCATATCTCCATAGTCGGGAATTGCGAACATGCCCCTATATTTTGATTTAGTAGCACATTCAGAAACCTGGTGGCAAAAAAAAAATATATATATGGTACAGTTTGGCTCCGAAAGCAACGTGGCATTGTGCGAAAGCGCATTCGACAGCCGCGGACAACGCGAGAAGCCGTTGGAATTTTGAAGTACACGTGCAATCGTGACAGGCACTCTGCCGATACGGGGGTGGAACGCCATGCCCGACTGGCCGAAGGAAATGTCTACAAGAGCCGCAGTGCCGAGCAACGCCTGGCGAGAAAGTATCGACCGGGACCAGCTCCCCAACCGAGCCAAACAGAAGCCTCGTGTTCTTTCCTGGCACCCGCGAGATCTCCGTCGGTAGCGTTGAAGTGCTCTCGCACTAAAACAAAACACTCGTACTGCACTACGACGTGTCTCACAATCGCGTCGCGGTTTTCGTTCGTAAAACTCAGAATTTAAGAAAACAAAGACTAGCCTAGGTACTTTGCTCTTCGCGCTCGTAGCAGTTAACTGCTTTGAAGGCTCTTCGCTGATTCGTTGCAGCCGGACATTGCGCAGTTTTCTGTGGTACCGCTTAGCCATCAAATATATCTTGGACTTAACTAATCTTCTGCAGTTACAGCATCTCTAAATACGGAGCCTATTAAGCGGATTAAGTGAAACTGATTGAGCTTAATTTCGCGAAGGAAGGAAAGAACTATATGAGTTTAACATTACGTAAAAAACTTAAAGGGGGTTGGGGCAGCAGTTTGCTGGGCCATGTCGTCGGGCATTTCCGAGGCTGGGGGTAGAGTCCTGCTACGGAGTTCCAGGGTGAGAAAAACCAGCGCACTCCACCAATTGACAGTGTGCGTTTAACGGTGTAGGTATGGAAAGCGTTTATAGTATCAAGAGCAATGGGAAAGCAGGCAGCGGCCAAGAGGAGCGAGCCCGAGCTGTCTTCTTGGGCTTTCTATAGCTACCCTTATTTGCCACCACACACAATAATAATTATTAATTGTTGGGGTTTAACGTCCCAAACCCCCGATATAGTTGAGCTTATACACACAATGACAGAAGTGATGCCGGCCCACGATTTCTGCATGTCGCGAAAAGTTTCGGTCTTGTTCCTCCGCAGTTAGCCGTATGGTCTTGCGAAAGTATACAACGGTGGAAGCACGTACGAGCAAATGTCGCATTTGCGTGTCGGAACGAATACGCAAGTGCATATTCGTTGCAGTGACCGGCCGATGTTGACCGAGCGTAACGGAATAAAATGCGCACGAAGACATGCACGTCGTCTCCAGTGGCCCGTGCTGCACCCTTCGCGCTCCAGCTTCGTGAACGTTGACGCGTGTCTTGCGCTATCGATAGCGACGTCTTCGTGGAGTCACCGTCGTCTCTCGCTCTGCGCTAGAGCGGCTCTTGCGAGTTGGGTGCGCATGAGGCCGGCGAATATTGCGTCCTGTCGATCAGGCGGCGGTGCGCGAGTCCGATATTTCGTGTACACGCAGCCCGGCTAGGCTTTAAGGCACGTATTATAGCGGAATGTCAGGCAGCGTGTGGATACGACGGCCGAAAGGTATTACGCGTTGTCGGATAGTCTGTGCAATCACGCCATCTTATCGCCTACCTGCAGTCGACAATTCACCCTGCGCCGGTTGGCATCGATGTCGTCGAACATGTGAACATATGAATGCATGGGTGCTTTCAATGTTTCCATATTACCGCGTCCGTGCCATAGGGCTGTGTGGAGTTTCCTACAACGATTGGGAAATTCTGGCACTGCCGTCTTAGATATCGGTGGGCGCACCAATTCATGCAGAAAGGTGGAATTTGGCTAAACGTGTAATTTGGGGATAAGCGTATTCCTTGCGTCTTAAAAAGATCATTGCGCTTTAGGTAATTTTCTGTTTTGTGCCATACGTAGCCTTGAAAACGCAGTCAACTGCACCGCTTATGCGTCTGCCGAAGGTCTCCCATCTATGCTGCGTTTAGAGAAGTTATATTGCTTCGAAATATTGGCAAATGAAGGCGAATACACCGCAACAAATACAACTAAGGAAACGCTTTAAGCCGCAAATATGGAGATTATCAGGACCATGCAATACCCGCCATTTTCATGGTATCTGTATGCATTCTAAAAAGACAGGGCGTGCAAACATGGACACAAGAAAGAAGTCAGGACACCACTTCTTTCTTGGGTCCGTGTTTCCACGCCCTGTCTTTTAAGAATGCATACTTACCAACTAGCTCAGCTCTCTGTTAATCTAAGTATCTGTATGTCCGCGTCGTCGTGTTTGCCTGCAAAATTTTTGGATGAACTCATGACCAGGAGATTTGCCTATATATTTTTTTCTTTGAAGCGCAATTGATTGCTTTGCCTCGTTAAGGCAAATAAACGTAATACAAGGGTTATATTGCCTCGGAATATGCGAAATGTGATAAGCTTCAACATAGTGAATTTACAGCGCGAAAAACGAGAGACAAAAGAAGAAATACTACACAGGACAAGCGCTGACTGCCAACTACAACATTTATTGCGCATAACCCATGCCTAAATAACATCGCTGCGTACCACGTGAACATGAGGGGGCGAAAAGGTAAAAACTTATTACAAAAATTCAAGGTTACAAGGTTTTTTTGTAATAAGTTTTTACCTTTTCGCCCCCTCATGTTCACGTGGTACGCAGCGATGTTATTTAAGCATGGGTTATGCGCAATAAATGTTGTAGTTGGCAGTCAGCGCTTGTCCTGTGTAGTATTTCTTCTTTTGTCTCTCGTTTTTCGCGCTGTAAATTCACTATGAACGCTTACCAACTAGCCCGGCTTAGCACTCTTTTGAAGCTTCAACATTTCTTCACTTACATTCTTCAGGCACATGGTTGTGACGGAGAATAATTGTGCAGTCATACAGGTAAACATCGAGGTATTTAATAGGGGAAATTGAAGACAGAAATATATATCTCACAGTACAAAGCTCGCAGAACGATGGTAGCGGCAAGCGCGATCGTCGATCGCGGACAATTTGATCAGGGTGTAAACACGTCGGTATTTATCAAGTCTCTACGCACACTCTAGCCTCATTATTGGTCTTCGCGTCTGTTCCACAATTAAATCAGCTAACCGCGTCGTAAGCGCAATCTTATCAGAAGGCCCAAAAAGTGTCATGAATATTGCCATGCAATCTGGCGTGGCCTGCGCCGAGCGGCAGCACTGAGTTTATAGCCGGTGACATATGGTCCCAACCAACTGAAAAAAAAAGTACGCGTGTCAATGATCCCGTTTGAAACAGAATCGTCTCGGTGCTGCAAAAAATTATTTGCAAAAAACAAATTATTTGTTGGCGCAGATACACAGTGTCCTGAATCCTAGACATTTACAGCTTCTCTGCAAAAATGCACTGCGGCTACCATCCGATGGCTTCGTAATGCGAGAAGTTACAGTGACATTTCACTCCGTGATCGTCGGCGACGTTCAAGCGAATTGGTTCTATTCCCTTGTGATTTGCCCCTAGAACGCCTCTTTACATTAACCAGGATGGCTTTGACGCACACTATGACAATAATTTGACAAATGGGGCATTTACACTTGCGCGTAAAAGGGGCACACCCGGTACCTCCTCACCCAAGCATTGGGAAATAAAATGTTAGGGGTCATAAATTGAGACGTGCCCATGTTTGATTGTGCAAACCAAGCCCGTAGCCTTGAAAGTTTGGTGAAGTAGGTGTTTTTACCAATAATAAATAATGAAAATTGGTGTTTTTCTCCAATAGTCGAGGTTTTCAGCAAGTACCCCCCCCCCCCCCTTTCCGAAAAAATTCCTGGCTACGGGCCTGGTGCAAACAATATGCCTTGTTGGGCTAGTTGGTGCAAAGCTACTTGATAGATGTGGCGCATGAGAAAAATGATTTGTCAACGCGGTCACACAATCTCCTGTATCCTTCCGGCGACATAAGCTACAGCACGTGTGTACCGCCACACTTCCGCAAGGAAGATTTCTGCTTCGGCGTGGGGCTGCGACGTTCGGTGACCAGCAGATAACGCTCACTGAGGCGCTCCCCCTGGACTCAGCCCGGTTAGTGATGCTTTTTTGCCGCAAGCTTGCCTCCATATCGACCCCGAAATTAGATAGATTTATTCCCATATTAAATTCGTAGTTATTCTTGAAGGAAAGCTGCCACGCTTTTTCGCGTTATATACACGATTTTGACACTGCAAATGCTGGAGAACTCTGGAATTAATGTTGTGCACTAAAAACTTCGAGGACGCTTGGGCTCCGCCTTCTAGAGTAGAACGCGATAACGTAATCGGCCATCGTGCGCATCTCCTTCAACCGTACGGCAAGGAAAGGAATGTTTGTGCGCGTAACGTTGGACATTTCAAAATATCCTAGAATGCCTACTGCATGTAGAGTTGCGAAGTGCCTACTACGCAATAATTCCTCCTTTAGCGAACTTGCGAAGTACCCACTAGGGGTACTTAAGGTGCCATGTGCACCTGCACATCTGCACACTTTGTAATGGGTGGGCAGCTTGTAACCATATACTCGTTGTGCAATTCATATGTTTTGACGCCTGGTGCGATTATACGAATCTGGCAGGCAATATTACATGCGTAAAGGACACTGTTCGCACTACATGAAATTCTTACAGCGTTTTTTGTAAAAAGCAGTTTAAGGCACTGGCGTGGCTCAGTGCTAGAACACCTGCTTGCCACGCAGAAGGCCCTAGTTCGATTCTCACTCGGATCAAAATTTGTTATTATTTATTTATTTGCATCTTCACTCACGAAAACGGCGATTTTTGCTCACAAACTACGACGCCGCCACCGACGCCGACACCAGGATTTCTGGGAAACGAGCTTTTTAACGCTGGCGCGTTAAAATTTTGCATTCTAGTGTCTATATCTTGCTTTTACACCACTTTGTAGCTGCGAAGTAGTTGTAGGAACAACTTCTCTATCTTTAACCGCTATTACTTAGTCATCCGGGTCGCTGTCAACTGCTGTCGTTTGGTGAACAGGTACAGCGAACACTGTTATATGACATTTGTCCACCTTCGCGTTCATGATACCGCAAGTTTCGCTTCGTAACCTGTTTCTTCTTCTAACAGTAGCCACGAAGATGCGGTTTATGAACGTTTTGATACTGTAGATCCTGGCAAGTTCACTGGAATAGAATAGGAGCGGTAGGAATCAGGTTAAAAATGGAGGCACGGCATGTGTTCGTGTTCGTCTCATCTCAGCCAATGACTCTATTGGATTTAGAAAAAAAGAAGATCAGCAAAATTGCTTGCTGAGGATCGGCCCATAAATATACAGTGTGACGCCAATTATATAATAATGATAATGAAATGCCTAATAACCTATGAGAAAAAATGAACCTTCCGGAAAGTTCCCGTGTGCCCCATGTGTCCCGTGTCTTCCTTGTGTTTCGTTTCGTTTGTGCTGTTTTTACCTATGAACTATGCATCACCAACTAGCTTGCCAGAAAATATTATCGTTGGCGCCAATTGCCTCAAAGTTTTAACCAATTTATTTTCGAAAAGCTTGATGACGTCCACGCAAAAACTGTTGCTTCTGTATTCAGCTAAACGCTCATATGCTGCGAACACGTGATTGATGACGTGAGGCTGCATTCTGGTATTCCCCATTTAGTTATTCAGACAGCCATCTGTAGTCAAATATTTTGGCCACAGCGTGTACCTGCCTTTTGCGCAAAAATACGATCGCAGATATCCCATCGCCGCGACCGCGCGGAATGTGCGTTCCCTGAATGCTTGCTGTTAAGAGCTAGCGTATGTGAAGAACTTTAGGCTTTTTTTTTCTCCAAGTTTATTTGTTGACTGTAAAAACTTCCCTCGTTTCGGAGTATTTACACAAATGTCCAGCAGCATTTTTGTGTGCTGTTTTCGTAGAACGCCAAAAGCCAAACCTCTGAGGAGCCCGCCGCTGCGTGCTAGGTAGAATAACGCCGGCGCGCTCCTCATAGGTTTTGTCGTCGGAGCTCTAGAGAGATAGAGCGAATTTATTAGAAGGCAGAGAGGTCGGCCTGAGCTTGAGCGCTCTAGCCTGCTACTCTGCACAGGAAAAAGGGGAAGGGGAAAAAGAGTAATGAAGACGATGATGGGGACAGGAAGAGGTGATGCGTATGCACAATAACCACGTAACACAGTGGTCTTCTTAAGGTATATTGTCACGTCCTGTACTCTTGAGAAAATCCATAAATGCCTTTGCAGCAGTCGTTGATGGTGTCTGGTCGGACATTGCGGACAATAGATTAGTTTCACTTAGAGTGTTCACACCGATGCCGGCCAACGTTGAAGCCAGCGTCTTCCGTTCGGACACGTACAGAGGGCAGTCGCACAATATAGGGGCGAAAGTTTCATCTACTTGACAGCGCTCACAGTTCGGGCTGTCTGGACGGCCGATACGGTGCGCGTAGCGTCGAGTGAAGGCGACGCCTCTGATGGGAAATCCGCATTACAAGCCCTTCATTCATGCTCAAGAAATGTACAATATTACGTATTGGCTTCCGAAATCATACAAGCATTAGATATCACGCAACGAAATGGTCACTATATCATCTTCCAATGGGCACTTGGACACTGTGGCTTGGCAGGCAACGTGCTAGCTGATGGTACAGCAAAAGCCGCTGCGGATGACAGAGCCGTTCTCGTAAAAATTACGTATTCGCGAAGTCACGTGAACTCTTTGTTAAGATCGCTTATGCGAGAGTTCACAACAACTTACTGGTCTAACCGAGACCTAGGCGTGTGCGGGAAACAGACCCTCACATGACCTTTCGACTCCCAGCTAAAATAAAGCGAACGCCACGCCAATCTGCTGCACCGGAGCTCTACGAAAACACCACATGGAAGCCCTCCTGGGCATTTCTTTGAATACTTTGAAACGACGGAAGCCTTTAAAGCCAAAATAATATTTGACAAAAAGAAGCGCAGAATTGTTTACCAGCGCAATTTCTTCGCAGAATATGTACAGTGAGCGCACATTGCACGCTGTCGCCGCGATGGGATATCCTCAAACGAGCTTCTTGCATGAAAGGAAGGCAATTCCTGAGGGCGAACTATGCTACAAACACTCTTACATTGGCCTGTCTGTATAAATAAATAGGCTATACCAGAATGAAGCCTCAAGCGATCGTGCGGCCGCATTACAACACATGCAACCGTTGCTGCGTGGGCGTTATCAACGATTTTAGATGCGAAGTATCTTAAGGCGGAGCTCAATCCGGTGGTGGTGGTGTGCGGCGTGACCACCCTTACTGCGCATGCGCATACCGTCTCCACACACCTCCTCTCCACTCACCCTCTCCCATATCCCTCTCCACTTTCCCTCTCCCCTCCCCCTTCCCATACCCCTCTCCCCTCCCCCTTTCCACTCTTCCTCTGAAACGCGGGCTAGACATGCCGAAATTCTCTCCTGCGCAACGCCGCGTTGAGCTCGAGCGCATGCGCGTTCCCTCCCCTTCTCTCTCCTCTTCTACGCTGCCCCCTCTCGCCCGCCTGTCGACCGCGTTCCCCGCTCGCCCTGTGAGAATTAACGGCCAGGCTAGATGGAAGATACGACGCGCGTAGCGTCCCTCTTTGCGTTCCACGACGCGAGATCGGTAGCATGCACAACAAACGCCAACGGAACGCGATCGTGCAAGTGCTCCGGCTTCGCATCGCCTCATGGTCCCCTTTAGCGGGAGATGGTGTAATTTTAGAGAATAATTTATCAAAAGCTTTAAGGATATTCAATGAATAAGCTACAGAAAGTGTCGCTGTTCTTGCGCAAAGAAAAAAATTGGCAGATGCCACGTCCCGTGGCAATCAACGTTATGCGAAGCATGCATAAGGATGTTTTCTATGTCGCTCTTTTAATATCACTATCATCACATGTGCCACTTATGATCATGCATTCAGCCACTTAGCATCAGGCGGATGGGTGTAGTACTGCGTAAATATATTTTCAAATTTTATACGCATTGACGTATCTGGAAACGACGCAAGGGTTTTCATAGTTGCGTAACGACGGCACGACTACGTCGGCGCTACCAGCACCAGCAGTGGTAGGATGAAACGGTGTTCTTATATTCGTCCTTCATGGTAGTTAACGCACACACGCGTCAAGAATACGCGTCCATGTGCGGAGCGCATTGTTGAAACTTCGTTATCCTGGGCACCATCAATGTGATCAGTGAGCACCACCAGCAGAAGAAGAGTTGTAATCAGATCCCGTCCGCTATTGCAGCGATGAGGGGCCTATGTACAGTGAAGTATGATGTATAGTTGAGCTGTTGAAAATCGTTGATGCCTCTTATGAACAAATGATCAATGACACCTCCGTTCCTCGTCGTGGGCACGAGATCTTGGCAGGCCCTGTGCACATCGAAGACGTCTTTCATATACTGTGTGAACCAGGTGGTGTTGGGTTTTGAGACATCCACTTTGTAGTCACCGGCAATGATGAGCGGCGTGCGAATTCTCTCGGCAGAGTTGTTGTTGCCAGTGTTCACAGCGGTTGTGGCGTAATTTCCAAGAAATGCTGATATGAAGGTTGTCGCTGAGTCCTTTTGCGCTCCGGGGCTCAGGTAAATGGCGGCGAGCGCGATGTCGCTGTCGTTGTATTTTATGCGCACAACACACAGGTCGCCGATTCGCCTGGTTGTGTCTGTGTCTTCGTGGTCTGGAGGTTGGCACAGTGCGACGGCGGCAATGTTGAAGTTGCGCACTGCTGTGTTCCTATATATGGCCACGCCGGCGCATCTGCAATGAGGCCGCTTGCTGTGGGCGACGCGTTGGAATCCCCTGATGAAAATGGGCTCATCGCTCCAGCCTTCAGAAAGGACGAGTATGGAAGTTTGTCGGAACACAGTGTCTTCGTCAAGGTCATGAACGTGCGCGTGCAGAGACTGGATGTTAAGAGTGGCGAGCGTGATGTGTTGTCTGTTATTGTGGCGCCGCACGAAGGCGTCAGTCTGGTCAGGGACAATATCCAGCCGCCTTTTTGCTAGCCGGGTCACTTCGTGCGCAAGTTGTCTGTCGATGGAGCCACGCACGTGATGAAACTTGAAATCAGATTTCGCGTTTGGAGGTATAAGTCCTCAAGGCTGGTAGCCCTGGAGAGTGCCACGTAGACCAGCCTCAGGGGATGGCGCTTGTCGTATTCGTACACAACCTCGGTGTACGTGGCCCCTTGCGACTTGTGTATAGTCATAGCATTGGCTTGCGCGAGGGGAAACTATTATCTTGCATGTGATGCCTTGCCCTGCGTAGATTGTGGTGGTCGTGGTTCGCACTCCCATGGGCACCCATTGAGATTTTATGGAGCGGTTTGCAACCGTGACGTGTTTCATCCTAGCTCGAGCGACGATGCCTACTGCGGATGTTGGAAACTCCAGCCACAGGCGCACTAGGTTGGCGTGTTCGTCACGCTCGATGTGCCGCAAGGTGCCCATGATTCCATTAACGAGGCCATCGCTGACGTCGATGTTGGCCGTGATCATGTAGGGCTTGCCGACGCTTAGACAAATCGAGGCTGGTAGGCCACCCATGTCGCTTGCGTTCATCTTGGCCACCTTGGCCAGGGTATCCCTGTGTGCCTGTTCGTTCTTGTAGCCAGTTATGCTATCGCATGCGGGATGACATAACACGTCGTCCGCAGCCTCGAGGCATTGTGCGTTATAGCGGTCGACATCTGCATTGCTGTAGTATAGACGTATGCCGTCCGGGCACTTAGCGGCAGCTTCCTCGTGTGTTACAAAGCGGCTTTCAATCAATGTGATGTCATCATCTCTCAGCATGAGGCCATCGCCCAGTCTGGTAAGAAATGTAGAGAACACTGCGTCGTTCTGGCGGACCACGTAGACGCGTGGATGGCAGTCGAGCGTCTTCCAGGGGTGTTCTGTCTTTAGCTCCCTCACTTGCCTTGCGCTTCGCCTATACACCTCAGTAGCCTTAATCGGAGGCAATTGACGAAGGTCGCCGCACATCTAGACGTCGAGGCCTCCGAAGGATTCGTGGAAGTTCTGCGTGATCTGGCGCAGCCGCTCGTCCACTTTGACCAGCACCTCGGAGCCCATCATGCTGACCTCGTCCACGAAGATTGCCCTAACGTCCCTGAAGGCACATCGGTAGGTATTGAGGTCACTGTGACGTAGGCCTACGTCATCCTTCTTCATAGTTATCTTTAGAGCCGAGTGCACGGTGACGCCTCCAATAGCACTGCCCGCCTTTCCCGTGGTTTCCATGGCTACATAAGCGTTGCTGGCTGACCCCGGGCTCGTATATAGGCGGTTGTAGGTCTCCTTCAAGAGGTTAATTGTAAACGTCTTGCCACATCCCGCTGGCCCCGTCAGGAAAACTCTGATGGGTTTCGCATCGGGTAGTTGTGATGGATGAACCACCTCGAGGATTAGTGAGCGCTGCTCGTTGTTTGTGAGGCGCATGGCGGTACAGTAGTCTTTTGCACACATAGCATCGTCTCTGATCCTCACTGCAGTGCATGTGTTTCCTGCCCTGCCTGCTGAAGTAGCGTGCACGATATCCAGATTTTCGTGTAGGTCCACCGATAGAACGCTGGGATCACGTACAACATTTTCTTGTTGTTGGTGTATTTCGGCGATGTTTAGCTGCAGAATTTCTCTGCACACCTGTTCGAGTTCTTCCCCAGAAATATTTCCCTCGAACTGTCTTTTTTTGCCACGATTGCATCGATGTGGGTCTCGTACAAGGTCTTAAAATCGGTTAGGATCTCGGTGATCTCGCACCGAAACGGGTGAAACAGCACGACCATCTCCCTCATCAAGTTGTCCGTGTCGTCCTTCTTATAGTTTCGATAGCTGATGACCCTGGGCATCTTTCGGCGTCGGTACAGGCCTTGCCGTGGGTTATATGTGTAATTGGCGACGAAGTCCGCGAGGTAGACGTCGTTCATTTCTTCGGGGCGATCCTCGTACATTTGTACGACGTTGAGCTTCGACACATTTGTTGAGTTGTCATCTTCGTCGTCGAGTGGTCGCTGTTGTTTGCGGACGCGCACTCGCTCGTGCGGGTGCATGGTAGGTGTGAATGCAACCTCGCGGCTGCAATCAGACATGCCGAGACGAAGCAGGATCACGCAGCTTCTTCGGTGCTCATTTCGACGCCGTTAAGCAAACGCACACCGAGCTCCGTTATAAGCTTGCCGAGAGCGAGGTCTGGGTGATGCTTCTCGATGTCCGCCAATGCGTTGTGCAAATTAGAGAATCCGCGGTTGGACTTGTTTATGTAATCCACCACGTAGGCTGCGCACGAATAGGCATCCACAATTAGCTGCAGGTCCATGTTAGAATACAGGACGGATGCGATCCATGGATTAAAGGCGTTGATGAATTTTTGGTGGGGCTCTCTCTTTATAAAAAAATCGGCAGATGCCACGTACCATGGGAGTCGATGTTATGCGAAGCATGCTGCGGGAAGGTGACTGTGGCGTAATTTTTTTTACTGAGCGAAAGGTTACAAAATGACGCTAAAGATTTGTATAAACTTTATACGCACACATATATGTTGAAGAGCCGCATATGTGTTATATAACCAGTTATTTACAGCTGGGTAACGCTTCCAACGGTAACGTGGGTATCAGCAGCAACACCAGAAGCGGTAAGCTGATATGTAATTCTTATACTTGTCCTTTATGATGGAGAGCGCACGCACGTTTCACGAACCCGTGTGCATCTCTGGAAGAGGTTCTTGACAGTTCTTGAACAAGGTCAACATCACCGTGATCAGTGAGCACCAGCAGCTGGTCATGACTTGTCATCGGATGCGGTCGTGATAGCGATGAACAGGGGTCCATGTGTAGTGAAGTATGATGTATAGTACAGCTGTTGGAAATTGTGAATGCCTCAGTCATTTCGTCGACAAATTGTCGATATAGGCCATCGAGGCTGTTAGGCCTGGATAGTGCTACGTAGAACAACATCAGTGGATGGCGCTTGTCGTATTCGTAGACTACCTGGGCGTATGTGGCCTACGTAGCCTAGTCTACAAAGCTGTTGTCAATCTGGCATCATCCTCGGTCAGCATAAGGCCATCGCCCAGCCTCGTAAGAAATGAAGAGGACTCTGCGTCGTTCTGGCGGACTAAGTGCACTTTACGGTGCGATGATGTGAATATCATACGTAACTTTCGTTGATGTATTCCTCCGGTGTCGAGCAATGTTTATTAGACTGCTATGAAAGCGGAGACAACACTGGAACCACTGACGTTAATCTGATATGACGCCTGTATCGCAGGAGTACGCATCGTAGGAGTATCATGTAGTGTTTATTGCTTTCTTGCAGTCAGATAGCCAGCACCACAACCACAATTGATTACGCCTGCATAGGCTGTTTTTCCAAACCAGGTTATAAACCTGGCGTAGCTCTGTGGTAGAATACCTGATTGCCACGCAGAATGCTTGGGTTCGATTCCTGCTGGGATCCTAATTTTCATTCTTTACATTCGTCAGGTCAACGCTACCGATGTCAGTTTTACTTAACGCTGTCGCATTTAAGTTAACAATGTCTGTTCTCGCCGTTCCTGGGTAGATATATACAGTCAGTCACCTGTGGCGCATACCCGTACACCGCGGCCCGTGGTAAACGGGTATGTGCCATAGGTGTCTGGTGGAAAGGGTTTGACGACGTACGCGACAAGATTTTCGCGTTATTCATGTCATGACACTACAGTCATATTCGTCAAATCCTCTTACCCTCCCATGCCAATGTTGGTCTACACCAAGCTAACGAGGCGATCATGAGAACGCCCAGACGTAGGCGGCTAGATAGATAGATAGATACGTAGATAGAAACGCTCAAAGTACCAGAGGTTCGCTAAGAAATGCTTCGCATTTAATATGGTGGGCCGGCTGATGCCCGCCTTCAGCACCCGGATGTAATCGTCATCTGTGGCGATACCATTGTTGTGCCAGAACTCCTTAACGGTAGCATACTGTACTTCCTCTAAGTTGCAGTGCATAGTCTTGTACTTTTGGCGTAGAACCGTGAGCTCGGCTGGATTTCCTTCGTTCTTTATGGTGGGAGTGAGGATACGCGTCTCCTTCATTGGCCAGAAGGGAGCATTGATTCTGCACACCTTCTTTGTTTTGTCGCGCTTGTAGCACGTAAAGGTGTGCTGGTGTATTTGGCAACGTTCGCGCTTGAGGAGGCTGGTATCCAGGCTCATCAGAGTTGACGAAGGCAACTGTACGGGGCATGTCGTACTCAAGTCTTCCTGTGGTGCGTTGTTGAGCCATATGAGCACGTGTCCATGTACGCTCCCTCTCTGCTGGAACTCTATACGCTTGAAGTAATCCACCACGTGATGAGTTCCGAAGGGGGAGATCTTGGTGATCTGTAGCGCCGCCATGATGGTACGGACCAGCTTGTCCAAGAAGAGAGCACAAATTACTGTGTCATTGTTGACGAGCTCTGCCTTGTAAAGAGAGTGCATGTCGTTGACCTTGCGGCGGCGCGCCTCGTCCGGCTCCTTCAGTTTCTCAATAGGCGCTCATTGTGTAGCTCGGACATACTGAGTGTCATAAAGAGCGTCGGTTTTCCAAGCTGCCTGATCATCCCAAAAACATCTCTTCCTCTGCGCCCAGTAATACACGGAGTTGGGTATTCCCCTGAGGAACGCAAAGTCAGAGTCGATGCACTCCTCTACAAAACTGTGGTCTTGTAGGAGCTTCTTCGTAATGTTTTCAGTCGCCTGAGAGTTTCTGAAAGTGACAGCAAGACCAGTGCATATTCGGAACGGGAGGACTTTCATTGTCATATATAGCACGTGGGACGGTACAACGCCGCGCCTGTCGGTACGACGAATTTCGCTTGTCGCAAAGTAAAAAAATCGCCAGGCCTGCGCGGAAAGCGCAGCACAGTCACAGCGAAAGCTGGAAAAGCGGCATTTCTAGAGCTTGTTGTAAACTCTCTCGGGGCTACTAATACAAGTACACTAGCAAGGTACCCACTACGCCAAAATTCGTATTATTTGTGAAGTTGGGAAGCACCTACAATGCCATTATTCGTCATTGGGCGGAGAAACGAAGCACCAGCTACACATATGTACGGCATTAAGTGCACTTTACGTGACGACTGACGACGATGAAGAATTGTGGCTCAGCCCTTTACAATGGGTTGGAAGCTTTAAACGGCTCACCAGTTACGTAATTCGCTTTGTGTTGCAGTAAGAGTTTGGTCTGGGCGAGTTGGTTCATAGCAATGGGAAGGCACAGCGCAACTGAGACAATGGACAAGAACACACACCTTGGCCAGCGCTCGTTTGTGTTGCGTGTTCTTGTCCATTGTCTCAGTTGCGCTGTGCCTTCCCATCGCTTTGTGTGACGCCCGGTCGCTATTTCACTCTCCCACCATGAAATATAACGTACGTTGAGGTGAGAAAGAGAGACAGAGAGGGTGGGGGGAACTTTATTGAGACCCTGAGGAAATCGATGATGGGCTTATGGGCTTCCTTGGCAACCAATGCAAGTGCACTTGCGAGGAACCCAGTACACTATATATCATCCTAATTTCTGTGAAGTAGGGAAGCAGCCACTATGCCATTTTTCGTCATTCAACGGAGAGCCGTGGTACCCGCTAAAAACATGTAAGGCATTATGCGCACTTTGTTGGTGTTGTGCCTGATGATGATGAAGAATTATTGCAGAGCCCCCTGTAATGGGTTGGAAGCATCCAACAGCCCACTCGTTGCACAATTCGCATTGTGTGGCGCGTGGTTATTTCATTCTTCTACCACACTAAATTACATATGTTAATGTGGTTCCTTCCGGACATGAAGCCTGTATAGCGTCCTTTTGCATGGCACTTCCAAGCACCGGCATGGCTCTGAGGTGCCACACTGGGCTCCCACGCAGAGGACCCAGGTTCGAACCCCGTGCCATCCTGGAAATTTTTTCTTATTTCGTTTTTTCTTCTTATTTCGAGCGATAGTGGTTACGGACACCGGCGGCGGCGGCGGCGGAAAGCTACGGCGCCAAAAACGGCCGTTGAAATGATCTGATAACAGCTTTCGCTGTAAAACTGTTGGCCGTACCAAGGGGTTTATACGGCGGGTGTGGCCGAAGTAGATTTGCGGGAAGGAGAGCTCTTCTGCGTGCTCGTCGTACAGAAGGCTTTGTGGAGTGATGTTTTCGCCGGGGCTTATGTCGAGGTATGCGGTGTCGTCCCATATGACTGTCTCCTGGCGTAGCGTCAGTAGGCGATTTGCATGCATGGGATCGTCTATCGCGGCGTCGTCGTCTTTCAGGCCCTCTGCCATCTCCATATCATCCACCTTGGCCAGATCATTTAGGCACTTGTCGATAGCCCCATCCGGCACCGATACGTGGTAGCGGATGTACAGCGGGCTTTTGCACAAGTAATCGAGCCAGACCTTCAGTTCCGCCTTACGCACCACACCTGATACGTACACTGATTTTAAGGCCCTCATCTTCTTCAAGTTAACGAAGATGCCCATGTCGTCGGACACATGACGTGGGAGTGACTGGACCATTTGATCAACTTCGACGGGCACGTTTATCACTTGACCCACAATTCCGAATTGTCCCCCGTGCATGAGGCGACGGATCCGCATGAATGGTATCTGGGGCGATAGCAGCCGCTCGCTGATCTCGTTGAGCGGGGGCAGATGTGGCGGCTTGGGCGGGTAAACGAAACCGTTTGACCGCGAGAGCCGGGGCACCTTCCCTTTGGCTATAGTCGATCGGCAAGTACCGCACACTCGAAAGGTGGTTACATCTTCCTGGGGAAAGTGAGGAGCGAGTACGGAAACGAAGCGGTCTAGTATTCTTGAAACGTCGGACGCGAACCATAGGCGATCGCAGACGCTGCATGACGACGTCCCGAACGGATTATCTAAGAAATGCTTCTTGAAGTATTTGTTTGCACCAGCGTACGAGACAGTCATGCGGTCCTGTTGATGACGTGCTGCACGCTGCAAACGTGCTGCTTCGCGCACTTGTTGCAGTCGAACGGCGCGGGATTCGCCCTGTCGTGCTGCATGGTGTGAACGTGCCTCGTCACGCATCTGTTGCAATGTGAGGGTGCGGGCTTGTCCTTGTAGAGATGCATGGTGAGAACGAGCCCTTTCTCGCATCTGTTGTGAGCTAGTGGAGCGATCCTCGCCTTGCAGTCGTGCGCGTTGAGATCTAGCCGTTTCTCTCATCTGGCGCAAGCGAACGGCGCGATCCTCGCCTTGTAGTCCAGCGTGTTGAGATCGAGCCATTTGTCTCATCTGTTGTAGGCGAACGGCGCAGTCCTCGCCTAGTAGTCTTGCATGTTGGGATCGGGCTGTTTGTCTCATGTGTTGCAGACGAGCAGCGCGGTCCTCGCCTCGTAGTCCTGCATGTTGAGATCGAGCCGTAAGTCTCATCTGTTGCAGGCGAGCGGCGCGTGCTTCGCCTTGGCGCGATTGATGTTGTGGACGGGGAGTTTCTCGCATCTGTTGCAAGCGAGCAGTACGTGCTTCACCTTGGCGCATCGCATAGCGACGGCGAGCACTTTCGGCACGGCGACGCTTGCGGGCTTCAAGCTCTTCGGCTGTCGGAATCCTCTTGGGACGTGGCATGAATGTAGCGGATGAATGTCAAAGGCGAAAACTCACTGTTTCGTTGGGGCTGCACATGGCATAACTTGGAGAACGACGGCAAGGATCGCGGAATTAGGCACAGCAAGCGGCGTGTGCATGACATGAATGAAATGGAATGTCACGAGACCACGTGTCAGCTGTTCGTGTGCACGAGCTCCGACCGACGGGCTATTTCACGTGGTGAACATAATTTATATGTATGTTCGGTGTTACTGTGTTCATTGAGACTCTGAATCAGCTGTGACGCATACTCGAAGTGTGTTGCTATCCAAACGCTTCTCTTTGTGCTCTGAATTCTTCGGTGAAATTTTTGGTCTTGTTGCCTCGGCTCCCCGTCTTGCGGCCATGGACGCGGAGCATTCCAGAGGACCTCCTGGCCAGAAGTCATCTCGGCCGTCCACAGCGAGGAAAAGAGGAAACTCCCCCAGTGACACCGAGGACACAGAGCTGTACTCAGCTTCGGGAGACGACTCATCTGATGACGATTTCATCCCCGTCCGGAGTAAGAGGGCGAAGAGGAAGGTCGTCAACGCAACCTCGCCCACTCCCGCGAGTACGGCGACTATGAAGTCAAGGCTTGAGCGTTGGCCGCACGTCATCATCTTCGTGCCGGAAGAGTCCTCGGGAAACTTGCGACTGCTGAACAGGCAAGCACTATCCGCTTTTCTGGAACGTGTGGTGCCTAATGAGATCAAGGACGTCAGAATAAATACACGGAAAAATATACTCGCTATAGACGTATTTCACGTGAATGCTCTCGGACCACTTCAACAAGTCACTGAGCTAGGCGGCATCAAAGTGCGTTCCTTTATACCGATGGACAGTGCATCCATAGCCGGTGTGATATACGACATAGACATCGCGATTCCCGAAGCAGACTTGCCTACCCTTATTAAACCGGCAAATGAGGGTATTGTCATCACACAAGTGCGCCGCCTTGGGAAGACGCGCTGTGTAAAACTGGTCTTCAAAGGAGATTGTACGCCATCCCATGTCAAAGTCGGACATTTCCGACACCCCGTTCGGCCGTTCGTACAGAAGCCACTTCAGTGTCACCAGTGCTTTAAGCTAGGACACGTGAAGGGTGTGTGCCCGAACTCGCTAATGTGCCCTCGGTGCGCAGAACCTCACTCGGAAGAGACCTGCCGTTCCACGATTCTTAAATGCGGCAACTGTAATGGATCACATGCTGCCTCGTCAAAAGACTGCCCTCAAATCAAGAAGGAGCGCGTGGTGCTTAAGCAAATGGCCAGAGACAATTCGACCCACAGGGAGGCTGCCGAAACAGTACGGCGTCGGCACCGGCAACGGCGGCATCGTTCGACCTCAAAGAAGGCGCAAGCTCCCTCTAGCACAGAACCACTCAGTCAAGCCGTAAAAGGACCGATCAGCTCAAGGAAGACTGCGGAGAGGAATCTATCTGCAGAGGAATGGCCGGTACTTCCTTGCCGTCCCCTTGCCGTGGAGCCTCAGAAGATCGCGCCCACTCAAGAGTCTTCACCGAGCGCTGGTGACGCACCTAGAGGCGATCGACAAGTCATTTCTATGCTTCGTTCTCTCATGGACGCCATCCGAGGGATATTATTGGACATGGCGACACCGTCTGCTCGAAGCGCTCTCAAAGTACTGGACGCCTTAGGCCCAGTGCTTGAATCTCTCGAGTAGAAACATGGCTAACGTTCACCCTCCTTTCCGAGAAAAAGTCAGGGCAGCGTCCATCATCCAGTGGAACGCCAGAGGACTAGCATCGCGCCTTTCAGACTTTCGTCAGTTTGTGCACACTAACATGTTCCCGGTCATCATAATTTGTGAGCCCAACTTATCGAAGCCAGTAAGACTATCGGGGTATGAAGCTGTCATGTCCCCAACAAATGGAGCATGCAGCAAAGTCATCGTTTATGTTCGTCGGGAACTCACTTATTTGTTGCATCCAATTGCGCCTCATGATGGCAATCAATATGTATGCCTGACAATTAAGAAGAACAAACTCATGTTCACTCTGATAGGCGTTTATATATCGCCTTCAAGTAATTTTGACTCAAAAAGGTTAGATAGTATCTTGGCCGTGTGTCCAGCTCCATGGGTCATCATAGGAGACTTTAATGCACATCATCTGGCATGGGGAAGTACGAGGACAAATGCAAGAGGGCGCCGATTAGCAAGTTTCGCTCATAATCATGACCTCACTCTCATGAACGACGGCAGCCCCACTTTTCTTCGAGGTGTGACATATGGCAGCTGCCTTGACCTTGCTTTCGTTTCCAACTCCTTCGCCAGGTGTGCTAACTGGTTTTCGGATATTGAGACACACGGGAGTGACCATATTCCCACTTATCTTCACATCAAAGGGATGTCCAGATCTGGTCCAGGGAACGCCTTTGTCTCAACCGACGACGGCCCAACCACACGACACTATACCTGCAGGGGCGTTCCTCAGGGCGGAGTACTAAGTCCTACTCTGTTCAATCTCGCTCTCATTGATCTTGCCGAATCCCTACCATGCACGATCGAGACATCTATATACGCAGACGACATATGTGTCTGGACATCAGCCGTCACACGCCTCCAGATACGAGCGAGGCTTCAAAAAGCTGCAAGTGTGACAGCGAGCTATCTCGGGAAGCAAGGCCTTCAAATATCCCCGGAAAAATGTGCATTAGTGGCCTTCACACGTAAACCAATGACGCACTATGCCATTTCTATCGAAGGACGGACCATTGCTTATGCCCGAAACCACAAATTTCTGGGTATAATCATAGATAGAGACCTTCGTTGGAGCCCGCATGTGTCTTACATGAAACAGCGCCTGACAGCAATCTCCCAGCTGTTCAAGTTCCTGAGTGGAAAAACCTGGGGGATGTCGGTCGACGCAATGCTGGAACTGTACAGATCACTATTTCTCGGTTTTTTGAGATATAGTCTGCCTGTATTGACTAATACATGCAAGACAAATATTCGCACTCTGCAGGCTGTACAAGCTCAGGCTCTCAGAGTTTGCCTTGGCTTGCCAAAATGCGCGTCGACTGAAGCGACTATTTCCATCGCACGGGACCACCCTATGCAAACGCACATTGCGGTTGAAGCCTTGAGAGCTCATATTAGGCATTTTTTCCGGGCCGATTGCCACCACCTTGCAACATTGCCTTCAGAAAGACCACGGGCATCGTATTGTGCAACGATTGCAAACCATTCTGCCCACCTTCCGTCAGGCTTCAGCCCCGCATCTAAGCCAGAGATACCTCCTTGGTGCTTCATTAAACCTGAAGTGCACCTCAACGTCCCGGGAATCAGAAAAAAATCTGAGCTCTCATCTCCAGTGCTGAAACAGCTGTCTCTGATTCTTTTACACGAGAAGTACGCAGATCATGTGCATATTTATACTGATGGGTCAACTACCCCCCAGTGTTCGTCCGGAGCAGTGGTCGTCCCAGCGAAAGCTATCAGCGTCACTTTCAAGACAGACCACCCAACGACATCAACAGCAGCAGAACTTGCCGCTCTTCGCGCTGCACTTTGTGTAGTCAACCGTGAACAGCCCCAACGATGGTCAGTCTTCTGCGATTCGAAGGCAGCCCTACAATCTTTGCTATCAGCCCTGCGACACGGACCATACGAGCAGTTGGTCTTCGAGGTTAGATACCTCCTCCATACTTCGTTAGAGAAAGGACACCACGTGACATTTCAGTGGCTGCCAAGTCACTGCGGCCTGATAGGCAATGAACACGCCGACAATGCTGCTCGATCAGCTCTTCAAGGTGACAGGATCGAGACGATACCCCTATCAAGGACCGATGCTGCTAGCCAACTTCGAGTGGCTGCACAAGAAATGACTTCCTCCACTTATAACACAGTAAGCAGACTGCACAACCACCACCGCCACTGCCCGACCAATCTGCGTCTTCAGACACCTACGGGACTACGCCGAAATGATGCCACTCTGCTTTGCCGTTTATGGCTAAGAGTGGCTTTCACAAAGTCATTCTCTTTTCGAATCCAAATGGCTGACAACCCGTTTTGTGACAACTGTGGTAGCGAGGAGACACTACAGCACATCTTCTGCGACTGTCCTCGCTACAATGCGCAGAGGAAATCCCTCGCCGTCGCTCTTGCTCGCATAGATCCCAGACCGATGACGGCAGGAACCATTCTGGAATGTCGTCCTGATAGGTCATCGCGGGTGAAGGCGACGAAGGCAGTGCTAAACTTCTTGAAGGCATCAGACCTGCACCGTCGCTTATAGACTAACGTCGTTATGATGACCGTGAAATGTGTGTGACTTTTTGTGCGTGCGTGCTCTCCTTCTCTCTCTCTCTCTGTATCTTTATATCTCCCCCATCCCTTCCCCCAGTGTAGGGTAGCATACCGGTCCTTCTAGACTGGTTAACATCCCTGCCTTTCCTTTCTCTCCTTCTCCTTCCTTCCTTGGTAAGCGGGTGTGTGCCACACGTGACTGATGGAAAGGGTTTCATGACGTACGCGACAGATATTTTGTGTTATTGACGTCATGACCACTGTATCGTGTTCGTCATACACTGATCCCCTGCTATGCCAACTTTAGTATATTACAAGTTATGGAGACGACCAGGAGAGCGCCCAGACGCAGGCGGCTCAATAGATAGATAGATAGATAGATAGATAGATAGATAGATAGATAGATAGATAGATAGATAGATAGATAGATAGATAGATAGATAGATAGATAGATAGATAGATAGATAGATAGATAGATAGATAGATAGATAGATAGATAGATAGATAGAAACGGCCAAAGTGCCTGAGGTTCGCTAAGAAATGCTTCGCATTTAAAACGAGGGAAGGAAATTGGCGCCTACCGCGGCTTGTGCGCGCCGTGAGCAAGATTCATTTCTTTTTTTGTAAGTTCTTCAATACTTCCTTATCATATTTACGCAAGTAGCTTCGAACTCTACGTTTATCGATTTCTTTAGCGAACACCTGATGCTTGCTCTCGCTTTTGTTTTAATCTAGTACTTTCATTGGTTGGTGCCAATACAAACATGATTATATGTCGTGCGGGGTTCATTCTTTATCAAAATAATTCCTAGCGCTCCCTTTCTATTTCAGTGAACTTTCCACTAACTATAAATTCGAAACGTGCATAGACAAACGCCAAAGACCGTAGGCTTCGCGACTGCTGTTAGAAGGAGAAGCAGTGTATGACAATAATTTATCAAGTCCTCTCTGTATCTTTCTCTGTCCTTGTTTTGTTCCGCTATATTATGTATTTATTTTTTATTTCAGTCTACGAGGCGAATATGTAGCATTATGTAATGCGAAGATGAACAAATGTCAAATAACGCTCACTGGACTGGTTCTCCAAACAACGGCGGCACACACATACCCACATGAGCTAGGAATCGCAGTGAAAAGGAGAGAAGTTATTTCACCTACAAGCTGCAAAGCGGGGTAAAAACAAAGTGTAGAGACTATCATGTAAAGCTTTCATGCGCAACATTTTTTGGTTACTTTCCCAGCAATTTGGTAGAAAACTAATGTCGATAACGTAAAAGGCGGGGCACCATTCTGAGAAAGATATATACATACCGTTTTGTAGAAAACGGAAGAAGTGGGGAAGGGCGAACTTGAATTTGGGAGTGAAGCTAATTTTAGAGTCGGTATGGTGGGCAACATATCGGCCCGCTTGCAGGAGTAAGTCGTCTTTAGCTGGCCAGCGCGTACGGGCGAGCGTCTCAGTGAGCGCTTGCTGATACTCACAGAACATCGCAGCCCCCCTCTAAAGCACAAATCTTCATCGCGGTAGTGTTCGCTTCAACTTCAACTTCAACTTTCTTATTCTTCTAGTTACAGACTAGAAACGTCCTCCGGGGCTAAAAGCTGCCGTCAGCAGCTTGACTGGACCCAGGAGGCGTTGTACATGACAGCGCGATAACAGTAAAAGTGCATGTTGTAGCCGACGGCTATTTGCAGTTCATAAGTTTCAAAAGCAAAAATAATATATTGTGAGCATTACTCATACTCGTCATGTTTTCACCTGTAAATACTCATCATCACCGCTTGGGTCTGAGCAGCGGGGATCAAGTGCGAGGGTCAATAAAGAAGAGTGTTGTGGCCTAAACGTTGCCTCACAAGTGGTGGATTGTGCTGTCCGGTCGCTCAGTCCTCTCGCTCTGCCGGTGCATCTACAGACTTCCACTACAATACACTCCTGGAGCTCCGTTCACGTCACCGCTTGCACCAACAGACCTCGGCAGTGTCGCAAGACGAGCGCTCCAACGCTGCAACATCCACGACCCCTGCTCCGACGGAAACCCCTTCCTGCTTGGTCACCACCCCTCAGAAATATCCACCCGCGTCCGATGGCCTTCTTGAGGACAATGTTAGAGACTGGCTGGAACAGTACGAGCGCGTGAGTGCACTCAACCACTGGGACGACTCTTCCAAACTCACTCGTGTCGCCTTCTATCAGGCAGGTGCAGCCAATACCTGGTTTTTCAACCACGAGCTGGACTTCGTGGATTGGACCTCATTTAAACCCCACTTACCACAGTATTTCGCGAACCCTTCAATCCGCTCAGACATCGCGAAAAAGCAGTATACCTGTATACAGTTCTACATTTGGTAAGTTGAAAAGTTCTCGTTTGAAAAGAGCACACATACAATCGCCGTGATGATGAAATGAACTTTATTTGGTCGTGGAGAACCCTGATCAGACAACCCCCGACGGGGGGTTCGCCGCAGTTGCTGCACCCCCCCCCTCCCGCTGACGGTACTGGACGACCGTGGCCCTCCGACCGGTCGCAAGCCTTCAGGACTGCCGACAGCTGGACTGAGAGCTCGCGGGTCCTAAGAGCCCTCTCCCAGTACTCTTCTGTGCTGAATATTGCGCTAAGTAACGCCGGGCACTGCCAGAACATATGAGCGAGTGTGCAATTATCCGCCCCACAGCTAGGGCACCCTGGATTTATGCCTTCAGCAAAGTGCCTAAACGTGCTGCGATCGGGAAGGAACCTGCCTGCAGCATCCGGAGAACCGACGACCGCGGCCTAGTAAGCTTGGCGTGAGTCTGTGGCACAACAATCGCAGTGCACGCTTTCAATGTAGTGCGCTCAATATTTATAGCAAATATTAGTGTCTTGAAAAAACGTTGAAACACTTTCATTGCCTTGCGATTTATCCGAGATGGCCATGGGCCTAGTATTTTCGCCAACGAGAATGTTCGCTCCGAGTCCAGCGAGTTCCTTTTCAAGTCGCTGTCTATGTGTGATATACTCCGGACAGTCAATGAAGCACATCGTCGTCGTTGTGGCCGCGTGAACATGTTGATGATGGCATACGCTGATTAAGGGATAAAAAGTGCTTTGTGTAAGCAATTTCGAGCCTTAGCTCATGCGTGTGTCGATAGGTCGTGGGAGCTGACGGTCTAATTGGCACTCAAGATTACGTAGAAGGGTGGCGGCTTCGGCTACGATGGCACGAGAACACGACTCATGCGTGAGCAAGCCTTCCTTGTCTCTCTGCGAAAAGGAATTAAGGTTTCTAGAAAGTTTCGGCGCGCGCTACTAGTAATAATTTTTAACACGAAAGTGTTTGATGCCGGGGTCAACCGATACTTCAGTGACGTACGTAATCACGTCACGGAAAGACGTTGAAAAAATGTACACGATCAGATGGCAAAGAAAAAAGTTTGATCAACGGGCATCGAACCCACGACATCTCGGTCCGCAAGAACAGATGCCGGGCACGCTACCCACTGCGCCACAGTCACAGACTCTAGACGCTTTACAAACGCGCCTTTTATATCTCTCACTCTCCTCTCACAGTGCTCTCCGTCGGCGGGGTGGTGTTGCCCTCTAGTAGCGGTACGGTAAAGTAATTCATCATTACTGTGGCCTCCGCGATTAGCACCTGTAACGCTTATTGCTACACGTCCGTCCCATTCGGTGCGTTTTCAATAGAATTGCAATTTTGTCAATGCCTTAACACACCGCGAGGTGGCGATCTTTGCCCAAGTGTCATAAAAGCGTCGGTCTCGTTCATAGCATCACGCTAATCCAAACCGAAAATACCTCTCCGACGCGCGCCTGCCTCACCTGGCTGTGGCACCGCGTTGCCCGCTTACGCTCGCCCCGAGAAAAATCGCGGCCGGGCTAGAGGGGCGGCGCGACGCGCTTTTCGTTTGCCTCTAATCCGGCCCATGGTCCGGCCGTGGTGTTGAATTTCACTTTAACATGCCGCGGGATGGCGACCAAGTTTTGCGTCCAGCATGCGGCGCTCTTCTGGCTATCACACGTGGTTTTCTGATTACGCTTTCACCGTTAACTACCACAGCTACCACAAGAGTTTCTTTAATCATTGAACGTGTAGGTTAGTCGTCGTGATGGGGATGAACCACTAAGCATCAAAGTGGGTGCATCGACGTTAGATGGTCCTACAGCTGCTAGACATCTATATGCATCGTTGAAACTCTCTTATATAAAATGTATAACAAACATTCAACCACTTCTGTAACGACACGTTTTACTTTCATGTTATACCGATTCCTATGACGGAGGGATCAAATATGTTTTTTTTTGTGTCTTTTGGGTTTTGATTTTCCTTGATGTTTCCATAGGTTTCTTTTTATATGTTTTTGGTGTTGGATTTTTTGCCTTGCTCATCTTCTGTCACGTGGTTTTGCCACCTATATATTTTCGTGTTCTGCACAATAAACCCAGTTGGAAGTTAGCACTCGTCTTCGTGTACCTTTTGTCTTTGTCCTGCTTTTGCGTTATAACAATTGACATTTTCAAGATTACGGTCAACAGCGCAGAAGACTGATTCATTTGTGATGTCTGAGAGCCAGGTGAACAAATATGATTCACCTCTTACTCTTCGCAATATGTGGTGTTTGTCGCATTGTGATAGAGGAATGAGGCGGATTTGTGCATGATGATCAGCGGCTTTTGCCAACTCATCTGCCATTTGCTTAGCAACTCATCTTCGCAGTGACTCGGAACCCACAGAAATACCACGCGAAGTTCTGACTTTGTAGCTTCCGAAGGCTCTTTTAAGATAGCCTATACTATAAGTACATTCATATATAGGAGAGCCACAAGACGTCCCGAAAAAACGAATAGAGGAGACGTTCGGTTCAGCTCGAGTACATATTGTCGCGTGGTCGTGACGTCGACGAAGACAGCAGTCGGCGTTTGCAGGATGAAACTGTTTATTTGGCCGAACTTGTGGCCGGAAAATCAGAACTAGAACTACGGCAATACACGCTGTACAATGATAGCGGCGAACAGGGCGTCGTCCGTCGATCAACTGACAAGCGGTCAAGCGCGTCGGCATTTAAACATGTGCCGTCGAATATTCCAGCGTTATCGCTGGCTATCGTGCAAATTCTAGAATAAGCTCGAGTGTTCGCGTCTTGCGCGCAATCTTAACAAAACGATCTACAATCATCGCGAAGGTTCTCGAACAATGAGGCGCGGTTCGCGCTGAGCATTGCCGACAGTCTTTGTGGCCGAAAACCGAATATAGCAAAAGTGATAAAGAAACGCACGTGGCAATATTTAGCACGTGAAGGCTTCAGAGCTCTAGGTTTACTGTACTATGGGAGAATACTAAGCAGTCCCGTAACATGCGCAGCTTGGTGGCTGTGTATATTTATGAAATGATTGGCGATTGAGGGTACTCCGTACCCTACTATTAGAGAGCTGCACTCAGCTGTCCCCACATGTACTCTACTTTCGAGAGCAGTGAGTAGCAATATAACCCCAACATTGCCATCGCTGATGGAGCTGGAGCCATGAAAGAATAGCTTTGAGTTGCCATTTGTCAGAACTTTCTTAGCTGCTACGGTCACACTGTGTATTTCTCGGAGGATTTAAGTTTAAAACATGTCGCCAAAAAAATTTTCCAGAAGAGGTGAAATTTCATACATCACGTGCGCTTGTTAGTCAAATGTATAGAAGAACGTTTCATTGCCAGGGCGAAGAAATGAAAGCGAGGCTAGTAAACTGTAATGTTATGCGAAGTACTGCAGGCCAGCAGCTGAATTTTTTGGTCCGATCTCGCGTAAATCTACAAAACACTGGCGTAAGGGAATTCTGTCGCTCCAGGGCAACTCCACCTAGAAAAAGAAAATTGGGCTGTCCAGGGAGGGAAGCGGTTTCCGTCTCTCACGCGAAGCGGTGAGAGTCGGCCTCGGCGCCTCAATTACGGCACACCGAAGCCCCCTCGAAGTGAACCGTTCACCTCGACACAGTCATCGCGCTCTTCCACGCACATGAGAAGCTCGTAGTCCCAGCCCTCCACCTACATCTCTGCTGGCACCATCGGCGTTCTGAGACCGAGCCACGAAATGCATACCTCTCTGTTCGTGGCGGGAAACGACCGCCAGTGTCACGGACGGCGGCGTGTGGTCTCGCTTCTCGTCCCAGCCGCCTTTCCATGGTAACCGACCAGTTATCCAGCGCCACGTTCCTTTAAGATACGGGTGCAGTAATTAGCGTTGTGCCACCGACTAAGGATGAAAACTATCAAAGTCACCTGGACAGTCGCTTCGAGCTGCCAACGCCTCGTATCAAATTTCTTTCTGAGAAGTCCGTATGAATTTTCTGTGGCTTCGTGCTACAAACGGGTGGTCGTCTATTTTTTCTTCCTTAACACTTCCGCTACCTTGCGAGTTGCCGCAGAAATCATTCGCAACACTGTGCCAGTTACGCCAATTACAGGGGCTTGTGAATTTTTTCAGACGCTTTTTACGCCACTGTGCGGAACTTCTTCGCTTGGTCGCCGACTTCTTTCGGTGAAGCGCCGGCTCGTCCTCTGCCATTTCTTGGTCATCAGAAGCGCAAGCCGTCTTTATTGCTGCGAATCAGGCAATCGCAAACGCTGTACTTCTTATGGATGGATGGATGGATGGATGCTATGAGCGTCCCCTTTATAACGGGTTGGTGACAAGTGTGCCACCAGGCTCGAGAAAAAAATTCGCGTTCGTTTTTTCCTTCTTTTTTTTAATGTTGACCTAATGCCTCCACTTCGATTAAATCTATCTTACTACAGAAAAAAAGAACGCAAATTCTCAGCTCAGTTCTCCGCCCCTTACGACAGAATGTCCTTACTTTTCCCACTATTTACTTATTTCATTTCTCTCTAGTTTTCTTCCACCAATACTCTAACCGCGTCTTAGTTATTTCAACCACGGGTGTGTTCAGCTTTGTATTGTTGTCCCTAAAACCCAAGTCTTCATGTCGGCTCGTGCCCAAACGTACACCTGGGTGGATGTCTCCACAATCAGAACATGCTTCGCCGTTTCCTTATCTTCACCACGGCACGTGCATTGTTCTTCTTCTTTAGCCAATCTCGCTTTATAACTACGCGTTCTAAGGCAACCCGATCTCGCTTCAAACAGTAAAGGGGGGGGGGGGGGATCGGAGATCTCTGTTCGTTCCGCGTTCGTTCTGGCGATGTTACGTCACAAAAGTGGGCGGTCCGCAGCTTTCTTCCGCCGAGAGGAAGAGGACAGCCAATCATGAAGCGGTGAGCGGCGAGCTTTCCGGAAGTAGACGCGCATCTTTTGTCCTCGGCAAGGGGACCGTATATTTCAAAACGAAGTGTTTCTCGCCTTCTAATAAGTACAGTTGTTATACGAGAGGATATTGTCTTTCTTTTCAAGCTCAAAGAGTTTCTGAAACAGCAATAGGTTTGAGCGCTGATATTTATTGGTGTTAGTTTTTCTAACGTGCTCGCTATATATGTGAAGTCGCGCACACGATAAAGAAAATAGAAAAGTAGTGGTTGGAGCAGTTTTTCAAGATGTCGTCCCGCCGGAATGTCCGGCTTGGCTCCCGGGTGTCGAATCGTCAAAAGGAGCTTCTACTGGCTTTTATAAAAGAGCACCCACAGACGTTGTGGAAACAAAACTTTTCTTTAGGCGCATACTGCGGCTACTAACACGCTACGGCTCCGACGAACGAGCTGCTGTTCCTTTGTCGTCGCAGCGCGGCTGTGAATTCCAGAGGTGCGTATTTCCTTGTGCCATACACATTTAATAATTTCTTAAATTTGACGCATCAGAACTACGGTATGGCTATGACGGACACTGTAGTGGAGAGCTCCGAAAATTTTGATCACCTGTGGTTCTTGAACATTCAACTAAATCTAAGCACGCGGGTGGTCTTATCGTTTCACTCCCATGGAAATCCGACCACCGCTACCGTCATCAAAGCCGCGTCTTTTGGGTCAGATATCGAGCCCTGTAAGTACTGTACCACTGTGACGGGGGCCATACATCTTTAGATGCACAATGGCATGTGTTTTGAAAGATCTGTCTGGCTGGGTGAAAGAATTCAAGATGCTGAAATAGCTTCCACCACAGCTTTCTGATGGAGCCCATGTTTCCAGACCCGTTCGGTCCCTTCCTCAGGGCTTGACTGTATCGGCTGTGAGTGGCACCGTTTCTCCTCTTTACATTGTTCCACCGTTCCGTCGCGTCGCGAAGGCCGCGCACGTATACACTACCCGCTGTTTATTTACCCACCTTTTAGGGGCGAAGCACCTTAGGGCCGAGCCTTCTACCCCCCGCGTCTAGCGTAGCTCTGGTTTATACGTAGTCTGCTAGGGGCGCTGCGGTAGCAGCGCTCGCACACAGCGCGTGCTCTGGTTTTAATGGAGACCGCTAGGGGTGCTGCGGTGTCAACGGGCTATGTACGCGCGCGTTTCCGGCGCGCGCTCTTTTTCTCTTCAGCCATAGATGTAAACAGTCGTTTCTGACATGGATGAAAAGTCGAGAGTGGTGGCTCAACTGCAAACGAAGTCGAGGGCTCGCAAAGCTGCTGCAGCACGGCGACGCAGAAAGCAAGCGGACTCCGAGGTGAAGGCGTGGGTAGCTGCAGCAAAACGGCAACGCAGACAACAGGCTTGCGAAGCGGACGGGATCTGAGGGCTCGCGAAGCTGCAGCAACATTGTTTATACTGTAGACACGTGTTTGTCACGCATTTGCATGCTCGAGTGGGCAATGTACGGGGGATTCACAGTTACCCGAATGATCCCCGGTGCTTCGCCCACTCATGATCATTCACTTCGTGGATATGCGTGAACTTTTTTTCATCACAACGACGCGGGGCCGTCTCAGACACCTGGCTGAAACCGAAACAATGAGCCATAGGGAACTTCGCGCTGACTACTTTGCACGTTATATCGGTTGCCACATTGAGTGGGTTGCGCCGCAATGTTTTCTAGTAAAAATAAATGCTATCGCAAATTATGAAGGCGAAAGCCTTAGGTGCCTCACCTGATGGTGGACTTGAAAAATGCGGCGGGCAGTAGAGGAAGTCCCGCGGCCGCTCAAGCGAGATCTTAAGAAACAGAGGTAGGCGTGGAACCGAACCCAGGCATTCTGTGTGGTCGTCTAATATTGTACCACAGAGCCAGTCAAGTGGTTCAAACTGCTTTAGAAAAGACCCTATGCTGGCGCCATGTTGGTTGAGGAGTGACAGAAGCGTAGAATAGCCCCAGGCATTACATCATATGAATCGCGTAACGAGTAAGTGGTATAAGACTTCGCATCAATTACAAAAGGTTCAGTATTTATTCAGCATCAGCCATCGTGTCAATCCAGGTGTGGAGCTACGTAGGTGCATGAGTTGCCTTACAGACGCGCAGCAAGCACGTCGTGAAACTCGTTTCAAAGGTGTGCATAACTATGCACATCTTTGAAAAATTCATACAAAGACAAAAGTGCCCGTGTGAGATGTTCAAAGGTTCCATTTATTGCAAAGAATATGCAGTGCTTATTGCGGTTCGTTTTTCTCACATGACTGCATCATGGTTTTTGCTCTGCTGTGTTATAAGAGTGTAACGCCTCTCTCATTCTCTCTTTTTTCTTTAAGTTTGCATAGTCGAACGTAAGCAGTCTGTACAGTCGAAGCAGTCGAACGTAAGCAGTCCGTCTAGTTTGTTTTTATTACGGCGTAAGCAGTTATAAACTTGGCATCCAATTTGCTGTCCATCCCTTCACGCACGACTGACAAAGACCACTGCTGCCGTCGATCGACGAGACAAGATGACTGTTGTCGTCCTCAGGAAACCTTGTCATACCCACGCAGCTTGAATAAAAGTTTTCGCGGCGGTTTCGCTGGTATTTGATCCCATGACATGGGTAGCGATGTGCCTCTGGGAGCCGACTAGTTAAACACT
The DNA here is from genome assembly GCF_013339695.2 of Rhipicephalus sanguineus. NCBI lineage: Eukaryota > Metazoa > Arthropoda > Arachnida > Ixodida > Ixodidae > Rhipicephalus > Rhipicephalus sanguineus. The sequence goes on from NC_051183.1 coordinate 149,003,169, forward strand.
GCGCTATCACGTTAGGTGTCGTTACGCGCGTGCACCAAACAGGACCAGAACCGCGGAAAGTGTCATCGTAGATCATACTGGTTTACGTGGACCCTGTTCGGATGTGATGTGTGGCGTCTGTCAGGCTAGCCTTTTTTCATACTGGGCTTGCCTTGTGCCAAAGACACATAAAGAAAACGACTGAACACAGCTTGTTTTAGAAGACTTTGAGGGTCTCTATATTTCGTTCACCACATCAGGTGAAACGCTGTGGAGTCTAGCGATACTGCTATCAGTTGATGAGTTCGTACTACGAGATAGTACAATGCTTTTACTTCCCAGAAGAGAACTTTCTTTCGTTTTCAGGCTGAATAATAAATGAAGACGTTTTGTGCCTTGCAAATTAACAAACCTCGTTGCACATCTGTTTTCATGCGGCTGGATCACTTATCGTCTTGTTGCTTTATTGTTTTGGTATTTCGTTTGCAGCTAATCGCGACACGTCACTCGAAGGCTCCTGTTCGCCTCTTGAGAGCGTTTCCAACAACAATAATATTAAAGGGGGTTTTACGTCGCAAACCCGCGATATGATTATGAGGGACGCCGTAGTGGAGGACTCCGGAAATTTCAACCGTCTGGTGTTCTTTAGTGTGCACTGGTATCGCACTGTAGAGGGGCCTCTACCATTTTGCCTCTACCGAAATGCGACTGCCGAGGCCGGAATCAAACCCGCGACCTTCGGGTCAGACGTCTAGCACCGTAACCACTGATCCACCCTGACGGATAGCGTTTACAACAACGAAAGGCGAGTGACACATTTCCTTATAGTACTTATTGCACAGAATCCCCAGCGCTGCACCTGATGGGTGAAACGGAGTATGGGTGCAAGGCTCACAGTGACTGCGAACAATAATTGTTGTGCTGTACGCTCAAATCATTGGAGTTCGAAACTGCTTTCGAAGCACTCGAGCTCATAGGCTTTCCACATACCAGAGTTAACGAAATGGTGTTTGCGCGTGGACACTGGACATTCGCAATAGAGCTGCAGAAGTTTTTGAATGATATAGATGTGGTTGGTGATTGTTGGCTTTTGAAATACATCTAGGTGCGTTGTGTGGGTTGGGGTTGTGCCGTGCAATGGATGGCTCACGGGCCAACGGCATGTCAACTGTTCCTCCCGCGCCACGCTCGCCGTGAACGTTGTTCGCTTGCCCGCGCTGCGCTTTCAAATGACGCCCACGTTTCCCCCATTTACTGAAAGCAATCAACCGCGCTGCTTATCATGCAAGGCTGCTTCTTATATTTATTCTAAGCACATAGGTCATACCCAATACACGGGGTTGGTCAATTAGTGTATAGAATAGCCCATCAAATTTTCTGTACAGTTACACTACTTGACTGGCAAAGATAATAAATATAAATACCTAATATGGTTCCCGGCGCGCACAGAGACTGATAGCTCCAATCCGAACGAGATAGCCCACGAGTGGTCGCGAGAATTAACCCGCGGCGCAACCCGAACGGACCCCTCGGTTAACATCCCTGGCGGCGCCGACGTAATACACAAAGACAGATATACATGCTACACAGAATACACACAACACTGCACAGAGACGAGGCGCGTCTTTCCCGCACCTCACCCGAGTCTAAACAGGAAACAGGCATCTGAATACCGACAGCTACAAACAAACTCCTACCCAAACCCTGTGCACCTCCACAGGAGCTACCCACACCTACACCCGGACAACAAATGCAAACTATGCACAACAGAATGGGCTTCGTATAAACACATACTGTGGGAATGCCCCAACCTATCAAGTTCTCCTGAGGCCCTGCGGGAGCGGTGGCGGCTAGTGCTGCTCAGCTCGGAGGTCGAAGACCAGGGAGGCTATAGGGAGACAAGGTGTCCTGGTGTCTACCTGTGCGGTCTAGCCCGCACCACAAACATGCCGGATCTTGTAATAAAGTTTATTCACAATTGGAAATTATCAGTCGCAAAATAATTTGAGCCCCCAGAATTTATCAAGGCGTTCTTTTACTCTCTATAATAGACTCCTCAATGGCGAAAAAGACGTTGCTGTGGCTGTATCCAAAAGAGAGATCCCAAACGGAGGGATAACTAGTTCTATTTATTCCAGGCACAGTTTTTCAAGAGGTGGTACTAGTATTATTTTCCCGAGAATCGTGAAACGGCGACAGCACAGAAAAAAAGCGGCGTCTCGTTCCCTCCTAATTACAAAAAGAGCACACAGGGGAAACCCCTAAACTTGATCTGTGCGAGTAATACTTAAGGAAGGAAACGCGGCAAATCAATTGCGTGATGGCAGCTTTCATCGTCTTTGTGCCGGATAAATCACTCCGCCAGAGAAATAGAAGGTGTCTGTAATCCGAAGAAGTACTGGGTCTGACAGTCCCCTTCTGAATATAAGATCTCACCGCCTTAACTTGTGCTGCTGGTGGGAGAACGCGAATTGTCAGCGCGGAAAGCGACGTCCTTGCACTGGAATAGGCAGCTTTACTAAAAAAAAATCTTTCTGGTCAAGTACTCAGAATAAATGAATGCATTGCAGATTAGCGGGAACTACTAATTCTAAGAGGTTTAGCGTAGGATCCCCCTGCAAGCAATAAAATCCTCGTCCTCTTCCTTACTTCAGAACCCAGATGATGATGATGATGATGACCTTTTTGAATGGCTCACACCCACTCTGGAGGATTGGCCAAGAAACGAATAATCTACCATTAGGTCATTGTCACCGGGATGTCTGCTCCGCTGTACAGAAATTCTTAATTGAATCAGGGCGGTTTTGATTCTGAATTTTTAAATTAGCTTGATAATATATCCTAACTTTCTATAATTTATTTTCATGTGTGACCCAGATGGTCGCTAAAGTGCGCTTTCTTTTTTTAACAGCGAAGCTGCTTACGCTAGCCGTAATGTGTGCTGCTTATCAGAAAACTATCATCATCATGAACGTGTATGTGCCACAGAAACGGGGCAAATCCCTCCGCTCCCTACTGGTCCACTAAGAATGAAGAAGGCAACAATTAGCCCAAGAAATGGCTATCATCCCGGGTATGTGCCACAGAAATTGGGCAAGTCCCACTACTCATCACTGCTTCACTAAGAGTGAGAGAGAGAGACAGCTATGGAAAGTGAGAAAGGAAATTGAAAGAAATAATGGGAATAAATACATTAAAAGATAGAAAGACACAGAGAGATATAAAAATAGAGGGAAATAATAATATAATATCTGGGGTTTAACGTCCCAAAACCACGACATGATTATGAGAGACGCCGTAGTGGAGGGCTCCGGAAATTTCGACCACCTGGGGTTCTTTAACGTGTACCTAAATCTAAGTACACGGGCCTCAAACACTTTCGCCTCCATCGAAAATGTAGCCGCCGCGGTCGAGATTCGATCCCGCGACCTTCGGGTCAGCAGTCGAGTGCCATAACCACTAGACCGCCGTGGCGGGGCAAGAAAAAAAAAATAGAGAGAAACAGTAAGGAAGAGAAACATAGAGGGAGAGAGAAAGAAGCAGAGAGAGAAAGAGAAAAAAATAGAAAGATTAAGTGAGGAATAAAAAGAAAAAGAGAGATAAGAAAGTAGCGATAAAGAAAGGGAAGACAGAGAAATAAAGATAAAAAAGGCCGAAAGAGAAAGAAATATAAAGAAATACATAGAAAAGAGAGATACAAGAAGCAAAGAGAAAGAAAGAAAAAACCTTCCCGCGTATCTGCGTGCTTCGCTGCAAATGTCGTCGAAAGACGATAGTCTTGTGGATAGTCTTGTGCCGGCCGTACTACACAATTCCTCCTCCACTATGCTCAACCGCCGCATCTGGTTCATGGCGTGGCATTTGCAGTGCAGCCTAAGAAACACTACCATTTTCAGCGCAGCCTAAGAAACATTAGGATCTTTAGATTTACTTACCTATGTATTTTATAGTAAAGGAACACACCACCTAATACTTACGTATTGATGTTGCGCCTCAGATGTGCGTAATATTTGGTTTTTGATCGACAACGTTCACAAGTATGAACGGCGCTGACCAGTTCAAGATGGCTGGGCGTTCAGCATGTGGTTAAACTTTGGCCGAGTAGCTGAATCGGGTGACAGACAGACGAACAGAAAGACAGACAGACCAAAATTTCTGCGTTTAAGTTCCCCAAGAAAGACTACCGTCTTTAAAATTGGCCGCGTATCGGCGTGCTTCGCTGCAAATGTCGTCGAAAGACGATAGTCTTGTGCCGGTCGTACTACACGAGACCTCCTCCTCTACGTTGAACCGTCGCATCTGCCTCATAGCGTCGCATTTTCAGCGCAGCCTAAGAAACACTAGCATTTTCAGCGCGGCCTAAGAAACATGAGGGTCTTTATAATTACTTATCTACGTATTTTCTAGTAAAGGAACACACCACCTAATACTTGCGTATTGATGTTGCGGCTCAGATATGCGTAATATTTATTTTTGATCGACAGTGTTCACAAGTATGAACAGCCGTACCAGTTCAAGATGGCTGGGCGTTACGCAGGTGGTTAAACTTTGGCCGGGTGGCTGAATCGGGTGACAGACAAACAGAAAGACAGACAGACCAAAATATCTACGTTTAAGTTCCCCAAGAAAGACTATCGTCTTTAAAAAATCGGGCAGATCCCACGCACTTTGGGAATCGATGTAATGCGAAGCAGCCAGCAAAGAGCTGCATACATCGTTTGTCTTTGCGGCAAACGAAGTCAGTCGGGCCATGGCATCAAGGTCACTATATATCGCATGTTTGCGATGCATGCATGCATGTACAATCTGGTATATACCATGCTAATGAAACTTATATTTTGGTATCTACAATGCATGACCTGTCATTTATGTTCATCACGCACTCGTGTCATGCCATACCAATTTTGGTGTATATCTAGTTAACAAAACGGCCGGAAGCGCACCATGACAGGGTCATGTAAATCATACCGCACATGAAATGCGTGTCATTATTTGCATGTTAGGACCTGTCATTTATGTTGGGACCTGTCATTTGACCGAGCGACGATGTCATGCGATCACATCATCATGTGAGGCTAGGTGATGTGACGCCATGATGATGTCAACTCGTGATGATTTTTTGCATCACTCGTGGTGACGTTAACGCAGCGGGATGTCGACGGCGCCGACGCTAGATGCCGGTCAATTTTCGCGTTTGATGAGGCGTGTAAGGCTTTCGCCTTAATATTTTTTGTTATTAGCCTAATTTTGTTGCGCTCACTGCTTATTAAGGTCCCAAGATTTTTTCTATATCAACTTTAACTTCGCTGCTATAAATACCACGATAGATGGATGGATCGATAAACTTTATTATGGTCCCTCGGAATGCGCTCTAGCACAATGCGCGATTTTTCTTCTTGTCTAATGTCGAGGCCACTTTTAGATAATCACCAAAGAAGCCTCCTTTTTAGGATAAGAGCACTTTTGTGGAGGATTAGGCGAAGGGTCAATATGTGAAAACTTCGCAGTCTTCCTTTTTTTACAGGCTTAACTACTTATCGTCACGCTTGACCTCATACTCGATCTGAGATGATAGAAGCCGAAGAGGGCTCCACTGTATGCCTTCATTAGCACAATAATTAAAGCGACGTGAAAATGCTCACGCACCAACGCCCTCTATTATATGTATGTGCAGTGCTCACGGATTGATACTCGACATTTAAACTTATATTAAAACGCATACTATCCACACTTCCTAAAAAACTCGCGTCATGACGCTACGAATATGGCCACTGAAGGTAATGCTGGCTCCGGTGTAAGTGCTCGAGTCGAAATTATGCAGATATGACATGCACTCAATACGGAGGAAACGAAAGTGCGTGCACTACTAAGCCCTAATTAGATCCGCCAGCATTTTACATGTATGTATGTATGTATGTATGTATGTATGTATGTATGTATGTATGTATGTATGTATGTATGTATGTATGTATGTATGTATGTATGTATGTATGTATGTATGTATGTATGTACCCTATTGCAAGACCCAGCGCCACTGGGTACCAGCGTCCAGTGCCATGCCTGGTTATGGGCCCAGCGTCGCGCTGGATACTGGGCCGCTGGAGCGGCGTTTTACTGGGAGGCGCTGGGTACTCAAGCGCAAAGCGGCTCTACAGCGTCAAAACGGCGGTGCTTAGGTGCCCTACATAAATATGGTAGCAAAAAAAGTCATAGAACGCATTAGTGGAATAAAAAAAACAAGCCGTATGAAAAAAAAAACACCACCGCAAGGATTCGAACTCGCTACCTCTTAATCTTCAAGCGAGTACTCTACCACTAAGCCACGGTGAAACATATCGACGTTGCTGTAAAAGGGCTAATCAATAAAGTAAGACAGCGCTTCGTTTCATATTTTGATGTCGCGTATTCAAGGCAGATGCGATCTTCCTTTCCAAATCAAGCTTGCTTCTTTATTAGACACAAACGAAGGACTGCCGGCAACGAATGAAATGCCCACAATGGGAAGAGCGCTAAGTTTCTTTAAGAATTCCCGCCTTAACTCCGAAAAATATCTAATGGATCGAGGAGCAGGGCACAGTTTGACGGCTGTTACTGCCGATTTTTAATAGCCGTTTCTCGTCCTTGCTAATGATGAACATGTACTGAAGCTTTATGATGACTCGTTCGATAAACACGCGCCTACATGAATTCATACTGAGTAGGTTTCTCGCGCGAGCGACGATATTACTGCGGGGCGGGCGTGTCTGTATCTTACTTGCAGTTCTATCGATACCTACAACTATAAAACCGCTCCGCAAAAACAAATACAATTAGTTGAAAAAGGATGCCGGTGTGTTAGTTCACTAACGCGTACCAGTTGACAGGTATGTGTTCTGACGTATGAGTTAGAGAAGTACCGGCGAGTGCGGCCGGCTGCTTTCGGTGAGCCGGCGTTTGTTGCTGAAAGCGCGTCGCATCGATGGTCATCGCTCCTTGTGTGGATGCCGTGCACAAGAAAAAAATGGTTAATTTAGGTTAACGGATGTCCAGACTATACTTTGCAGTAAATCTTACACGTTGGAATTGCGTGTGCTTATACCAAGAAGCGCCGGTGGCATGTAGACGGACTCGGCCGGTACGCTAGGCCTAACACTCGCTGGGAGCCGCACTGGGTAGGACCGATCTCGGCGCATATGGGTTGCGATGGTTGACGTTTCTGCATTTTAGCCTCAAAACCTATTTAACTGTTACCTAACGTATAGCTGAAGTAAGTGGAAGTGCAAGAATTGCCCGAGATGCGTTCCCGGTGTGGCGATATCGAACGACGGCTGTTTTTCTGGCCTCCGTAGGGAGGGGTCGTGAAGCCAGCTGGAGCTCATTTACTTCTTGCCAACTGCACGGCGATGTAACGATTTGCTCTGTATGTTCAGACCGCCGCCTCCAGATGCTCCGTGTGTGTGTTCCTTATTTTCGTCCGTGTCCTATTCGCGCCTTAAACTTCAAATATGTTAAACCAACAAGCCCAGTCTGTCATTCTTACAATATGAAGTCATTGCCGCAACACATCACGGATGCAAAACTTATATATGTGCGCGGCATGCACAAAATGTGTATTGATTGCTGCTACGTGCTCCGCAAAAATTAACGAGGTTATTGGCACTGCATGAATAAAAAAAAGCGTGCTAGTATGCAAAATGATCAGTGTTGGCTGCTTTTGGTTATTAACATATTTTTCTTCACATTCGACAGCGAAACATTAAAAGTGACCGTGATTTCACACATCATATCACGTATATGATGAAAATAGTGCGCATCTCATCGTCTTTTTCTGCCAAGCTAGAATTTGTGACACAAGTTTGGAACACGTTAGGATAGCATTTATCGGTGCCATTGAATCAAACATTCGGTTTCAACGATACCAAGGCATTCCGCCGCGCACGATCTCAAGGCAGCGCGCAGCACTGGCAGAAACTGTGCAGGCTCCAGTATGCGCCAGCGCACGCCAGCGAAAATTCCAGCGTCTCCAGTGCTTCCCAGTGAGCGCCAGCGTCACAGCGGCAAAGCCAGTGCGCCTACCAGTGCGACCCAGCTCTTTCCCAGTGCTTTAACCGCAGTCCCAGTGAATTCGAGCGTATACCAGTGTTCCCAGTGCGATCCAGTGCCAAAAAACGTATTGGTATCACGCTGGGGGTACTGGAACGGCGCTGGTTTTTGCAATAGGGTATGTATGTATGTATGTATGTATGTATGTATGTATGTATGTATGTATGTATGTATGTATGTATGTATGTATGTATGTATGTATGTATGTATGTATGTATGTATGTATGTATGTATGTATGTATGTATGCGTTATAAATATCATAAGCAGCAGCCAATTTATGCCCAGCGCTCCATTTGACATCATATGTGCATGGGTGCTGCCATGTTGTTATTTTTAAGCGCAATTATACCGGCGAGAACCGATACATTAATAAAGTGTATACGATGTGCACGCGAAACGATATGTGACGGGTCACGTGTCGCTGTGACGTAGCATGCACGAAACAAATGTATATGTTTCAACGCTGACAATGAAAAGGCAATCTATTACTTATAGAACTATAGTTTGCGCGCAACCAATTGGCTTGCTTGCACCTCGTACCTTCACTCTGCGGCAACCACTTTGAGAGTTGGATATGCAGACTTTGTGCCAAAGTGAATTGCCTAGACAATATAGGTGGGTCAAGGACAAATCGACACAATTTCAGTCACTCAATGCTCCCTTGTAGGTCAGGGCTATGGGTAACCTCTCCCAACAAACGATGAAAGCCGACCAAGAAACTGTTCATAGAGCCATGGGTTCAGAGCAAAAGTTTTCACTTGCGACTTCTCAAAACCTTTTGAGCTGTTAGGACCACGCTGCGAATTTTCTCAAAGAATTTAGATTTGAAACGTCCCCAGTTGTGAAGCATTCGTATATGAGATTAAGTTTTATTATTAACGTACGTTTTATAATAAAACACAATAAACCATAGCGGATAGTGCACAAACTGATTTTGTGTCCTCAACGCGCTATCATGAGAGATTTGCCGTCGTCGTCAGGTGGCAGTTGTGTGCGCCCACTTTTTAGTCGGAAAGCATTTCTGGAGCTTCTACCCAGCCTATCGATATTTCGCGGATTTGGGAAAGAAAACGAGACCTCAGGACAACGAGACCGCTGGACACAGTGGGTGAACTGGTCGCGGCTAATGCTCTGAGCAGGCGTTCCTCGGCTTTGCGGCGCTTGTACGCGCTTCCTTTCGCCATTCGGGCTTTCAGTTCCTCGTCTAACAGTAGCGCGCCTGTCACGCTTGTATACGTCCTTCGATATTCCAACCACGTTTCTCGTTGTCTGCGGCTCCCGAATGTGCATTCGCACAGTACTAGATTGCTTGGCGGAGCTGAAACATACCTCATTTTTCAATCGAAGCTTCTTATGAGTTTCAGAATTTGGGGAAGTGGGCGCAACGGCGGCGGCGGCATTGCACGCAAAAAACAAGCTGCCGGCGAGTGGACAGAAATGGGGTGCACAGAAATACCGAACGCGCGCCGGTCGCATGCGTATTAGTGTGCGCCGTTTTCCAATAATTGATGCTCTCGTGATCGCAGGCTTGTCGGCGGCCAGTCGTTTCTGATGTGACAATCTTATCTTTTATGGAGTTCACTTGTCATTTCACGTTGTCACTTATTAATGTTTCCTTTTGATTGTTGTATTTCCTTGTCTCATCAATGACCGTCATTGTTGCCTGTAGCAACTGAAGTGTTGCGTTGCGAAGCATGTGGATGAAGGCCCTATTCCCGGAATGGAGGAAGGAAAAAGTTAGGAGTGAGCATCAATAAATAAATAAATAAATAAATAAATAAATAAATAAATAAATAAATAAATAAATAAATAAAAAATAAATAAATGTAGTAGGTCATGCACGAACACGCAAGCTTCCCTTGCACTAACTTTACCGATAGGGGAGGGCCTCCTAATTTTTTTTCTCCGAGCATTTCATGCCTTCGATCTTTCATCTGATCCGCCGAATGAAAATGAGACATGCCGTCTACGTCTGTCGCAAATGTCATGTTTCCTTCAAATCGATAGCCTTCAAGATTGCCCTCCAAAACTGTAAAAGCCGTATGGACGCTGAATTAACTCATTCACATTACCTAAGCAGTTAGTTGACACATTCACACAAGCGAAACACAGCACTGTATGGTGCAGTGCACTCACAATGACACTTCAGAAAATAGAAAAAAAAACGACTTAGAGTGCTAGCTACTATAATGAAATCTAAAAAGAAGTCACAGTTTCACCGCAAGGGCGAAGGAATGAATGCGATAGCAACAAATTGTAGAGTTACACGAGGTGAGGCGGCCAGCTAACTGCTTTGTATCCGATGTAGCGTAACTACAAAACGCTGGTGTAAAGGAATACGGCCGCTCCAGGGTGAGATGCTCTCCTCATAATCACTTCGCGTTGAGAGTGCAGCGCGTAGAAGGGTATATGAGCCGCCCGCTTTCGAGATAGCGTGCGCGCCAGCCATTGTGACCGCGCCCTTAGATTTGAAGTTCAAAGTGGCTGCTCGCGCGATAACAAGTATTAGTTAACAGTGGCTGCCATCCAGTAAGTGGTCACTGATACTAGATCTTGTCATCAACTTCCTGTGAAAGAGTTTACAGGGGGGGGGGGTGAGGTCAACCTGCCCGCCCTCCTCCTTCTACGTAACTCACGCCTCTGATTAATAAATATTGAGCGGGCGTATGAAACCTAATGTTTGAAGTATGTGTGAGTCGGTGGGAGTATAAACGTGAGCCGACAGGAGGCTGAGAGATCTGCTGAAGTTCTGTAGATAGAACCATAGGTCGACAAAGAAATGTGGAGCTCACTCAGACTCACTCAAGAGATATGTTTCGTGCTTAGGGCTCACTCGGACTCAGACTCATCAAAACTTCCCTCTACCGGACTTACTCGGACTCAGACACACTAAATTTTTTTTCAATCGGACACGCTCTGGCTCAGACTCACTAAAGTATTACTCACCCAGACTCACTCAGACTCAGACTCACGGTTCGATGTAAATCTGAGTGAGTCGACTGATGAGTAAGTTTGCCGACATGCGGACGCATGGCTCTCCGAAGACGAGTTAACGTGTCAATTGAAAGAGAATTGTATATGTTAAAGTTATACACAAGGGAAAAGAGACCTCCGACTCTTTTGTTTTTCGTAGACTGTATGGAAGAGCTGTATGCAGCTATCGCTAGTCGTAAATGTCCTGCTGTGCGACTGATCACACATTTCGTGCATGTTTCACGACGCTCGTCTGTAGAGGCCTGATAGCGCCCTTCCCGTGTTCGCGGTTGTGACATGTTTCGTCGATCTAGAGCAGTGTTACCCAAGTTAGGGTTTGCATGTGTCTACCATGGACAACTGTGCGTTTCTTCTTTCTCAGTTTATATGTGTTTAGTGCTGTTATTTCTTTTTCCTTCGTTTCCAATTGTAATTAAGCGTATTCACTGTTTCTTTTTTTACAGAAGTATAGAATGTGGTTTTGTATTTTTGGTATGCGTATGGAGCTGTATATTTTATATAAAAACAGAAAGAAAAGCACAAGATCTACAACCTTGCGGTGTTTGTTATCACAAATGTGCGTTTTGGGTGTTTTTCTTTCTACCGCATCCACTGTCATACTGTATGCCTTGTAAGGGGGGCCCGAATCCTGGTCAAGTGAACGGTGTTTCCCTTTTTGTTCAGGCCTCCTCCATTTTTTGTGTATGTAAAATAAGACAATTGAATGAAATTGAATTCAATTGAATTCAACCGAATCTCAGGTAGCGCTTATCAGTATCTAAAGTTTGAAGTACAAGAACGAGATTGTACACTATAGATGTAGCCACGACTTGAATAAATAGAAATGACAAAATTATGGCGAGGTAATTGACGAAGCGTTAGAAAACGCTTCATTTTTCAAAGTGGTCCTTTCGGGGACAACCGCGCACAAAAAAATGCTGTAGATTGAGCGAAAGTCGTTCGTATCGACTACAAAAAATAACAAATAGATGCTTGAAAGGCTCCTGACAAACGCCCGGTTTCTGCAGTGTCACTTTCTACGTTATATGTTATCCTTCAGCATTACCGTCTTTTGCGCTTCTCCCTCCACCCCTCTTCACAGCCTATACAAGTGATCGAAAATATTGTAGCGTCGCCTTCAAACGTGCATGTTCGCCTTCCCCCTTGTTGCTCACACATTCACTGTTGTGCCAGAGTGCCGCTTTTCTATCTGTGCGCGATTAAGGCCTCCCTAGACCAAATCTTTTGGGGCTACACAATAAACCATCCTCATCCAGATGTTCTCCATCAATCATCACAGGCCCATCAGGAGGCCCTACACTAGACCTCCGACCGCGACACCCAAGTCTGTGGTCGTTCTCGCGCTTAAGACTCCATCAACAAGCACTACCTTGCCGCCTGTGTAGCTTGACCTCCCACCACATTTACCATTTTATATCTTAATGTGGTTGCTTACTCTCGGCCTCTTCAATGCTTAATGAACTAACGTAACTATTTGAAAGATGGAGGGTGTACTGTGTCAATGTCTATCACTAAAAATTTAGAGAACTGGTCACTCACTCTCTGTGCGAGAGTATTGAGTCCAGTACTATGGAACGCAGCTGTATTTTTTTAAGCTCGTGTGTATTGTTACTTTTTTGTATGCTCCCTTCTTTCTATCTCCCTTTCTTTCTTTCCCTTAATCCCCTTCCCCCAGCGTAGGATGGCAAACCGGACGCGCGTCTCGTTAATCTTCCTGCCTTTCCTTCCTCTTTCTCCTCCTCCTCCTTGTCTTGCCCGATATTTCATTTAAAAGAGCTAATCGCCGCTTTTTGACGCAGGGTGTAGTGTTGCCCCCAGACATGGTTGTATTACTCCACCTCAACCAAGTAAGATAACTCTTGCCGCATCAAAACCACTCCAAAACGAATAGTTGTATAACCCAAGGAAAAAATATCAGTACTCGGGGCAAAATGAGACTTTGAAGCTGCTTTGGAGAATTTTTATCATGCGCAGATCGTAATTATGACTAACGAACGAGCACTACGACAAAAAAATAAGAAAAGTAAATGTCAGAAAGAAAAAAAATCATCAGGTCCCACGGGTTGTGGGAATCGGTTTCAGGCGAAGCAGTCAGCGAGTACTTCTATGCTGGCTTTGAGTCAAGCGTTACGAGGTGGATCGACGTGTTTTTGTAAATGTAGTAGCTGTGTGCACATCGTGGGCTTACCAGGCACGTCGACAGCACTGGCGTTTGAAGGGTAACTCATGCTGCGACGTAAAGTCAACCCTGACGTTAGAGTAAATAGTCAGTATTATAGAAACTAAGTGCACTTTATGGTGCAATAATGTGAATATCATACGAAACGTTCGTTAATGAATTCCTCCGGGGTCGTGCAATGCTTCTATATAGCTTGCTCAATCATGGGGATACAAATGTAACGTTTATTAGACTGCTATAAAAGCGGAGCCAACAGTGGAATCACCGACGTTTATCTGATATGACACCTCTATCGTAGGAGCACAAATGCAGTGTTTATTTCTTTCGTGTAAAATTATATAGCCAGCACCGCAACCGCAATCGACGTTGCACCGACATCACGCCTGCAAATGCTGTTTTTCCAAACCAGTCTATAGACCTGGCGTGGCTCTGTGGTAGAATTCCTGATTGCCACGCAGAATGCTTGCGCTGGATTCCTGCTGGGATCCTAATTTTTATTCTTCTCATTCATCGGGTCAACGCCGCCGATGTAGTTTTTTTCATCGCTCTAGCATTTAAATGACAAAGGTCTATTCTCGCCGTTCCTGGGAAGATATAAACTATCAGTCACCTCTTGCGCATACCCGTACATTTCGGGCCGTGGTAAACAGGTATGTGCCACACATGTCTGGAGGAAAACGTTTGACGACACATTCGAGAAAATTTTCACGTCATTGATGTCACGACCCCACAGTCTTATTCGTGAAATCCTCTTACCCTCCCATGCCAATTTAGATCTACACCAAGTTACGGAGGCGATCAGGAGAGCACCCAGACGTTGGCGGCTAGATAGATAGATAGATAGATAGATAGATAGATAGATAGATAGATAGATAGATAGATAGATAGATAGATAGATAGATAGATAGATAGATAGATAGATAGATAGATAGATAGATAGATAGATAGATAGATAGATAGATAGATAGATAGATAGATAGATAGCGCAACACAACAATTGGAGACAGGAAGTCGTTCTTTTATATGTTGCGTGTTTCATGTTGGTGATTCGTCTTCTCTTTTTATTTTTTGTGTAGAAACGCAAATATGATGGTCTCCGTGCATGCGACAACTAAAAAGAAGGTAGTTCATTTGTTGTGTGGTGGCCGGGATGAGAACGTCAATCAAGCGTGTTTAGCAGTATGTAAGATTAGCATAACCGAAGATATGTCGGCAATCTGACTAACTGGCTAAGCGGTTAGTCATTTCTATGTAGAAAACATCGTACTTCTGAACTGCACACTCGGTTGGCCATTCTTGTTTACCTTAGGCGATTACAACCGCAATATTTCACTCGAGCCGTTCCGACCATTAGGCTTAGGGCAGCATACTCCGTGCACGACGTTCGTTGCGTAAAACTTGAATATTTAAATACGAAGAATTTAATAACAGTTCGACTCTAGTTTCGATCATGAGCTACTCAAAAGGTCATATTTGCTACATATCATATCACATTACCACTTCATCATCATCATCATCAACCTGTCTACGCCCACTGCAGGGCAAAGGCCTCTCCCATGTTCCGCCGTTCAACCGGGTCCTGTGCTTTCTGCTGCCACGCTTTACCTACAAACTTCTTAATCTCGTCTACACACCTAATTTTCTGTCTCCCCCTCCCGCGTTTCTGTCTCCCCCTCACAATAACTGCACAAGTACACAGCTAAAAACTCGGCGGTTACGCGTTTCCAGTGCTTTCCAGTTCGCTGAAAGGCATTTGGAAAGGCCTCTCGCGATTGGAATGGCGTTCCCACAGACGTTGTGAACATTAATCATCATGAACAGTTCCGTAATTCCGTAGCTAACATTGTATACTCAGGCTCTTTCTAAACTCACTGTAAGTTCACATTTTGCTCTTGCTTCATGTGCGTTTTCTTGTACTTTTTTGTTTTATCGTTTTTTGTCCCTTTGTTCCTTGTTTTTTTGTGTGCGTCAAAGTGTTGTTACCACTCCCCCTCTATAATGCCTCTGGCCCTGAGGGGTACAATAAAATGAACTGAAATGACAATGAAATTTGGAAATTCCGGAAACGCTGTTTTTGCTAATTAGTCGCCTCCGGCCCCACAACATACAAGTACAATGCTCTTTACTGCATAGTATACGTGTGCTTAATAATTACTGTTCATCGCACGCGATACGCCAGCACATTGATATAGATCAGGAGTGTAACGGCGCTTTACTCTCTCATGCCAGAAGAGTACATGGGCATTCAACTCTCTCAGAGAAAGGTGGAGAATAAAGTACATTTCACTATCTTCTTTCATACAGAGTAAACGATGCATTTCACTCCATCCGACGCTTACCGAAAGTAAAATACCGCTCTGAATAGTAACTCTGCTTTTTTACTCCTTCGATGCCCTCACCAATTTTGAGATTGTAGCACTTGCTCACACCCTAAAACAACTGATATTGGGAAACCGCAACTATCAATATTAGGACCTCGCTTGTTTTTAATATACAATAACGAAATTTCACAAGGCCTAAAATCATCTGGCTGTATTCTAAACGCTCATGACACCACTATTTCCTCCTGAGATAGAATTTTCGATTAATTATGTGGAAGCTCAACTACTACGCGGCAAACATAGTAAACATGCTGCCGACAGAATAGACTACACATTAATGCTACAAAATCTAACTTCGTAATTTTTTCTACTATACGAAAGCTTATTTGAGGGTCTCTATCGCAAACCTCCGGTTCCAACAAAGTTTGTCCTGATGACTGTGTAATGTTTCTTGGTGTCATAACAAATAAAATGCCTAAAATACAGTGGGCATGTCTTATCCTTAAAAATGACAGCTTATGGAATTCGCATATTATATAAAGTTAAGGATTTCATTATTTTAAACAGACTAATCTACCTTTACTACGCTTTTATTCATACTTATAATAATTATTGCACATCATCGTGGGGGAACACATATACCGTCCAGTTATCCTCTTTGCAGCGTAATCAAAATCAAGATATTCGCATCATGACACGTAGAAGCATCTCCATTGCTCGCCTCTAATGGTATTCTGAGTGGGAAAACTAACTAAATACTAACTTGGAATACTTGTCAACAAATCTTTTAACCGAAAGCTGCCATTCCTTATAATTACTGACAGCCACTTTCCTCACTCCAAGTCTACCCGATTCGATTCAGCCATCAGCTATTTCTTACCGAAACCTAGGACTAACTATGGCAAATTTACTTCTAACTTTTGAGGCATGCTACATTGGAACTCATTACGATTTCATACTAAGATACTCTCTCATTTCCGCACATTCAAATCAAACCTCCGTACTCATATGCATTTGCACTCAACATAATGATTTCATCATTATCGTTTCTGTTTAAATGCTTTGTGTAATAAAAAAACTGTGCAGTGTTATTGACTCATTCATTACAGTGTCCAGTTTGAATGCGTTTAGCTGCTTTGTACTTACTATACTACTCATTCTTAATGGGAGGTCCCCTGTACTGTGTGCTGACTATGGGACTTCTCACTGCATGTTTGCATAATCCCCATTTGTGACAGTATTATTATGCACACTAAGAGAACTCTGAACTCTGAACCATGTTGTACGTACTTACACGCCGCCGGCTTGACACGTAACGAGCCGCGCTGCTAAGCTCTAGCACGCGAGTTCGATTATCGGTCAGAACGGTCACATATACATGGCAGCGAAATTGAAGAAAATTTCTATACCTGATTAGATGCACGTTAAAGAACCACAGCAGGTCAAAAGTAGTTTGTGGTATTCCACTACAGCTTTCCTCGCATCCTTTAGTAGTTGTGCCACGTACAGGGGCGATGGAAAGAAAACGCGAACAGTCCGGCATCTGTGCGCTCTGCTCTTTCGCATCTCTTTTCAAGTGGTTCTAGGCTAGATGTATTAAAGAGCTGCTACAGTCATCTATGATGCAATAAAGGACAAATTTAGCACCTTATTATTGTTACCAAAATGAGAATGCAACGAAAACAGCGCGCCGCGTTGTTCGCGTTTCTTTCTATCGCTCCTCTAAAACCTCAGAGTCTGTTAATAAACGATGTCGCATGATTTACCCTTGCGACCAAATTTCGCTGCTTCTAGCGTAGGCGGAATGATCGAAGCTGAAAGTATTGAAGTGTCATGACGAAGCGGCGGTGAGTGCTGTCTCATATCTTTTACATTGGCCAAGCAGGTAGCGCCACTATACGCCAAGAAAAATTGGAACAAACAGTCTAAAAAGACGGGCGTGCAAACACGGACACAAGAAGTCAGGCCCCCACAAACGCCGAAAATGAATACTTACCAAATATCTAGAAGAATGAATACTTACCAACTAGCTGACCTCTCTTTTATTCAATGGAACAAACAGCTCGCGCAGGGCCTGAGCAGTTTTGCAACCACCAGGGTGAACTTTGAAAAAACATCGCTTTTCGAATTCTCGAAAGCTTCTCTCTCGCTTCATATGCACGACTAGGCGCAATGAAGGCTGCACTGTTTAACTTCTGTGCGGCTAGGCCTCGCAGACGATCGTTGGACGTTATTTCGTTCGCACCTCCCACTTCAATCAATCAAGCTTTTCACGCCGCTGTTCAATTACAGATTCAAGGTCTCACATGAAACTTTAATGCTCGAGCAGCAGCAAGCAGCACGTTTTATGTCAGCCTCCTCTAACACCCACGACTTCATCAATTTCGTCAGCGCGTGTTTTTTTTTCCTTTGCTCGAGCGTTTCGTCGCCACGCGGCCGTGACTATTCGTGGCGAAAAAACAGGACGTCCCTCTCGACAACCCCATTCGCACCGCGTCGTTCGCTTTGGCGGGAGGCGAACTACATACAAGACACGCTTGCGGAGTTATTGTTGTCCATTCTACGTCCACTGCGTTCTTCCTTTACATAAATATGCTTCTTATTCTTCGTCCACGTGCGCTTGATGCTGTAGTTTCCGATATAACGTGGGGGAAAGCGGAAGAAAAAATTCGGCAGATCCCACCTACCGTGGGAATCGATGTTATGCGAAGTATGCGCAGGATATTGACTGTAGCGTAGTTTTTCACATTGAGCGAACCGTTACGGAATGACGCCAGAGAAATGTGGAATTGGTATACGCACATTCATATGTTGAAGAGTAGCATATGTATTATATAAGCAGTTGTTTACAGTTGCGTAACGATGCTGCACTGCTAGTCAGCGATAGTTACATTGTGACGCACCACAGATGCATTCCGAGAGCTCTGCGCGTGCGCGGAAGCGGGGGCGGCAGTGTTGTGGCCGTGGATACCCCCAGTTGCGATAAGAGCTGCAGCGCCGCTTGACGTTGCTTTGGAAGTCTATGCGTCTCTGTTATGACGGAGTATACGTACGCACGTTTCACGAACCCGTGTGCATGTGTAGAAAGGGTTCTTGACAGTCAGCGCTCCGCGGTGGCGTCCGGATCATGAAGCAGCACATCCACCAGATGTCACGTGGTCGTGACGTCGACGAAGGCAGCAGTCGGTCTTTGCAGGGTGAAACTGTTTATTTGGCCGAACTTGTGGCCGGAAAATGAGAACTAAAACTACAGCAATACACGCCGTACAATGATAGCGGCGATTAGGGCGTCGTCCGTCGATCAAGTGACAAGCGGTCAAGCGCGTCGGCTTTTATACAGGCGCTATCGAACTTTCCAGCGATATCGCTGGTGGTTGCGCAATCTCTAGAATGAGCTCGAGCGTTCGCGTCTTGCGCGCAATCTTAACAAAATCATCTACAACAATCGTGAAGCTTCTCGAAGAATGAAGCGCGGTTTGTGCTGAGCGTTGCCGACAGCCTTTGTGGGCGAATGCAGCAAAAGTGATAAGAAACGTACGTGGCAATATATATATATATATATATATATATATATATATATATATATATATATATATATATATATTTATATATACAGGGTGTCCCAGCTATCACGCAGCACGATTTAAAAAAAGAGGAACGGCGTTACGCGAATCAAACCTACAGCATATTGTTCCTAGTACACTAGAGTAGCCACTGCTATTTTTTCATTAATGAGGTTTAATTAATTAGTCATAATTGTATTTCTAACTCGACAAGTACTCGCCTAATAATTAAAATGTCAATGAGGCGTATGTAGGCATGTTCAAATGGCATCTAACTGCGCTACTTTCAACAACGTGCTAATTGCGCGCTCATTTTTTCCGCTTGATCAAGAAAGCCCGCGAAATATGAAAAGTGACACGTGACTAGAGTGTTGCGCGCGTCGGGAACCAGCGCCCTCAAACAGGCTCCCTATGAGGCAGACAGTATCAAGGAAAAAATGCAGAAAAAAAAAAGGCATCGCCCTATCTGCCACTCCCCGGCCTAGAAACGCACCGCTTGGCTTTACAGAGTCAGGCCGTAATCAGAACACCTGCCGCGTTATCAATGAGAACAGTCGGCCGTGAGATATGGATGATTGCGGCGTACTATCGAACGGATTGAATCCCAGCGAAATTGCACGCATATCGCTGGCGCCCGACCTGTACCCTTGCCAAAATGCGGAACGCTGTCTTTCGCAACAGGCAACAGGCAAAGCGGTTGTTTGCAGTAAGCTTATTTGAGGGCGCTGGTTTCCTTTGCGGGTGAGAGCGTAGTCATGCCATATCATCATGCCATACACTTGATGCAACAAGAAGCTAGGGCAGTATAATTACCATTGACTAGTAGTCTTGCCACACAGATTAGCGTTGGGCAATAAATGCTTGATATTGAATAATCTTGGCACAAACTTTGCTAAGATTATGTGCTGCTGGCTTAAGGAAGGGTGCTGTCGGCTAGTGTTTGCTAATGTGGCCTTGTGCAGTCATATGCTTGCTAAGTAACAGAAATAGGAATGACGTCCCAGCATAAAGTCTCTGGAAATTGTTTGACAAAGTCGAATATAAGTGGTGTGCTATTTTACCTTGTACTTGGGATCACCTTCGACCCTTCTGTCTACAAATTCACGTGGTCACTTTTATTAGGCAGGCGTCTGCGCGTTATTCTACCACAATATGAATGAAACGGCGGGTAACCATCACTGTTCATGAAGATTCGCTATTTGGCACCCCAGTAAAGTGTCACGTAATATAGAAAGTGAATAATGAACAGAGCCTCAGTAGCAGTCTAATTCAAGGTTTATATATATTGTAGCAGGCATGGATGGAGTTCGCAAGTATGATTTTAACATGGGACCTTCGTCGGCATACCTCGATCTGCAAGGTACTTATTAAAATTACAAAAATTGGTCCAACAAAGCGTTTCGATTCGCAGTGAAGGGTTCCAGCAGGCTTCAAACATGAGCACAAGAAAGGAAACAGGACAAGGCTTGATGACGTCACGCCTTTTCGCGCGTGACGTCCTCGCGGGGACTCGGCTACCGCTCTGGGCTCATGCACTCGCTACGTGAAGGCTGCTCGACGCTGCCGGCCGGCCTGTGCTGCTTGAGTTATTGAAACGTAAGTGGGCAAGTTCATATAATAGAATTCGCAGTGAATTTTTAAGCAAAATGCTTCATGAAATCGAGCGGAGTAGCCGTCAGGAGCACGTTCAGAGTCGATTGCTCCTGGTGTCGTCTGATGACCATCAATGTTTACGTCTGCATATATGGCGTGGACTTCTTGTCATGACTGTTCTATGACTGTGCATGGTTCACTCACAATGACTTGCCGGCCCCTTTTCGATCATGGACTCCATTGTTTGGGCTTCGGGTTCCGTGTTAGCGTGGTTGCGAATTTGTATAGAGCGTGCTGCGCGTGTTCGGTTGCCAAGCCTGCTACGTCACTTTAATTATGTTGTTCGGAGTTCTAAGGATATGACGAACGACGTGTGATGTCATGCAAATAAATTAAGCGATCGTTACAAGCAACTACCTTTGAGTAGATTCACTTTTTCAGCAGCTGCTTGGAAGCGCGTCGTAAGTAGTTAAAATTTAGACAGGCAATAAGGTTTGGAGCTCGAGGAAAAAGGGGTTGCACGACAGTGATATGAAACATCGCCAAGTTGCGCGGTATTCTTTTATGCAGCATACGTTAATCGCTACGTTAATTAAATCGACGTGTTCGGACTCGTTCACGGTCGTCTGAAAGTATGCTGAACACAATTAGTGTAATCATACTAACGTAGATAAATACAAAGCTTTCGCATCGAAAAGTCGTAGTAAGATGTATTTGTAATAAAGTAGTCTCAGTCACTCTCAATGGTCGACTCCTGATACTGCGTGCTGCGATCGTTATACTAAAAAAAACTTACAGGGTCTGTTATGCATTTACCTCAGAATACTCGAAGGCGAAAGCCATATTCGTCTTTTTGTTCAGTGGAAATATTGTTTTTCTGCACCAGACGTGATTTTGCACTGCCTCCAGGATCGGAGTCATTGCAAGCTTTCTAGGCCTCACCTGGTAGTGCACTACTTCCGTGATCGGTGGGCCGATCACCACTGTGATTTGATGTCGTCATCATGTGACGTCACGTTGTGTAACGTCATGATGATGTTACAACTTTTGAAGTACTGTGACGTCATCAGCCAACGGGACGAAAAGAATGCATGGTGGGAAAGAGGGCTTTTTCTCCTCTTCGTGGACCCTTTTGCCGATTTTTCCGACTGTTTAGCAAGTTGTAGTATTGGTGTCAAATAAAACACGAGCAGCAGAGCGCGTTGCCCAAGCATTAGGAGTTGTACTGTGTTCGCCCTCCTGTCATCACCATTGACAGACGTGTAAACCGGATAAGGCAGCAGTGCGCGATCGAAAGTATGAATGTGGCTCACGAGCCTCAAACCGCATGGGCGCACCTATCTCTAATCATAACGGTGCGAGCTGTACCATGCGCACCACTGCTGGCTTTCATTGGGTGCCGATAAAATGTGTAACAAATATTAATATGCAGGGCTACGCTAGTCCACGCCAGTTGTCAGCAATAACCCCCCTGGTCGGTGAAGTTATCGATTTTATTTTGTCGGCAAACGTTTTTTGTACACATGCCCACACGACTACGATTTGGAGGGAAGTGTGAATTTTTATTCAACTGAAGTTTCATTGCATAACACTAACCTTTGCGAATAAGCCGTAAAACTGTTCCCGCTTCGTTTCGAAAGCAGCCTAGACTCTCGTTAACCCGCTTGACGAGACGTTCGAGCGTTCACGTAAGATATTTCAACGCCATCCAACCCAGTGAGTTACGCTACTAACTCGGGGCATTGACCCTGGCCGCGATGGCTGTAGGCATAGAATTAAAGGTAAGCATTCGGCAGGTGTCTGCCTGGTTGGGTGAAAGACTAAAGGCAAAAAGAGAAATCTCCAACCAGAAGGTTTATTTTAAAAACCCGACGTTTCGAAGCCTGACCGGCTTCTTCTTCAGGGGTGAGATTTCTGGCTGGAGATTTCTGGTTGGAGATTTCTCTTTTTGCCTGTAGGCATAGAGTTTCCTAAAATGACCTAGAGGGAACTCTGGCGCTGCGATCGTTCAGCCACCATGGGAATGATGGGTAGTACACGGATTTGCCTAGTCTTCGTGCTTGTGGGCTTCGAACGCACTTGTTGGTTTGTTTATTGCTATGTTTTGGTTTTCTTTCGGATAAAAGAATGGATCGTTGTGAACTTCGTGACCAGATTTGAATCGGTGAGCCTAAAGAAGTTAAAGTGGTGAAGTGAAACTGCTGATTTTTGCTGAACTTCGTTTTGCGACAAAGCGGATGCAGGCGACGCGGAGCCAAACGGAGCCGAAAGAACGAAGTTTAGACAAATCCGTGTACTACCCATGATTCCCATGCTGGCTGAAGCGCGATGCATTGCAGCTCCCATAGACACTAGCGCCAGAGTTCCCTCTAGTAAGTATTGTAGGAAACTCTATGGCTGTAGGTATATAGAAAGTATAATAATGTAAGCGTTTCTTAACTTCCTCTAATGCTGGCAGCCATCGATAGAACTATCACTTGAAGAAAATACAGCTAGTAGTCGACGAGCGCCGTGCGAAGCGACCGAGGTCTTAAAGAAATGCTGCTGTTCTAGCCAGAGCTTAGCAGACGACAAAAGCCGAATCCCCCCCATTTGCGTCTCCGGAGTGCTGTTCGCAGCGTCGCCATCTGTGGCGCACGAGGCGGATAGTCAAGCGCTGCTCGAATACGCAGAGAACTGCTGCGTATTATATGCAAATCGCCGCACCATGGCGGGCAATTCGCTACAATAAAATTGACGTCTCTTCTCTAATGTGAGTGCCGAACTTGCGTCGTACCATGAGCTGCGCTTTACACGTCGGTGTAGTCAACATACCCGAGGAGAACACGATATGCGCACATCCACTCAATTTACATAAAGACGGCGATCCGCTTCGTAACGCTGGGTCCAAAGCTAGAAATCTAGAATAGGCTGCTACTCGCGGTCTGCTTCGCATGAAATCGATTCGCAGAATGCGTGGGAGACTATTTGCCCTATGTGTACATTTGCCCTGGAACGCGAAGACAACGAGCAGAAAGTAAACGCTGCGCGCATCAAGTTTAAAGCTCGGTTTTGGATCGGAAGCTTCTCGGCTGTTTACTCAAGGCACCTCTTAAATGGACATGTATTTGCACAAGAGAAAGGGGATTTGTAAAATCTTTATAGGTTGTCACGATAACTGAAACATTTCCGTCCTGAGGCACATAAGTCCTTACTGTTGTTCCTAAGTTTATATTTCGTATTGAACGGTACTATGGCTGCCGTTTTTCGAAATCACTCTGCAGAATTGGGGTATAACGGGCGCGATAAATTCCACTGAGAGCATGGATATATTGTCGCTACAGCTAACACTGGTTGCAATGTGTCGCCTTCCTGCGCCGTTTAGGAGGCATTCTTTTCTATTAAATGCGAAGTATTTCTTTGCTGGACAGAGCACACTTTGACCCTATCTATCTATCTATCTATCTATCTATCTATCTATCTATCTATCTATCTATCTATCTATCTATCTATCTATCTATCTATCTATCTATCTATCTATCTATCTATCTATCTATCTATCTATCTATCTATCTATCTATCTATCTATCTATCTATCAGTTATGTTCGGGGGACGATTTCCCCAGTACGGATCAACGGTGACTAATCGCGGACGGCGCGTGACGGAAAACGGGCGCTCGGAAGGGCCATTAGGCCGTTCGCGTCTACCCGCGCCTTTGTAGCCGAACCCCGCGACCTTTTGTCGACCGCTCCTTTCGCGGCGGAGTCACCCGTACGGCGGAAGCGATCTCACGGAGACTGACAACGTAAACAATGTGTCGCCGTTGCGACGGTCCTCACTGAAGGAGCACCGACGTGGTTTTGCAGTAATTGCAACAGGCGGCGGCATCTTGCTGCAGACAAGGTTCGAGACGGCATAGTAAACTGGGCACGTTGGTGTGGTTCATTTCAGTGTACGTTGACTGTGTATGTGATTGATGGCGTTTTAGTTGGCTTGCCGCATAGTGAGGGCAGCAAAGCGTGGGAACGCGGAAGCGGAGACACGTCTCTGAGAGAAACAAAGTTATCTGCTTCATTGGTGGAGTATCCGAAAGGGTTGGTCCCGTAAGGCGGTCTCAGACGAGACAGGGTGGATTTAAAGGAAGAAATAGGAGAGGAGAAGGGGAGCTTGGTGCTCGACGGAGAGATTGCGGAGGGCACAGAGGTCGTGCTTGGCGCCGACTCTGATCCAGGGACGAAGGACTTAGAGATATTCTCTTAAGGGCTTGAACGCTTGGTGCGGGCCCAGCCCAGTTGTTGTCGCGAGAGCTGTTCAGTGGCCGCCCCGGCCTTTGTTTTGTCATACAGTGTAAAAATGTGTAAATAAACCTAAGTTTACCAGGATCTGAACAACCGGGCCTGTCCAGTCCTTCAACGTGTCGCCACGATCATCCGAACCATCGGGGTCACCTCCATCGACCCAAATTTAACTCTATCTATCTATCTATCTATCTATCTATCTATCTATCTATCTATCTATCTATCTATCTATCTATCTATCTATCTATCTATCTATCTATCTATCTATCTATCTATCTATCTATCTATCTATCTAGTAGCCGCCTAGGTATGGGCGCATTTATGGTCGTCTTCTTTACTTGGTATAGACCAAACTTGGCATAGGAGGGCTTGAGTGCATGATCAACACGATTACTGGGCATGCCATGAATAATGCGACATGATTGTTGCACACGTCATGGAACGCTTTCCTTTAGTCACGTGCGGCACATACCTGCGTATCACAGCCATGGAATGTGGGTATACGCCACACGTGAGAGCAACGTTACTGAGAGTGTATATCAACCCAGCAACGGCAAGAATATACTTTGGAAATGTTCACTCGATAGTGGTAAGGAGCCCGTGTCACATAAAATTACCATAATAATATTATCAGTATTAATGTTATCATCTGATATGTATACACATACACAAGGACTCAGAGGGAAGAGGAAAGAGATAGAGGAAATAACCATAAGAGGAAAGCAGGAGGAAAGAAGATAGGAAAGTAAAGAAAAAAATCACTAACACTTGGACAAAAATAGATAAAACACGAAAAAAATATGTATAAACGGCTGGCCATATTTCTTTGGTCCACATAAGTCAGCAGGACTCTATGGGCCTGGTCGCGTCGAGCACACCCTGTCGGAAAGACGAAATCGTCAGTGGTCGCGCACTTAAATCCCAAAAATTTATTTTACTTATTCGGCAGTGATCGCTGCGGAACGAATTAGGGACAGTATAATATAAGATGGTTTAACAAAACTTGACATTCCGCAAGATGGTGCATAGCTGAAGGGAACTCTTGTGCGCAATAAACAAGACAATTCACCAGAACGAGAGAGACAGGATGGGCGCTACTTTCATTTACCGTCAGAAAAAAGGGATCTGTATTGGATCCTGCGCAGCCTTGGTCCTTTGTAATCTGTTCTTACCTTTCGTAGACCGTGCTCATTCAACAGCCGGTTGAATGGTTGAATGGGATGGCTGTGCAAAAATTATTCCGGTACATGGACGATTACCTCATTTGTGTTGATAAAATAACAGTTTTGACGTACCGTGAATGTGTTGGTAGAATTTTGGACATCTTTCAGCAGAATGGGAAGGGTCTAGTTTTCACTCACGAGCTGCTGGTACGGGGTTTGTTATAGTTTTGAAACATTAACATTACGCTAGGGCGTGATCATGTTTGCTAGGAGTGCGCTCCGCAGGCCCAGAAAGAATTACTGCCCTATCGTTCGGCTCATTCAAAGACGGTCAAGAGGGCTGTAGCTGAAGTTTCTTTGGGGCCCGCATTAACGAAACCTTGTCTACACTCAATGCTGTCTAGCTTTATTAAGCACGTCAGCCGGCTGTTGTCGGCTGGCTACTCATGTGCAGGGACTCTGTCTGTGGCTGAAACCCTGTTGCAAAAACGAAGCAGTCTCTGTTCGAAAATATAAGCACCCCAAAAAGAGCACAGTCAAGCCTGTTGTGGTGGCGTACGTACATAAGGTTGCGCACCACGTGAAAAAGGTTGCGAACCGTCATAAGGTGCCATTAGTGTTCTCCGCTCCGAAGAAGCTTGCTCAGCTGTGCTCGCTTGCTTCTCGTAACAGGAAGAAATGTGGTGGCCAGAAGTAACATGGTAGAAAGTTTGTTAACTGTTGTACGGGGATTATCTATGAAGTACCTTTGACCTGAGGCAAACGTATAAATTCCAGACGGGTCGTTGTATTAATGACAGGGCGAGTGAGCTTTCACGGACTGTTAAGAGTGGGGCACTAATTTGGCTGAGCATTGCCCAAGTTGCGCGGCATGTGAGTCGAAACTAAGTGAGATAAAGATGCTGGGCAGAGGTAGAGATAAGATGGCACGGGAGTTACTGGAAGCGTTTCATATTAGGAAAAGAGGAGGTAGGTGTGCCATTGACAAATCGGTGAAGCTTTGGAAGGCAGAAACTGAATATCTTGAGAATTTTATTGCGATAGCAATTATATGGACGGTCTCGGCTGATTTTTGCCGTTGCCGCCGTCATGCACCGTATATGTATATATGTATATACATATATATATATATATATATATATATATATATATATATATATATATATAAAAGCCACGAAGAAATATAATTCAGGAAAATTTTCCGACGCGCGGAATCGAACGGGCGACCTCTCGCTTTGCAGCGCGCGGCGTTAGACGGTTAGGCCACGAACAGTACCGTCTTTCAGCCTACTAACGGCGAGCTATTTATATACACCACTTACTTCAGCATGTTTTCTTAGTCACCACATAGATGGCGCGAAATGCGCGCGTGGCGTGCTTTATAGATCGTCGCCCCGCTCCTGCGAACGCCGTTGCTATTCGCCCTACAGGACGTGGTCGCCTTCGTACGCTTATCTCGAGGAAAGAAGGGGGCGGCCGGCGGGGGTGGAGTGGGAGGTTGTATGTCTTGTGCTTTCCCCGCGATGTCCGCACTGAAGTCCCAGAGCGTACGAAGCATGGATTCCTCCATGGTACGAAGGTCACTTCGCTCACTGCAGCGGCCGCGTTTGCGAAAGGAGCGCGCTGTTCAAACAGAAATAAGCAACTGTGACAGTTCGTTCGCGCTCGTCCTGTGTGTACCTGTGCGTTCGTTTCGTGCGTCCTGCTTTATGTTTGAGCTGTGCGCGTCAAGTGTCGAGCTGTGACGCATGATAGTTCGCGCTCGTCCTGTGTGCGTTCTTTTCGTGTGTCGTTTGGGCTCGAGCGACGCGCTGGCAATTTCGAGCTGTTTTGCGTTCTTCGCGTTACATTGCAATTTATTTCTATCGCATTCATTGCTTCGCCGTTGCGGCGAAACTGTGACTTTTTTTACTGAAGTGAACACGGGTTAGTGACATTGTATTTGATTTTCTGCGCATGTGTGTTTTCGGCATATATTTGCTGGCGAAGCCGCAAATAAAGTTAGATAAAAGTAGCGCCCGTCCTGTCTCTCTCTTTATGGTGAATGGTCTCGGTTTTTGCGCACGAAATTCTCCTTCAGATAATATAACATACTCAAGTGTTTCACAGGAGCCACAAGATACACACAATAGACTGTCCACACGTTCTTTACGGTATAAGCGTTCCCGTACCAACACAGACACAACCTTTCGCTTGCATAAGAGTGCTCTGGAACGACGAGTGCTCCGGAAGGAGAGCCTATACAAGCGTCATGTCAGGGCAGCATCGATTCTGGTTCCAGTGTTGGTTAACCACTTCGATAACATTGTAATAAACATTACATATAAACTTCTATGCCTACGCAAGCCATAGTTAAGCGTTGCTCAACCGCGGAGGAATATGCCAGCAAGCACTGCTTATAACATGTACCTCAACGCAACATAATCTGCACTTCGTTTCGATGACACTCACGTATGTGCTCTAACATGACTACCCATCTTCAAGGGACAGTAGAGAGGAACATTGACTTGGTTTAGATGAATAAATTGTTTTCGAGAAGTGTAATGTCGTTAATTTCGCCATCATAGGTTTATTGATAGAGGAGAAAATCAAGTAGTTTCATTTTTAAATTTCGCGCCGAAATCTCCCCGCCTGACGTCACGGATCTCAACGTGTATTTATCGTATTTTGGCTCCATTGGCTCAACAAAATTACCCCTAACTTGGTATGTTAAGCCTATGGACCCTTCAGAGAACAATGCACTTCATTTTTATCGATTAGGAACTACGTAGTGCCTAGTAGGAGCTGTAGCGACAGAGAAGAGACCGACACCCGTGTTGCCCTGTTTCAACACTTCTTCTTTCTTTTCCTTTATTGCGTGCTCACGAGCAGCCTCGCCTTATGCCCGCTTCTTCGCGCGTCTTGTGCACGGCATGGCGTTTCCCGCCAACGTTTTCCGGTGGTAGATTCAACATCCTCCCGGGGCCACGCTGTGGTCGTTTGCATCCAGTATAGGTACAGCCGCTGAGCCGTGCGCCGGACTTGATGGCCGTTTGGGTAGGCGAGCTTGAATTATCTCGCTTTGCCGTCCTTGCCTGGATACGCCTTGACCACTCTGGTGACTTTTACTGCAGTACCAGCACGTTGTCATTCTGGATAACCATAATGTCGCCAACGTGCAGTGGGAACGAAGATAGATGGCACTGATGAGCGGAGCGCAGGCAAAGCAAATATTCTTTCTTCCTGCTTTTCCACAGCCGTTGCAGAAGCTAGTGCTCGCACTTCACACGCCTTCGCAGGTCATGCGTGGTGGAACCAGGCAAACACCCTGCAGTTCTTGCTGGTAGCCGCACGACGTGCTTGCCGGTTAGGAGGTGCGAGGGTGTCAGCGCCCGTGCATCCTTGGTTTCCTCGCAGAGTTGCGTTAGAGGGCGGTCATGTACTGTCACGCCTCTATGTTCTTCAGATGTCAATGACGGGTAACGTCAAAAGTGATGGTCAGAAAGAGCAGGACGTTCCGATGCCCACTTCCACAAGTCCTCGACGTCAGGAGGAAGAGGCTCGTCCCAGTAGATGACCTGCCTCAATTGCCGTCTGCGTTTTTCCTCCTCTGATGTTGTGGCTAGGCAGTCACGCGTGACGTCTACTGGCATGCGGCAGAGAGGACATACGGTCTGTCTAGGCATTGAAGTAGCTCCTGGCGATGATGACTGCGCTGTCACTGTTATGGTGGACGGTATATGAGGCGATGTTGAGGTGTCCGTTGCCTTGCGGTTTGCTGACGCTTTCCCTGAAGTAGTTTCCTCACCTGACATTCGTCTCTGCCGTTGACTTTCCACTTTAATGAACCTTAGGATTGCCTTTACTTGCTCTTCGTTTGATTGCCCCGCAGAGTCTGTGACGTCTGTGTCGGTGTTCGTGCGCTTACGGTACAAGATTGCCTGGTCCTCTGGCAATGAGCGCATCGGCAGTCGATGCGAAACAACCGCGTACTCCGCCGACGGCGTGTAAAAGCTGTCCAAACAGCCATTCCTGAACTGTGTTTTCTCGTAGAGGTTGCGCAGCTTAGATACTTGTGACGGTGACTGGACCGATTAAATGGCAAGCAAGCTGTCTGTGTGGTCCTCGATGAGGAGGTCTTTTCGGCCATATCGTTCGATGAGCACCTTGGCTGCGATATTGTTGTTCGCTTCATTCAGCTGTATCAATTCGATGGCTCGCTTCGCAGTGCCGGCCAAGTAAGTCTTCAAGTACTCGAACTTCTCGATACCGGTGGGATCGGGGTGCGTGTTAATGGTCGCCTCGTAGTGCTCCCAGAACCCCGGCCACTGACTGCTCTCGCCGCTGAAGATGGGTACTTGAAGGTTCGGCAGGGCGTCTTCTAGGCCTGGTGCTCGCGGCCTACGCTGATCGTTGAGGTTTTGACTGGTCACGTCCGAGTGGGCTGCTCCCATGGAATTGCTGGATCCATCTCTTGTCCACGCGTGCCTCGACTGGTTGGCTTCGATGAGGGTAGGACCAACCGATGCACGCGCTCCAAGCGCGGACCGAAGCCTGTTGACGGCTTTCACAATCTTCTCGTGGTACTCAATCGCGTCCATAATTTCCTCGTCAAACTCCTCATCGTCAAGGGCGTAGGCGATCTGTCTGTCCAGTTCAGCGAGAGCGGAGTCCTTGTCGCGAAGCTCGTCGATAAGTTCCTGCAAGTCGGCGGAAGACGGAACTGTGCCTTGCAGGAGGATCTCGGTGGCCTCGGACAGGAGTCGAGTAGTGTCACCGAGAAGGGCGCCTGGATGCCTACGTAGCTTGTCCATCCTCGGTGCGGTACGTAGGATGTCGGCCTTCGCCCGGGTTTTCGGCACCAATAATATAGCGACAGAGAAGAGACCGACACCCGTGTTGCCCTGGTTCAACACTTCTTCTTTCTTTTCCTTTATTGCGTGCTTACGAGCAGCCTCGCCTTATGCCCGCTTCTTCGCGCGTCTTGTGCACGGCATGGCATTTCCCTCCTACGTTTTCTCGCGGTAGATTCAACAGGAGCCGTCAAAATATGTGACATCACGGCGAATGGTGCGGAAACTTCTAGGTGGCGTCGCCAACCACATTTTCTTTTTGCGCGTTTTCTCGCTTACTAAGCGTCTTCTCGCAGCAAGCGTGGTGTTTTTGGCATCGTGAAAGAGTACTTTACTAATATGAGAAAAATCGTATTCCTATTTAGTGTCCCTTTAAGTAGGACCACAAGCCAGCCTTTAGGCTCCAGTAAAGTGGGCGTGCCTGGTAAACCATTTATATGGCCACAACTACTCAATCTATGTAAATACGGCGACCCACCTCGTCCCGCTTGGCTCGAAGCGAAAAAAAAAGCAACAGCGTAGGCAACTACTCGCTGAATTGTTCGCATGAAATCGACTCCCACAAAGCGTGGGATCTGCAGTAATTTTTTTTTTGTCAGGAAACGCTTATCTCTCGTCGTTTGCAGCTGTTCACTGTTTTATTAGCAACAGTCACTAAGGTCACACTCGGACCCTGAGAATGTTACATTCTACTGTGTAGTAGGGTATGCTGTTGACACGGGGGCTAGTGCTATGTAGGTGTGCGTAATTATCTGACCAGAGCGTGCTATGTTGAAGGTCAGCAGTCGGAGGCGTCGCACATCACTGTTTATTATTTATGAGCAACTTTCGTGTTCACGAAGTGTATGCTATGACCATAGGTCGGCAAAAATATTAGAACTCACTCAGAGTAACTCAAGCAATATATTTTGCTCTGAGAGTTCACTCGGACTCAGATTCACCGAAATTTTCCTCAGCCAGACTCACTCGGACTCAGACTCACTAAACTTTTTCTCAACGGGACTCACTCGGACTCAAACTCACCAACATATTGCTCACCGTATATTGCTCAGCCGGACTCACTCAGACTCAGATTCACGGCTTGGCCTGAGTCTGAGTGAGCCTGAATGAGCCGACTCATGAATTCGCTGGCGTAAAGTTATCTTTTCCGATCATGGTGTAAATGCTCTTTAACGCCAATATTTTACATAATCCCAGAAAGAGTTATCGTAATCGGGGCTCTACGATACTTTTACAGCGGAAGCTGTTATGAGATCATTTCACCGGCCGTTTTTGGCGCCGTAGTTTTCCGCCGCCGCCGCCGGTGTGCGTAACCAGTATCGCTCGAAATAAGAAAAAAAAAACGAAATAAGAAAATTCCAGGACGGAACGAGGTTCGAACCTGGGCCCTCTGCGTGGGAGCCCAGTATTCAACCACTGAGCTATGCCAGTGCTTGAAACTGCT
Source organism: Rhipicephalus sanguineus (assembly GCF_013339695.2). Taxonomy (NCBI): domain Eukaryota; kingdom Metazoa; phylum Arthropoda; class Arachnida; order Ixodida; family Ixodidae; genus Rhipicephalus; species Rhipicephalus sanguineus. The sequence goes on from NC_051183.1 coordinate 149,035,598, forward strand.
TTGCAAAAAGGTCCTATACATGCTTCATGTCGGGAAAGAACCACATTAGCATATGCAATATAGCGTGGTAGAAGAGCAAAATAAGCATCAAGCGTCGCACAACGCGAATTCTGTAACCAGGCGTCACACAATGCGAATTGCGCAACGAGTAGGTTGTTGAATGCTTCCAACCCATTACAAAGGGCTCTGCCATAATTCTTCATCGTCATCAGGCACAGCAACAACAAAGTGCGCATAACGCCTTACATGCGTTTAGCAGGTACCAACGCTCTCCGTAGAATGACAAAAAATGGTACAGTGCCTGCAGCCCTACTTCTCAAAAATACAACTATTTTTATCGTAGTGGGTTCCTCGCAAGTGCACTTGTATTGGTTGCCAAGGAAGCCCATAAGCGCATGATTTATTTCCTCGGGGTCTCAGTAAAATTACAATAATTTATAGCGTAGTGGGTTCCTCGCAAGTGCACTTGTATTGGTTGCCAAGGAAGCCCATAAGCGCATGATCCATTTACTCGGGGTCTCAGTAAAGTTCTTCACCCCCCCCTCGTCTCTCTCCCACGTCAACGTATGTTATAGAGCATGACGGGAGAGGGAAATAGCGACTGGGCGTCACCCAATGCAAATTGCATAACTGGTGGGCCGTTTAAAGCTTCCAACCCATTACAAAGAGCTGAGCCATAATTCTTCAGCGTCATTAGTCGTCGCGTCAACAAAATTCACATAATGCCTTAGAGACGTGTAGCTGGTGCCTCACTTCTCCGCAGAATGACAAATAATGGCTTAGAAGGTGCTTCCCAACTTCAAAAAAATTGTGATTTATGGCGTAGTGGGTACCTTTCTAGTGTACTTGTATTGTAGCCCCAAGAGAGCCTACAACGGGCTCTAGAAACGCCGCTCTTCCAGCTTTCGCTGTGACTGTGCTGCGGTTTCAGCGCAGGCCTGGAGTTTTTTTTTTGATCTTATACCTTCAAATACGAGTTATCAGTGGTTGCAGTCCAGGAAGGCCGTCTTTTTTTATGAAATGTGTGACTCACACGAGATATTTCTACCAAGAACTTCCCGTGAAAGAGTTCACGGGGAGAGGTCATGGCAACTACCCCCCCCCCCCCACTAGAACCCCGCACCCCCCCGCCCCCAACTCAATCACACCTCTTATCAATAAACACTGAGGTGGAGCATGAACGCTAGTGCGTTGAGGCACGTGTGAATAGATTTGAGTATAAACGTAAGCCGAAATAGGGCTGATAGTAATACCGATTGGTCAGTAGACAGGACCACTGGCAGGCAATGAAATTCACTCATTCACTAAATATATTTTGCGCTTAGGGCTCACTCGGGCTCAGACTCACCAATATTTTCCTCAACCGGACTCACTCGGGCTCGAACTCACCAACGTATTGCTCAGCCGCACTCACTCAGACTCAGACGCACGGCCCGATCTCAGTCTGAGTAAGTCTGAGTGAGTCGACTCATGAGTGAGTTTGCCGACCTTTGGCTACAACAGTCTTGATTGCACTTTTTGCTGTCCTTCAGCAATGTGACTATCGATAAAATGTGACTTCTACACACAGCCATCAGAGCTCTGTATCATTTTAGTTTGTTTCTCAGTGTTCTCGGAGCAACGCACGATCTGTCGCCGCCGTGCGCTGCTGAATATTATTAAATGAATAGGGGATTAATGTCTAAAATTAACAAAGCTAGACTATATGGATATTTTTTAATGTTTGAATATAACATAGAGTATTGAGAATTCTGATCCTTAGTAAGCTTTCGTAGTCATATGTTTCATGTAATGCAAATGCGCCAGATAATTATATCGAATAGTCAGGCTGACATAAAACAGCATCGAAAAAAAATTCCAGCAGATACCACGCATTGTGGGAATCGATTTCATGTGAAGCAGTCCGCGAGTAGCTGCCTACCGCGCAGCTTTTTTTTTATCGCTTGGAGCCAAGCGGGACGAGGTGGGTGGGCGTATTTGCGTAAACTGAGTAGTTCTGGGCATAGAGAGGGCTTACCTGGCACGCCCACTGCACCGGCGCCTTAAAGGTAGTTCATGGTTCGACGTAAGATGGGTACTCATCCTAAGAGCATAGATACGTCAGTTTTATCGAAACGAAGAGCACGCTATGCTGCAATGCGGTGAGTATCATAAGTAGCGGTCGTTGGCATATTCCTCTGGGTCTAGCAACGCTTAACTATAGCTTGCTTAGTCGTAGGAGCTCATATGTAATGCTTATCACATTTTTATCAGAGCGGTTTGCCAACACTGCAACAACAATTGATGTTGCCCCAACATGAATCAGTTATATACGGTCTCATTCCGAAGTAGTTTCAAGCACTGGTGCGACTCTTTGGTAGAATACTTGACTGCCACAAAGAATGCCTGGTTCAATTCCGGATGGAACCGTGATTTTAGGTGCGTAGCACTTTAGGGGCCCGGCTTGTCATCCAGTGTCTCATGTCGCATAGTAACGCTCAAACTCAGGTGGACAATACTGGCCTAAAACAAGGCTGGCAATGCTCAAAACCAAACTAAGATAAATGAACAAGGTTTAAATAAATAGTTAATAAAAATAACCAAGAGGTAATTGTAGTCTATAATTTAAAATCACTAGACACGCTTCGGAAACAAGCGGCTGACATCCGCACCACGCAAGAGATGGCGCCACCGCCCAACCATGCGCGCGATTGCTCCTCCCAGCGGCGCTTCTCTGGCGCCTTCGTCGCTACATCTGAAGGGGTAAACAACCTGACGGAACTGGCTGCAGACGATACGTCTCTCAACTGCCGCAACAAGCATGAACTCAATAAATCGCAGAAAGACGTTGCGCGCATGTCGCACACGGAGTTTACGAATCTCCCTAACAGGGTTATAATCGTGCCAGGGAAACCCCCACGTCAGGGAACTGCATGAACTCATGAACGCATAGCGCAGTGGGGTCGTGCGGGGACCCTGGGACGTACGTGCCCAAATCCCTTGGTCAAATAATGTTTTACCTCCTCCTCCTCCTACATGCTGACCTCTAACACTGACGCCATCGGTGGTTTGGTGAACGGAGCAGTGGGAACTGTACAAGCGGGAATCGCTCGAAGCCCGTGCTACGCACCTCCTCAGGTTTCACCGTGGTGGAGATGCATTTAGCGCAGGATTTAGAACTACACCAATCACTACACAAGAACGACAAATTTTTATGAGTTTCTTTTTGTATTTATCATACTTCCGTTTGCATATATACGGACACGGGAGGTGAACCTCGTCGCCATGGCCATACGTGGCCAAGAGGTAGTGCTATTGAAGAGGGCGGAATGCTTTACCATTTCTATAGCTATGTGTGTGTGTGTGTGTGTGTGTGTGTGTGTGTGTGTGTGTGTGTGTGTGTGTGTGTGTGTGTGTGTGTGTGTGTGTGTGTGTGTGTGTGTGTGTGTGTGTGTGTGTGTGTGTGTGTGTGTGTGTGTGTGTGTGTGTGTGTGTGGCTGGCTGGCTGGCTGGCTGGCTGGCTGGCTGGCTGGCTGACTGACTGACTGACTGGCTGGCTGGCAGGCTGAATCTACTGACAAGCGTAACAGACGTGGAATATCGCCATCGCGTTCAACACTAAAAGTGAAGATTAAGCATCCCCCGCTTTTTTTCTCGCCATTGCTGGATTTTATACACTGCAGCCCATAACCGTATTCCATGGGCCTTGGTAGGCGGGTATGTGCCACGTGTGACTAAGGGAAAGGGTTTCTTGATCGAGACGACAAACATGCCATAATATCCAATATCATGGCCTGTTATTCGTGTTCGTCAAACACTCATGTCCTCCTATGCTGAGTTTGGTTTACACCAAGTTAAGAGGCGACCATAAGAGCGCCCAGACGTAGGCGGCTACACAGAGATACAAACGGTCAAAGTGTCTTTGGTCGGCAAATGTATGACATTTAAAAATAAACAGGCAGGTACTCTAAGTAGGATGGCAGACTGGACGAATTGGTTGAAATTTATGGTGCTTTAACAACAGCGCTAAGTACGAGACCAAGAGAGAAAGACTGACACAGACGACACTTTACTTGGAAATGAGTTCATTAGAATAAAGATTTAGCTTTTAAAGCCAGGTAACAAGAATGATCGCATGCTCCTTGTAAAACACACTGGAAAGTAGATAAAAGCACAAAAACCTTCTCTGATACACGCACGTGAGCGAAATGCCGACGTTATCCCTGATTAAGCAAGCCTATCTCTTTAATTAACAAGGATACAGAAGGCTAACTAACACATTTACTTCCTATTCTTGAAATGTGAAAGGCTTCCGCTACTTCTGCAGTGCAGGCATCATTATGCACAGACAGAATCCCCGTCTCAAGAAAGAATGGTGTAGAACCATATGCAACGCAGTGTTTTGCAAGGTCACTCAATTTCTTTGGTAATGAATTCTGGTGTGCAAGCAGTGTCACATTAACACGCCAGCCTGTCTGCCTTATATACGCATGGCCGCATGATAAATGGATATGGTATACTACTATGAAACACACAACGCAAGAACCTACAGGTACCCAGGAAGGAAACACACTCTCTATGGTATACTACGCCAATTTTACAGTCAATAGACTTGCTTTGATGTTTCATTTTACAGCTTACACTCCTTCTTAGTCCTTTAAGTTTTCTTTGAACCACGGCTCCCACTTTTCCCAACGTATTGGGAGCGGGAAAAAAACAGCAAGACGGAAAGAGATAGAAATAAAGAGAGAGAGAAAACGCGAGTCTTGGACGGAAAGCGCAGCACAGTCACAACGCAAGCAGTAAGAGCGGCCTTTCTAGAGCCCGTTGGAAACTGTCTTGGGACTACAAATGCAAGTACATTAAAAGGTACCCACTACGCCATAAATCATAATTTTTGTCAAGATGGGTAGCACCCACTGCGCCATTATTCGTCATTCTGCGGAGAAGTGAGGTACCAGCCACACATCTGTAAGGCATTATGTGCACCTTGTTGATGCGATGGCTGATGACGAAGAATAATTATGGCAGAGCCTTTTATAATGGGTTCGAAGCATTCAACAACCAACTCGTTGCGTAATTCGCATTGTGTAACGCCTGGTCACAGAATTCACGTTGTGTTACTCCCGGTTGTTATTTTACTCTTCTACCACGCTGCATTACATATGCTAATGCGGTTCCTTCCCGACATGAAGCATGTATAGGGTCTTTTTGCGAAGGAGTTTCAAGCACCGGCACGGCTCTGTGGTAGAATAGTAGGCTCCCACGTGCAGGGCCCAGGTCCAACATCGAACCCTGTTCCATTCTGGATATTTTTTCTTATTTTCTTTTTTTTTTCGTCCGATAGCGGTTACGGACACCGGCGCCGGCGGACAGTTATGGTGCCAAAAACAGCTGTTGTTGCGATCTCATTACAGCTTTCGCTGTAAAAAGGACGCTGACGCCAAACTTTGACCCTACTCTCTTGAACCTGTGTGAGAGCCCGTAGCCATAGGGCATCATAACTGCATTCTTACGCCTTAGGCGTGTTTCCAATCGTTCGGAATGTTTGTGCCGCTGCCATGGCCACGTCAACGAGTTATTTAGCTGCTGACGCCATTCCGGCGATCCGGTATTCCACTGCTATAATTTCTCGAGGCAGAACGCGTTCTAGCTGCATTCATTAAGGTAATGTTTTCTCCTCCTCTATATGAATAAAAAATAGTTTGTAGGTTATATTTAAGCCTTCAAGTGTCAATTGCAGATTATTTTATTGCACGTAATACTTTTTAGGAAGGCCTCACTTAAAAGTGCAAAGCAAAGGAAAGGAACTATAGCACTTCTAACAGGATAAAGGTGGACTTCCATTTGAGTCTGCCTCTGACGGAGGAGGATTTGTGGGATGAAATTACAGGATTGCCATCGGATATACGAAGGCACGTGAAGCGGAACGTCTTTGTCTTTTCTGCTTTTTGGACCTGTCCTCCCTCATCTATTTGAAAGAGGCAGCTGGGACATAGGGTCCAATTCCGCCTTTAAAAAGAGGGATCATAATGTGTATGGCGTAAGGAGGGGCACTGTGTTGCAGATCACTGGCATTGGTGGCTGTAAATTACGTCTTTGTGTTCGCGCGACGTTTAAATTACAAGTATTTTTATCTTGCATGAACATCATTAGTTACTGATCATCTGGCACGGGTGCTGGTTTCGATACAGGAAATATGCATTAAATAATTTGCAGTATGTATGTATGTTCATTTTTCACTGCACGCCCAGCTATCACAGCTAGCTTCATTGAAGCATTTTTGAGGACAGTTTATAAATGCGATAGCGTTAAAGAACTCGTTTCGCAGAAATTCTGATGTCGGCGCCAGTGTCGGCGTCGTTCGTTGTGAGCCGAAAATCGTTGTCAGCGAGCGAAAAATCGAAAGAGATGCATATAAATTAATAACAAAAATGTTCGTTTCGAGAGGGAATCCAACGTAGGACTTCTGCGTGCAAGCAGGTGTTCAACCACCGAGCGATGCCACTGCTTGAAACTATTTCAGAAAGGAAACCTTTACGATTGTCACGTAGTGCGGAGTGATGCATGCACTATTGCATGGCAGAGGCGTGGAATCGCACCAAGCGTCAAAACATGTGCATTGCGCAATGAGTGGTTTGTTTAAAGATGCACCGATCACAAAACGCACAGGCATAATTAATGATGTTTAATAGCAACAGCATCGACAAAGTGTGCAGCTGCACAAACGACTGGCTGGCAGAACCTGCTATGGTTCCCATTAGCTTCGCTTGTACCATATTGCGGTGTAGTGTTGTGAAGACATAGGACGCCTGCGCTATTTTGTTACTGTATGTCTCCATGCACCTGTATACGTAGGGAGCACAAGCAATCCCCTTACGTAGGCGCTGTATGCCACGAAAAGGTCCTATTTTCCGCCATCGCTGGGTGATTATTCAGTAGAAACTTGAGCGTACTGCGAAGAATCAAATAATAGACGCTAGCGGCTTATAGCGTCTTCAATGCGCAGTGCGCGAGGAACGGACATCAAAACATCCGGTACAGCAACTAGTATGTTCCCTTCCTTGAGATCAGGCAGGAGCGGAATAAATGAAGTGCCTTAAAGATGAGACTTGTCAAGAAAAGCATGTAGATGGTGCACGCTCTGTCAGAATCGATGTCGCGCGGGAGTATGTGCTCGTATATGGTCATCGCGATTGTTTACAATACTGTGTGAAATGCTAATAAGTTCGAGCAACGTAGTCTTGCATAGCCAGCAATTTCTTGTGTTTTTTTAAGGTGCGCCTGAGTCTAAAACGGCATGTCTACTGCACGAGGACAATGAAACCGTTATGTCATTGAAGGTGGAACTATAACACAGGTATGGCACACCTACGGACAAAGAATACAATCTGTTCAGACAAATAATTGAACCCTACTGGGGCGGGACAATGCCACATTAGGTTCAGGCAAGTCCACCATGAGGCAATAGAAAAAGGACACGAAGTAATATTCCAGTTTGTGCCCAGTCACTGTGGCATTCAGGGAAATTACCAGTCGGACGCTGCTGCAAAAACCGCTCACGACGGTGTCAGCAGTATCGCCATTCCCCCTCAAGACCGGACGCGGCGAAAGAACTTCGTGTGCTAGCCCGTCGTCTTGGATCCTGATCTTGAAATGCGCATCCCATGTAGCGTATCACGACGTGACTCTCACCTGCTGGATCGTCTATGGCTGGGAGCGGCCTTCTCAAATGCCTATTCATTTATTGTTGGAATGGCTGAGAGCCCTTCATGTAAAGCCTGCGGGTGCAGCGAAACAGTCGCGCACCTTCTCTGTGAGTGCACCCGCTTCAACTCCGAAAGAGCGGCCCTCTCAGCCGCACTAGGCCAGCTGGACAACCGCCCTCTCACGGAGAACAATATCCTAGGGCCCTGGCCTACCCGGTCTTCAGCATGAGCTGCTCTGAGGGCGTTGTTGCAGTTTCTCCAAGCAACCGCACTCAATGTCAAACTGTGACTGTTGGCAGAAAATGTTCCTTGTAGCGCGTGGACTACTGTCATGACTGTTTTTTTTTTTTGTTTTTTGCTGCGTGCTGTCGTTACAAGCTCTTCGTGCTCTTTTTCATTCTTTTACATCCCCTTTCCCCTTCCCACGCACAGGGTAGCAAACCGGAAGCTTCCTCTGGTTAACCACCCTGTTTTTCCTTTCTCTCTTTCTCTCTCTCTGGATAAATAATATGAGCGATACACGCTGGGAACGCGCTATCTCTATCTTTACTTAACAAAGTACTAGTTGGTACGGGACATTATGTATACGCCTATCGTCTAATCACGGCAAGTTACCACAATCTAACACGCTGCCATCTCTAGCTTAACCGACACTGGGAGAATAAGAGTGAAGTCCTAACATCGGACCTTTGTGTGTTTTTTTAAAGCCCGAAATGAATTAAGGCTAAAAGTTAACTTGGTGTTCTCGCAACTTCTTTTATTCTTTAAACACATGTGCTGTGTGTGTGTCCGTAGGCTTTTTATGACCAAATCTAACAACCGAAACTACGCTAAGTTCCACGGTTATATGAAACACACACAGCATTACTTCATTTTAAAAACATTTATTGTAAAGATTGTCGTATTATCTACTGAAATGCTCAACGCCAAAAAATAGTTTCCCGTAAAGAATTGAATCCTTGACCTGTTCCAATACAAGGAAGTCAGCTAGACTTTTAACAAATGTACGTGATCCATGGGCACCTTGTGACTAAAACATCCAGCACAGCCGCCCTCAGTTCGACGCCTGACCAGCTGCCTTGTTCTCCTGCTTTTGCTCTTAAAGTGGTGCTGCACCTAAAATGACGACGGGGAAGGTAAACATGTTGGCGTTCGCTCGAATAAGGTGAAGGAGTTATGATAATCGACAAGAAATTCTGCAGTAAACGTACGACTTTGACAGCTGCTCACGCAAAAAAGCTACGGTCTGCTCTTGCACACCACAAATGTGTAAACATTTTTCAGGCAGAAAATGAAACTCAACGGAAAGCGCAACGTGGCACTGATATTTTCATCTTTCGTGGTCCAAGCGCTGGCCTGCAGAGAATCGGTGACTCTTTTCAAACTAGAATGCGCTACCCAAAAAAGAGCATTCATGTAATATATATTGTCACAGAGCACTGTGAAATTGTTAAGGCATTGTCATTTAAAATGAAGGAAAGAAAGGCCCAAAAGCCAAATACTGTGTTCGTGCCTAGATGTCTCAAGTAAGACACTTACCCCTGAATACCGGCTGTACTAGGTTATAGCTAGGGCTTTCAGATTAATCCGAAAAAATCCGGTAAACACTCGCCCATAAAATGTTTGACAATTCGGATTCATCTAATACACTCCGAATTTAAGGCCAATATGACCCTGTTCCGCTCTTACTCGAAAGGGCATGTTATAGGCGCTCATTGGTACATCGGGCGGTTTGGCCGACATAAACTTTACCTCACGTCAGCAGTTTCTCGCAGACCGCACCCAACTCACATTTAACGAGGGTCTTGTCGCGCACGGAGCGAGAGACGTAAACATACGCAGTGTCCGCGCGAGCATGAGGTGACATCTCGATGTAGCATCCCCTGACTGCACTGAGGTGCGCCAGATGACATCCAATATAAGTACCTCGTAAAGTATACTTGCGTCTATTACAAAAAGCTTTAAGGTTGTAATGAGTTCAAACGTAGGTGTTTTGTATTGAAGTATTCGTGCCTGTAAGAATATGCGTTTTGATATTCAAGCTCATATTACACTCCGGATCTCGGAAAATGAGATATTGACGAAAAATAAACTCGAATAAACGCCAAATTTACTCCAGAAATATTAACTCCGAAAAACACCTTCCGACTATCAAGAGAAATAAACTCCCAAAACACGAAGCCCTAGTTATTACCATATTTAAGTGCAGTGCAGATTTGAGATGCTTTGATGGCATGGACGCGCTGATAAAAACACGCAGTACTGTCGGCAGACAATGCTAGCGTTTTCCTGGGTTGCGTCTAAAGCGGATCTGGCTGTTTTCTTAAAAAGGCTCCTGAACTTAAGGTTCCAGTGAGTGTTTGCTGCTTGACTGTCCGTCTGCTGTGCGCCGTGCTTGACTGTCGCAACTCTTGATTTTGTTTCATTTTGTTTATTTTACTCGCAAACGCATAAAGCTTTACGGAGGGGAGTGGGCTACATAAAATAAGAAACAAAAGCGAACATAATAACACTAAAATAATAAAGTGACGCGGTCTCCTATGCATTTCCCTAAGACGAGTAGAAGGCGAAAGCCATCATCGCCTTTTTCTTTTCGGTCGATTGTATTGGCCGCGCTCTAAAGCTTACGTCATCCAACGTGATCTTACACTGCCTCCGGGATCCGTGGTATTGGAAACTTTTGCACCTCACTTGGTTTTGCAGTGCCTCCGTGACAAGCCCACTTTTGACCAAGCGACGGTATGACGTGAAGACATCATCAAGTGACGTGACAGCATAGTGACGTCCCGATTACGTCACGAATTTTGGCAACCTGTGACGTCATCATGCGATGGGAACTTTTTGCATCACTCGTGTTGACGCCACCGATGCCGACGCCGACGTTAACTTTTCACGTTTGATAAGACATCAAAGGTTTTCGCCTTAACAACTACAACACACATGAAGATACGGTGTTAGGCTGATACAACCAAATTCAAATGTACGTACGATGATAAATACAGAGCAAACAAATTAAATATATATGTATATATACGCAATATACAGGTGTGACGCGTGAAGTACGTTATCGTGTTAGGTGAAATAAAAGAAGTCATGATCGTAAATTGGAACAATGTCAGAGGGAAGGTTGTTCCAGTATTTTGACGTGCTAGTGACGTGTGTGGTGATGGTTGATACGAGCTGAGCGATAACACGGAGTCGTAACGAACTGAGATTTAATAACTGGATAATTCAATATCTTAAGAAAATGCATGATATGAGATGCTTTGCGACGTGATTTAGGTGAGTGCAAGGAAAGGGCGCATTTCATTGACATGACGGTGTCATTCGACAGCGATTACATAATATCAAGGGTGCTGCGTTATTATGTCCTTTTTCATGCGATTGAGTTCAGCGCGATTGATAAGAGTCTCAAATGGAGCATGCGCATTCGAGTGTTGGACGTACTAATGTTTTACACATTGTTTGTTGCGCGGCTTGAGGAACGCGACTAAATTTGTGCCATATATGTACTCTGCTATGCGGTTACTATTGTTAATAACGTAGTGATGTGCCCGAGGAGGGGTTGAGGCTGCCACCCATGTTCCGGCGACGAAGGACTCTTGCGGCGCTTCACACGTACAAGGAAACCTGTTTATTTACACATTTACAGGAGGTTTAAGAACCAAGGCGTAGAGACGCGCCTTTACATCACAAGGGCCCAGAGCGAGACGAGAGGGCGAGCAAAGGCTAGTGAGTCCCCAGCGCACACCCGACGCGCTCCTTTTATCTCGGTCCGAGCACGCGCTAGACGCCGACTGCGTATAACAGGCCTGCCGATGCGCGTTCCTCGCAGCGCACCAGGTGATTTCTCGCGTTCCTGTGGAACGCGGACAGCGTATAGCAGGTACGCTGATGAGCGTCCCTTGCAGGCCGAATCCTTGTATTGCCGGTTACAACAGCTCGTCCGCCGCCCGAAGAGGTCACGTAAGGGCTGCAGTGGCGCTGCTCCCTGAAGTGGCCGTTGCACGTCTCCGTAGGCGTCGCTATGATTGCTCACCACAACACAGAGACGCACACCACACAGCCGGTCTTACGGAAGGCACACCTTGACGTCGCAACGAACCACAGCAAAGACACACTTAGTCACAGCGTGGGACTGTCCACAGCAGGAAAGGCCCGGTTGCCGCTGCCCGGTTGTCCTTGCCGCCGGCAGGGACCGAACCTACGACCTTCGAATAACGCGTCCAATGCTCTACCAATGAGCTACGGCGGCGGTCATCTCCTCGTCCACTTTATGAAGTATATATGTGGATTCAAACCTGCGAGTGTTAGTCAGAGCCGATTGCAGCCATGACGGCGAGTGTGGAACACCTTTTTGCCTGTTGGCGCCACGTAGCACGTGATCTCTTTACGAGCCGGCAGCTGACCAATAATCCCTCGCATACTACCGTAGGTGTCAAGTCTGCCAGAACGAGACCCTCGCTTCGGTCCCTGCCGGCGGCAAGTTATCATTTCGTCCACTTTACTTTCTGCACATTTATATTCTAATTACTACAAATAACACCCCCTATACTTTCCTTGGCATTATTATCTGTTGGCTGTCATTAATATTGTGTCTAACAAAGAAAACCAAGCCCTTAAAAGAGTCACTGGATACGCCTGAAGAAAGACAGCGCCTTCCTTGCCCCCTCTCCTTCCCCTTCTGCTCGCCTCTGAAAACAATGTATCCAGAGGGCAGGTGTGTGAACTTTAAAATTATGCTCATCATATCGGAGCGTATCACGCAAAGTGATACGCGACTCCAAAGACCGTCAACAACTCTGTTTAATATGGTCCAGTTTCAGCTCGTTCTTTTGCCATTTCGTAAGTAGAAATATTGATTAGCGCAAGTAAGCGAGAAGAAATCAGTAGAAAGAAAGAAGCGCTTTGTCGTCTCTCTCGCTTTTTTCACTCACTTACTTGCGCTGTTCACTGTCTTTCTTTTTTATCTTGCTTGTGAAAGTTTTTATTCAGTGTCTGCATATGATGATCTGGGCTCAGGTCTGTCATGCCGGGACGTCCAGGCCTTGGCTAATCGCCGCTTTTCGGGCCTGCTCGACGGCCCCGATTTTTCAATGTCCTGAAATAGATTATCTGGAGGAGCACCGAAGTGAAAAGCCAGCTGTTGACCGGGTGCGGTCCAGCGTTGACTCTTAATTATTAGCTCCTGAAACACTGCCAGCAGGAAGGCGAGACAGCGGTTTATTTGTTGCCTTTGTTTCCCTACAATGCGGGGGGTATCTCACTCCTAACCGCTTGCTTAAGAAGACATGTTGACATTGGCCGTTACTGTGACGTGAGCGCTTATCAGCACTCTGTGCTTTTCGGCTGCTGTTGTTGCCGTTTCACAAAACAGTGCAAAATGCGATACATGAGACAGAATGGATCCGTGGCGCACAGCCCAGCGACACCAGAAACAAGAAAGCGATGTTCGAATTGTAACATTAAGTATGGTGGCAGAGTATGGTGGCAGAACTGAAATACCTGTTGTATGAATTAGTCGACATCTAGTACAAACAGTGACTTTACGTGTGGTACCCCGTTGCTAGAAGAGAAGGAAAACCGCAGGAAAGGAGCACTATGACAGTTTTACTTATACAAATTTGTTTCAGGTCCATTCACCACGTTTTCTAAGCGGCCACCATTGATGATAGTAACGCACGAGTAACTCCGTGCCTGAAGAACTGAGAGAAACTGAGCGTGTGCTACCCATGCCGCCTATCTCCGGTTCCTTGGACTCATTTCCCTCTACCGCTCCTCCTGTCTCATTCTTTCTCTCCTGCCCAACGCACAGCTGCCCCTAGTCCTTCCACAAAAGGCAAGATGACCCGCCTCTGCGACCTCGCACAGGATTAATTATAGTGCGAACGCTCAGGTGCTGCGTGAAATCGCGATCGATGCCACCAAAGGCGAACGGATAACGGTGGTTGGGGCCATAAAATACGTTCAATAGCTGCCAGCAACACTGTGAGGTGCCGTAGCTGAAAGTGGCGGACGAAAATGCCGACGCTGACACATCTTGGGCCCATATTGAAAGGCTCTGCAATGCCATTTTTCGTACAAGTCAGTGCAACCCATTTCGTGATGCTTCACATATAGTATGGAAGTTCAGTGCTTGTTCCTGAGCAGGCACTCCCGAAGAGAATACCATGTCAGTTCTTCCCCGTCTTTCGTGCGTTTTTATCTGCTGCAGTAGTGCTTGCTATATCTCGAAATATAAGCACAGACACCGTCATCTTATAATTGTCATCGCGCACTTAACACTCTAAGCAAGTCGATACTGATGTGTTTCAATAGAGCTAAACAAACAATGCAGTCTGGCACATACAACGTTCTCCGGAATATTACATTCATATTCAGTTTCTTAAGTGAACTTCGGTTTTCCGTCAATGCACGCTGATAAAGAAGCTTATGATGGGCCATTACCATGACGAAAGCTTAAAGAGACCACAATGGCACAGTGATATGGAAAAATCAAGGCATCAGGTGTAAGCCGCTGTCAAAGCAAATGAACCTTCATATTTTTAATTAAGCACTCATTACAACCCAGTTATCTCCATGGCTAACATATTTATAGGAAAAGTTCACTTATGTTAATCCCCTTGACAGAAAATGCGGTAGTATGGCGCCAATAGCCCTGTCGCCATAGGAGTTGAGCTATCTTTCGCCGCCTTCAAGTTTAGATAGCTCGGCTGTGCGTCCACGACATACAGAAATATATCGCGTGGCTTGGGTGTTTCTGCCCATGCAGAATATAATTTTTGATACGTATCATTTCCTTCTTAAAGATGTTTTCGTTTCCCGTCTTGCGTTTCACACCGGGAACCATATCATGTACCATATCTCTGTAAAAATCATCATACATTTCCCGAATAAAATTATATCGGTATTTTACGCCTAAATTTGTCTACTCTCAGACAGTAGTACTCCACATTGTGCGCAAGGAATCTACAGCTCTGGCTTTGACATTGTCCTGCTGAGTATAAGATTTCGAGTTTTATGGTAATTTTGAATGACAATGCGGGATGAATTTAAATTTGGACTCCACGGAAGAAAATAGCTCTTTTAAGGTCACGCTTTAGGAACGAGTTAATAAACCTGAGGATGCCTTTTCTGTACATCCCCCTGAATACAACAGTACAGTCTGCCTTGGAATAAGTAATTAGGCAAGGGAGCTCCCAGGAGCTCACTTGCCAAAACCAGCAACTTTAGCAGTTTGTCATTGTATAAGATAACTTAGAGGGCACCTTGGCACAAGTTCATTACAATGCATGGTGCAGATTTCGGGTAAAGCGAGGCAAATTCATTTTAGCTATCTCGTTATCAGTAAAAGAAAGCACCGCTTCTTCAACGCATGTGGCAATAAGCCCTTGGAACTACAAACCTTTCATTATCATACAAATTTTCATCATGAGCGACCTTTCGCCTCAACACCAATTTATCTTAACTTTGCCTCACGCAGAAATTTGTTTTATAAAAATGTACAGTGCTCACGGATTGAAACGTGAATAATGAGGGCTATTAATGCACATACAGTCGCCCTAATCTTGAATTAGCGTGCCCGAGCCCCAATTTTTTTCTGTGTGTCTTCGCCATATGACTGAATTAAGTTCCGAAAACGGTGAGGGCAAGTGTATGGCCACAAAGCACATGTCCACAAAACAACTTTTTGAAACTTCGTTCCATCATGAGGGGCTGACACTCACAAAAGTCGCCTCTGCGCACGCAAGGCAAAGATTAAAGCGGCTGTACGTTCGTTTCCAGCATCGTGAGTTCGCGTCATATTGGCGTATTTTTAAATGCGAAGTATTTCTTAGCGAACCTCAGGCACTTTGGCCGTTTCTATCTATCTATCTATCTATCTATCTATCTATCTATCTATCTATCTATCTATCTATCTATCTATCTATCTATCTATCTATCTATCTATCTATCTATCTATCTATCTATCTATCTATCTATCTATCTATCTATCTATCTATCTATCTATCTATCTATCTATCTATCTATCTATCTATCCGACGTCTGGGCGCTCTCCTGGTCGTCTCCATAGGTTGTAATATACCAAAATTGGCATAGCAAGATATCAATGTATGAACAACACGATTCACTGGTCATGACATGCATAACGCGAAATACCTGTCGCGTACGTCATGAAACCCTTTCTCTCAGTCACGTGTGGCACATACCCGAACACCAGAATTCATGTTGTGTGGGTATGTGCCACAGGTGGTGTAGAGTCTCAGTCAACACACTAACCGTGAACTTACACACTGACACGCGAAGAAAGTGATAACCAACTTTAACCAGTGTTTAACCAGTGTTCTATAACGTGCACTGACATCGCACAGCGCACGGGCCTTTATCATTTCGCCTCCATCGAAATGGAACCGCCGCGGCCGGGATCCAACCCGCGACCTTCGGCTCAATAGCCGAGCATCGTAACCGCTACACCACCGTGGTGGACGCAGTGAAATTGCGGGAGCTGGAGACAAAACAGATGTGGAAGACGGTCGACTACCGTCCACTCGTTCACGTAGTCCGCAACGTGGACCACGTGGATTGCGCGAAAATCTGGCTCAGTGCTTCCTGCAATAACTCTGCCGAGGGGACCATGCCCCTCATCATTTCCGGGGACTTGAACACTGATTTATCAAAACCAAACAACGTCTGCTTCTTACACTGCATGAAAGACGGCTCGGATGTGAACAGGGCATCACAAGACCTCGTTACCAGATCCCGGACAGGAGGCATCATAGATCATTTCTTCGTAAGAGGCATCCACGATTTCCACCAGCTGTACTATAACCGTGCACTTCACTACACTTATGCCCCTCATAGCAGCAGTCACGAACACATTGCATAACAAGTCATTTCCAGCTGCTGGTGATGATGACCTTGTTCAAGAACTGTCAAAAACCCATTCCACACATACGCACGAGTTCGTGAAACGCGCGTGCGTTGTCCGTCATAAATGACAAGTATAAGCATGTTACACTCAGTGTAACACCAAGTTACACTCAGTGTAACAAGCAAGTTACACTCAGTGTAACGTGCTGCACGCACGTTACACTGAATGTAACGTGCGTGCAGGGCGCCTGCGCATGCCATTCTGCTGCATATATATCTAGAGAAAATTTTGTGAATACGAGTAGCGCCTGTCCTGTGCATTTCTGTTCCTTCTTTGTCTTGTTCTATTTCGTGCTATACAATAATGAAGAATATAAGCACTACGTATCGGCTTTCCGAGTCTGGTGTTGGTAACACTCATGTTGCTCTTGCATCGTTGCGCAACTGTAAACAACTGGTTATATGGCACATGTGCAACTCAACATATGTGCGTGTGTATACCATTTGCACATTTTTCTAGCTTCATTCCGACACGTTTTGCTCAATGTAAAAAACTTACGCCACAGTCACTTTCCCGCGCATGCTTTGCATAACGGATTCCCACGGCACGTGGGATCTGCCGAATTTTTTACTTAACATTTACATGAGAGCAAATTTTAACTTTAACGGCCATATTCGTAGCGGAATGACGTGGCTATCTCGAGCAATCGCACATAACACTCCTTATACTAAAAAATGATGTCGCTTTTCAATCTCTGAGGACTGTACCTCGATAACGCAGCCACATAGCCAAAGAGCCAAGTAAGTGTCGCTGCCCTCTTGTTTTGTAGTACTGACCGATGCTCCGGCCTTTGTTTTCTTTTGTGGTGTTGGATAGGCAGCCCAAAGGTGGAAGCAATACACTTTTGGTGTAACTAAGTTATAAAATCCTCATACAGGGAGATTGTCTTTTGTATACGCATGTTCAGCGTTTCGACGGTCCAGTAGTCTGTTTGCTTAAGTGTGGCGTGCCCCGACATACGATATCGAACAGCCACGTCAGCTGGCCTCTGCAATGAATGCGCACGTGCCTGCCTCCAGGCAATGTCCTGGCCTGTGTATATTCCTTGCATTTGTACGTTTATGTGCAAGAACTGCGTATACGAGGCAGCAGTGACGTTTCCTATATTCTTTCTTTAGGGCCTCGCAGAAAAAAAACCTCATGCTTAAACACCACCACTACCGGACACTGAAGTACTGAAATAACATGCGCATTTGCCACCGTCAGATGATCGATGTTCTCCTGCCCGAAATCAATATTTATCCATGATGAACCTTCTTTCTAGATGTGTTATGCCGTTCGTAACCATATGGGAAGAACTTAGCATTTTGTGATGCTTTCGATATTGCACTTTATCTGCAACCATTCACAGCTCAATGGTGTTCTTTGCCGATATACGAGACATGGCCTTATGATACTTGCATCAGCTGTTAAAATGTAGCATATTGACGCTTTCTTTCACAAAATAGAAAGTAAATGAAACAAGGTAAAATTCTTTCCAATTCTGGTCCAAAAGACGACAAATTGCCTGTGAAATCATTTCGAGTACCAAGGTAGATAACTATTAGGCTGTTTTAATTAGCATTTGATACTTGTTTAGAGTGTACAAGTTGGCATAGCGTAGCTCAAACTCAGCTTCATAGTACTCAAATTTCGGTGACAGCCATGCAATATCCATCCATGCATGCATCCCAGTTAACAGTTTTTCGGTTACGACTTTATTTCAATCCTCGAAAATGGTAAGTAGAACACCATGGCGGAGATTTTAGCAGCAGCTTTCTAGAATACCTGTTGCTAACATTTTTTTTCAAGTTGCTTCGTGGATAGAATTTGTACCCTAACAGGAATATTGCGAAAGTCCAAGTACTATTGAACAATTACAAAGGGAAATACTAGATCTTGTAATTACCACTTCAGTCTTGCAATTTATAATGCTGTTCAGTCAGCCTCGTCCACAAATCTAGCAAGGGCAGTAGGGAAAGTACGTGTGTCACACTTGTACATATAAATGAAATGTTTTATGTCCAAAAGAGGAGATGGTGTAACATAAGCCCTAACAGTGTATTTCTTCCACTTGGAGACCATTTCTCCTCTCCAGAAAGCTAATATAGGTAGACGCGTGATTGCGACATTGCGATCGAACCCATCTGTATGCCTTTAATAATATCAAATGAGGGAACATACAAATATGATTAGGCCCAACAGACCACACATATTTCCTCTGGGTGTGTCGAGATAGTAAGGAACTCGATGTCCTTGTCATCATTTCCGATTTCAATGAAATTTACTCTAGGCACAGATTTGTACCCAGAACACTGATAGAGAAGTTAGCTTAGCAAAAAAAAAAAAGAACGTTGTTCGCTTTAAAACATATCCCAATTTTTGCCGCAAAATCAACTTTTCCGCTAACTTCGCAATTTCTAAATTTGGAACGCACCTAACGAAAAAACGGTGTGCTTCAGGGTTACAACATTTATTGCCGTGAAACAACAAGTGAAATTCAATGTTATCAATATTATATTTCCATTTGCTGTGGAAGGACTTTTGAGGGAAAAAATGACAAACTTGGTGAAGTGCACAAAATACCTGTTCCTCATGAATTTATAGGTGCAGACAAGTTAAGCTGAAGATTATAAAACACGGAATATATTGACTTTTATATCTAAAGTTCTTTTTGAAAAAATCCATGGTATTCGCACTCAGCGTTATGCTTAATCATTTTGCTGAAGCGTATGTGGTTGCCAAAAACGCCGAAGTTTAAAAATATATTTTTAAAAAAGGCCATTTTTAACTTTCTCAAATCTCGCTGATTGAAGTCAAGGATGTTGCCTAATTTCTACATAATGAAAACCTTGCATTATTTAGGTCGCTAACAAGTTATAATGCGTCAAATGTTACCAACGCCCAATAGGGCCCGCACCATTGCTTATCTGCTGCAAATCAGACCCAAGTTTTTGAAAATAATTGTTCTCGACATAATAACAAAGCAGCTGTTCTAAAATAACATATGCGCAGCCAGGTCATGTGATGCGGGGTTTGGCAAACTGCAGTATATGATAGTGACGTGAACAGCGCGTGTAATACACAAGGACGAAGAACCGGCGAGGACTAGCGCTGTCCTCGTCGGTTCTTCGTCCTTGTGTATTACACGCGCTGTTCACGTCACTATGGAATACCAACTAGCCCGGTCACACACCTTGCTGCAGTATACGACCCGCAGCGGCTGCTTCTCGCGGCTGCAGGTGCTCACATTACCCGCGCCGCGTCGATAGTGGGCGAGCTCCGATTGTGCTTGAAAACGACACTCCAAGGGCGCATGAAATAGGGAATACATCATTGTGAAAAATGAAAGCTCTTAATCACCAGCAAAGTCCATGTCAACGAGGACTGTGCGGGCAGTTTGCGGTGAGAACCTCAAGTGCTGCGCACATTTCTTGCTTCCTCTCTTCTGACGGCCTAAAGATAATCACACCCACTGTATTAGCAGCATATGACAGAGACAACAAGGCTCTAACATCTCAATAAAGCTATCATACATGCTCACGCTCATCACACAACTGAAGCTGCGGTTTTTCTGCTTCTCGGGCCGGAGCACTGGTAGCCGGGTGTTGACGGGAGTGTGTTTGGCATAGGTTCCTGCGTAATCCTACGGTATACAATTCTTTTGTAATTTTTACCACGTTGTGCGAAAATGAAAGTAAACACTCCTAGAAGAAAACTAGACTGGCGTTTACAATTAGAGCGCTGCAGAGAGGACCTAAAGACATGTTTAGAAGCTTAATAGAAGAATCAGTTGCAGCTCCTCAATTCCTATCACAGCCATTGAGAGCAGCGCCTCTGGCGGCTAAGTCAAATAAGCTCGATGCTTTCTGTTATTGCGCTGTCGCAACTTCGCCACGGAGTTGAATGGTGCACAGCCTTTGCTTTTCGTACGTCTCTTTGGTGTTTATTTTACTGTTCACGTTGTGCGGCATGAACAATGAAGCACCTCGTGTTTTTGCACATTGTATAGCGCAACTAGTTGACGGGACACAAGAAAGATACACGCACACAACAAAGCGCTATGTTGTGAGTGTGTATATTTCTTGTGTTTCTTCGATTAGTTGCGCTATACAAATTTTAGTGATGTTTTACTAAAACGCCCAGTTTCAAACTTAGCAACCCGCGTCTTTGCAGAGTTCTCGTGTTGCTGTACCGAGATTCTAACTGTCGCGTTTTCTAAACAGTGCGCTCCTCATGCTGAATATGTTAAGCATAAAGGCAACGCTGTCGTCAGGAAGTGCGCGATACCTCGAGCGCGAAAAAGTTCGCAACGCATCGTTGCAGCAGTCACACTCGCGTTGCGCTACTGAAAAAGGGTTTCGCGCCCGTGGCGTGTACACTCACGCGTTCTGCTAAGAGCTGCCAGCGATAATATACACTGCAATTAAGTTCTATGCTGAATAATAACCTAAGGATTAAAGCAGTCGCGATATTTTAGAGGCCTGAGCGGCATCAGCTTGAGCAACGTTAAGCATCTCAAAGTAAGAAAATGACTCACAATACTAAGAGGAGCAGAACCCATTTCCTAATAGGATCATTTCCTGGATGTCTCGTGTTCCTGTTCGATACTTGCTCGCACTTACAGACAAGTATTATTAGGTTTCTTTGTTTATAACAAAAAATTGTAGCACACCGTGGTTCAAAATAATCTAAAACCGAGTGTCCGCGATGACCTGAATGCAGGAATTCACGCTTAATCCAAACCTATGAGATGACTCGTTACTTTTCTTTCCGATTTTTCAAACAACTCAAAGCTCTCAGCGACGTACCGTAGTGATTCACGCCGAGACGGTGGAAAGCGAAAACTACACCAGAGGCAAATTGGAATGGCAAAAACGAATGGCAGCCCAAGAAGGGAGACATCCTCAAGGCTAAACTCAATTGACAGCGTCTCCAATAAGGGATGGATGAATGCTATGAGCGTCCCCTTTGTAACGAGGCGGTGACGTGCTCCACCAGGCTCGAAAAAACAAAACACTCACACTGTACAGCCCCATCTGTCGACAAGACCGTAACCACAATTGCGCCATGTTTTGTTAGGCGCGAAACCGAAACCAGTCGCATATGGCAGCCTTTCAGGTGCTATCGTCTAGTTTTTTATGTTCGTTCTGCGATGACTTGCCAATGCTTCGTGCACTGTTCAGGCAATGAGAAAGACGTGAAAATGCCGGGAACAAGGTAACACTAATTTTAATCGAATGTATCAGTTGCCTGTACGAAGAAAAAAAAAAAGTACCGACGCGAACTTGTTTCGTCACCAAGATCGGCACAGCGCTTTGATTCTGAAATGTCCGGCGCGCGAAAACTCGGTCTTCAGCCTCAGTTCTAACTTCTCAGTGCAATTTAGTTGCTCGCCTGCAATATAAGCTAGACTTGCAGAACAATATTACGATATGCGCAATTTAAAACAGACGGCCGACGCCGCACACGTGCGACGGAGCATGATTGATCAACATTAGCTTGTCCGAGTTTCATATCGACTAAAGCAATAATTTACGTGTACAGACGTACGTAAGCAGTCCCACAGACGCTGCTGCGTGCGTACGCGGAAAATCAGTGCCGGCACACGAGACTTGATAGGCACAAATGCCCCAACTGGCACCTCTATGCAAGCTTTGCAATGCAGTGTGCTCTTGTCCAATAGTGCCAGCACAGTGAGAGCTGCACAGTGAATTCTGAGCGCAGCTTCGTGTTGGGGCAAGGCCAACTGCGTTTGAAGTTTCGAATACGCCATAAATCATAAATTTTGTGATACAGCACCCACTACGGTATCATTCGTCTTTCTGCGGATAAGTGAGATACCCGCTACACACCTTTAAGGTATTATGTGCACTTTGCTGATCCTGCATGTGGCTGTTAATGATGAATTATTGTTGAGCACTTTGCTGTTGTTGGGAAGCATTAAACCACACACTTCTTACTCAATTACCCTTTACGAAGGAGCAATGGGTGGAATCCCTGAAGATCAGCGACCTTCACACCCAACTCCAGGCCGTCAAGACGGCCCACGACATCGCGATGGAATAGAGATAATGAAATAGAGATAATGGAACGCAGATAGAAGACGCCAGAACTTATATCAGGCATGAGACATAGGCATAAAAAAAAACAGTAAACTAAAAAGTCTGGCAAATCCAACGCGTTGTTCGAATCATTTTCACGCGAAGCAGTCAGCGAGTTGCAGCCGATCAGGGATTTTTCGCCTTGAGCCTAGCGTTACAAGGTGGATTGATGTCTTTGAGTAAGTTGAGTAGTAGCACGCATATTGTGGACTTATTTGGCATGCCGAGTGCACTGGCGTGGCTGGTACGCTAGTGTACTCGCCAGTATGCGCCAGTGGTCTGACGTAACGTCGCCACTCACTTTTGAGCAGATACGTCTGTTTTATCCCCTCGAAGTGCACACTATCGTGCGATCATGTGCACATCACAAGGAGCTGTCGTAGACGTATTCGCACAACTCTGGCCTATAGCTTGCCGAATGCGCATGTAATGTTTTCTATCATCTTTCAGAAGCCACGGAAGTGGCTATTTCGGGCAAAGAAAACACAAGGGGAGGGTTAAGGGGAGCGCAAACTTTCGACTGTTTATTCCAAATTTACTGCAGTAGTGTATATATATATATATATATATATATATATATATATATATATATATATATATATATATATATATATATATATATATATATATATATATATATACATGCAAACGCATGCGCAGAAAGCGAGGCAAACAACGAACATATAACATTTTGTGCAATGCAATACGGAGGTATAGACATGCGCAAAAGGGCAGGCTCACAACAATCGGATACCATCTTAATCACAACCTGCGATGCAGGAACGTGCTCTCTGCCTGCGAAAGGAACAATGAAGTGTCCCTAATGAATAATAAACCTCGTGCTTTTATGTGAAAAGCTTCCAACAGCTCCCGAGCAGTGGTGCCCCTGCTTCTCCCAAGAATCTGAATTTTATGCAGATACGGCTCACACTTGTGGGAATTGCAGTGGGCTGGCAAATGTGCCCCATCTTTACCTTTTAGTGACAGCTCGTGTTCCCGCGCACGCTCATTCACGCTCATTCAGAATGTTTTCTACATTGATATAAAAGCTGATAGCCAACACGGCAAACACAGTCGGCGTTGTATCGACACGACGCTTGTATAGGATCTTTTTTTCGGAGCAGTTTGATTCACTGGCGTGGCTTTGTGGTAGAATACTTGACTGCCATGCGGAATGCCTCGGAGAGATTCGCGCCCGAATCGTTATTCTCATTCTTTGCTTATATCGGTATATCTTTGCTTATATCGGCATCGACAACGGCGCCGACGACGGCACCACATTTTCTGCGACACGGTCTCCTTCATGCTGTTGCGTTAACATTGCTAAAGTCTGTGTTGATATAGACTGTCGATACCTGTGTCGCATACCCGCATACCATGGGCCGTGGTATGCGGTATGCGGTTATGCGCCACACGTGACTGGTGGAAAGGATTTTACGACGCGCGCGACAGGGAAGTCGCGTTATTCATGTCATGACTTGCGAATCGTGTTCGCCATACATTCCCGTCCTCCTAAGCCAATTTTTGTTGATACCAAGTTTAAGGAGACGACCACGAGAGCGCCGAGCCATATGCGTCCAGAGTAGATAGATAGATAGATAGATAGATAGATAGATAGATAGATAGATAGATAGATAGATAGATAGATAGATAGATAGATAGATAGATAGATAGATAGATAGATAGATAGATAGATAGATAGATAGATAGATACGGTCAAAGTGCCTTCGGTTTGCTGACGCTTTGCATTTAAAAAATTCAGCGTGAGCTAGTTGTTAAAAATGCTACAGCCATTTAGAAGTGAACAAGAAGCGCGATTAGAAGAAGAAATAGGTAATCCTAAAGTACGTCTTTGATCCGTTCTTGCCGTATTTACTTACTGGACAGATCAAGAATTTTTCTTCAGCAAAACAGAACTCTTCAAATGCATATAAACACAGGCGGTTTTCTGTCGGGACATATCATCATGATATACATCTTTTGAATTCAGTATCGAAGAACTAATTAAAACTGTACTGCCCGAACGAGAGATGCTGCTGTATCGATTTTGAACTTTCAGTTTATCCCTGTTGATCTACGTTGCAGCATTTATTTATTGTATGTCTTGTCTTTGGAGTTATTACACTCGCCTTAAAGGGGTCATGAAGCATCCCTTGGGCTGATTGAAAAAACACATCCTGCGGAAAGCTGACACGGCTATGAACTGCTCTGCCAAATATTACAGTCGTGCGCGCCGCGTAATGGCCACAAGCGGAGCGCGAAGTTGCCGTTTCCCCAGGCACCCTCTTTTCAAACAGAGGCCGGTTCTCACTCTCGTCGGTGGGCGGGGCGTCGGTCCGCTGTACGTCGCAAGACCCATAGCATGCTTATTGGCCGATAGCCGACGTAAATCGAGAGCGGCGTTCGGATCAGATGCGCTTCTTGCCGCGGGGTGCCGCCCCTTGCCGGCGCCGCACTCCTCAGTACACGGTAGCCGCACTCGCGCAAGCGAATCACAGCGGGAGAGCGATCGCGTTTCATGACGCGCGCTGGCGTAACTTCTTTCCCCCATGCCATCCCTCCCTGTCTAGCTTCCAGTGCGCTCGCCGGCACGAGAAAAGAGAGAAAGCGCTGGGAGCGTGCGCCAAACCCCCGTAACTCCGCTGATTCTTGACGGATTCGAGAAATTTTTGCGGCAATCGATTCGGGAGGCAGTACACTCCGATACTGAGGCCATTAGATCATTACTTGGAAAAGTGGTTCATGACCCCTTTAATGAACATATGAAGTCGTTGAATAATAGCATTAACTCCCATCTAGCCGAGCATTGCAGGAACTGCCAATGTCATTCTGTGTGGTGTGATACTAACATTTTGTTTCATCATAAAGACAAGATAACTCGGGAAATAGTTAAAGCTTTCCCTATTAGAAAGTGTGCTGATAAATGCGTAAGCAACCCATCGATTGCACTAACTGACAAGGGGTTCACCTTTTTGAGTAGCACTTGACTTTTAAAATCTGCTGCACGATGTAGATACTTCTGCAAAATTACTGTCATGATGTGTTTTTTCTTATGTTTCCTTATCTTTTGCTTGTTTGCTTGTTTGATTCTTTTCACGTACATGCGCCATTGAGCTACCCTGGGTTATATATTTCGTGTACTTCCTTCAATAAACTTAGTTGTGAGTTCGCGCCCGTTTGTATTCTCGCCTTTCGTTTTCGTCTTTTGGGTGCGCGCCGAAATGTTTCCAAGAATGTCCTCAAACCAACTCGCCCAGCTCTCCATACTGTTGCAAGGGAGAAGCTTGATGAAGTGGCGATTTCATTTCGCGAGGCATTCGGCTCTCGTTCTTGGCCGTCTGCTCGGATTCACAGGCTACACTGACTGGAAAACATCGGTGTTTCATGTTTGTCTCCTCGGTCTTCTGTGGTCCATTTTAGAGGGCAGCTCTTAGGCGCTCGCTCCTGCGTTGAGCGGCGTCGCCGCCGCCGTCGGTGGCGTAACCGATAGACATGAAAAAGTAACCGATAGACACGAAAAAATAAAATGAGAAAAAAATAGCCAGGATGGAATGGGATTTGAACCCTGGCGTGGTAGTCGTGTAAGTCGTGTATTCACCACAGAGCCACGCTGGTGCGTGAACGTCAGTTGCAAAAAAGACTCTATACAGGCGTCATGCCGGGCAAGGATTCTTGTTAACCTGTGTACGTAGCGTGGCAGAAGAGTAAAATAACAACCAGTGATCACACAATGCTAATTTCGCAACGAGTGCGGTTGAATGCTTCCCACCCACTTCAGAGTGCTCAGCCATAATTCTGAATCATCATCAGGGACATGTAGCATCACGAAAGTGCGCATGATACCTTACAGATCTGTAGCGCGTACCTCACTTATCCGCAGAAAGACGAATATTGGCGTAGTGGGTGCTGTCCTACTTCACAAAAATTATAATCTATGATGTGGTAGATACCTTGCAGAAGCCAAAAGTTCAAAAACAGTTGGCCTTGCCCCAACTCGAAGCTGCGCTCAGAAATTGCATTAGGCAGTATCGTAATCGTTGGTGAATTTTTTGTATCTGCCGTCCTTGCAGCGCCAGAAATCGCGGAAGAGCCATCCTATGATATCTCGTCAAGCGACAGGCGCGTATCATTGCTTCGGTCACAAAATATTCGCATACTTGTGTGACCGCCAATAACAATCCTTGCCAAAACACGTTAGAATGTAATGAAAACAAAACGCAACTTCCTGATAGTAAGACATAAAATTTGTAGTAAAAATGTGAGAACATGGTAGTTATTCAACGTGCAAAAGAAGCAAAGAGAGTAAACATGTGAAGGAACTTGAAGGTTGATATCCAATACTTAATCACAGTGTTCAAGTCAAAAGCAGGCCACGCATATTTATGGCAAGAGGAGCTTTCGTACTGCCGCATGATCCTAGCAGATTATTGCTTTTCCTTTCTCGAGAAAAACACCGATCTACGGAAATTGCATTAATGTAGCAAAAAGAGTTCATTTTATCTCAGTTTGAAAACAAGCATGTGGTACTCGGTATGTTTGTAGATTTTAGTAAAGCCTTTGTTAACATTCAAAATGCTACGCGTTGTTTGCAAAGTTACCGTGTAATGGAATTCGTGGCCATCCGCTAGATGTAATTAAATATTCCCTAAAATATTCGAAACAGGTAGTGGAAATGGATAGAATGTTCTCGGAGCTAAACGCTATAACTAAGGGTGTGCCGCAGGGTAGCATCCTTGGACCTCCTTTTTTTTCTGCCTACATTATTGACGTAATTCACATTTATCGCGATGCTAAATACGTTCTTTATGCCGATGATGTTAGCATGTTTCTTTCAGCTGATGGCAGTGCAACACTTCAGGAAAAATTAACATGACTCTTGTGAAATTAAAGCTCTGGTCATGCTTTATTAATTTAAATATAAACATTAGTGAAACAAAGGCGATATCATTTCGAACAAAAAATAAGCCCATGAACGAAAATGTGCCTCTAATGTACGGTCATAGCCAAATTGACCTGGCAGATTATATAAAAATCTTAGAGTCACATTTTCAAGCAAGATGCTTTCGAGCGAACATATTCAAATTGTTCTGGGACAATTATGACTCACAGTGGGCATGATATACAGCTGCAAAACAGTATTATCATATAAAGTAAAGCTTTTTGTTTAGAAATCACCTAACTATTCACAACTAGCTATTGCTTTTTTAGTATGGGGCTCTGCAACTAACGCGAACCTGCAAAAACTGTACCTAATGCAATGAAGTACATCAGAAGCCTCTTTCACTTACTGTATGATGCTCACACGAGAGAACCATTTCAGCAGGCTCTAATGTTACCCGTCCATGACCTATACGATCTTAAATTAGCATTTACAAGCAGGCGCGAAGGGAAAAAAAATGAACATCTTTTGCATGATCCCTCCCAAATGAAGCCAAATATTACATTGCTTATTACACAGAAATGAATAAACGTGGAAAATAAAAATCTCCAGAAGAAACTACTCTAAAGATAAGTTATCCTACACAGCACCTACTGACCTATCAAGTATGTGAAAGCTGGCACAGATTTCTTGCACTGTACATACCCAATTTCATGAAATGAATTTGTTAAATCTTTAATAACTTTCCATAATTACATTATTGTTGATATTAATATTTTTTGTTTTGAGACCAGGCTGTCCTTTGTTTGCTTTGTTGCATGTTGAAGTTTTCGATATGCGCTGTTTGAAACAACAACGACGAAGATGCAGAGACGGACAGCGGTTGTTTAAAACAGCGCCTATCCAAGACTTCGACATGAACCAACTAGCCCCAGTCATCGCCTTACTGACTATTTGTCGCACGTTATTGAAGTTACTACTGCTGACTTTTGCCACTGTTGTTTTGCACAATGGTAGCTGTGGGCCTTCGTGAAGCTTCCTCTTCGTAGAGCAGCTTTTGCCTACAGCTGTCCTTCATCTATGTATTGATGAAAACTAAACGTTATTATTATTTTATTATGATAATATTAATGATTAATATTGTTGTTGTTGTTCGATAATAATAATATCAGGGGTTTAAGGTCCAAAACTCACGATATGATTATGAGAGACGCCGTAGTGGAGGGCTCCGGAAAGTTCGACCACCTGGGGTTCTTTAACGTGCACCTAAATCTAAGTACACGGGCCTCAAACATTTTCGCCTCAATCGAAAATGAAGCCGCCGCGGCTGGGATTCGATCCCACGGCCTTTGGGTCAGCTGTCGAGCGCCATAACCACAAGACCACCATGGCGGCACTATTATTATTATTCGAATGGTTATGTTGTCTGAAAAGTTACCTGCTTGCATATATAACGCAATGCGCAAATAATAAGAATGATCTGCCATGGAGCTACGTGCACAGTGGAGCGTTGAGCTTCTTGCGCGTATATCCCTGATGCGCGGCTTCCATTTCCCATAGCTATACGACAAATCACAGTAGATGGAGATTTCATGCAAATCAACTTATAGAAACGCGGTACTAAATGTCTGTAAATCGTTCATATTTGTATTCTCCATGTGAAAATTAATGCGAGCAATTGTGTGGGGCATAACTTAGCGCTCCCTTCCCGAGCCCCGATACCTAAATACCTTCGGTGGATAACGTGGGCGTTGGGGCATTTCATGCAAGGAAAGCAGGTTGCTAATGCGTTTTCAAGAATGGCTGTATTTGCACTCTCGCAATCTCAAAGAAAGCAGATAACTTCAACTGTGATATTCTGTTGTTCTCAAATTGGGTCAGCAACCTTAATTAGGCTACAGCTATTCACAAATACTTCGTGTCACTGTTCATCAGGGCTGGGCAGAGATACTCAGAAAAGTATTCCGGAATACAGATATCGAAATACATGAACTGGAAGCCTAAAATACAGATACTGAGATACATTTGCTTTTAACGTAACGGGATATTTCAAAGATACTTTTGCAATAAGACGAAAAAAGTATTCCGGAATACAGTTACAGCGATACAGGTACTGGAATACTTTCTTTTATTTGAAGGATGCTTATACTACGCAAAGACACTTATTAGTGCCGCATAATGTTGTAATTAAAGTTACAGCGCATCGAAACGTTCAGTTCATTTATTCATTTATTACAGTACCCTCAGCGCCATTAAGGCATTGCAGGGGAGGGGGTGGACAAAGTACATAATTAGCAATAAAGACATAATTACAAGTATCAATTGCAATAAAAATACACTATTTCACAGCAACAGTAACAAGGATTGGACACCGAAATCGACATACTTAGCGAACAAACTAAGCTTTGCTAGAGATAGCACACTTTAAGCAAATCACTCGAATCACTAATGAAAACCAGTGAATTGAGAAAAAGTATGCATTTACTTCGCACATAAGATCTGCTTTACTGAGAAGGTTGCTGTGTAAGCATCTCAAATAGGCTGTCTTCTAACAGCGTCGGTTCAGCCTCAGCACAAGACTCACGAAAGAAAAAAAGTCTGTCTACCTCTGAAGGCGAGCATAAATTCGTGTTACAGTGAATAAATATCGCCTTCATAGCCGGATTGCCCTGCAGCGTGGCGATATCTCTTCTCTGGTCATCTAGATACCGAAACACTTCCGCCCTCACTTGGGTTGTTCTGACCGTAGAGAATCCGAAGTCTGTCCCCATTTTCGGAATCCTCAGCCGTCTGTCCCTGTCGGCTTCAATGAAGCTTTCACCACCACCACCGACGCTACCAGCACCTATATCAGAAAGCCGCAACAGGCGAAGTCGGCTCCGGCGGTGGGGGAGCCTGCTACCACAAAAGACCGTTTCACGCATGTAATCAATTAGGAACGCACCCTGACATTGGAGAGGTGGCTGAAAGCGCGTCAAAGATAGCCATCTTCTAGTCACTTCCGCGGCGACTACTGGAACTGCTTTTGGAAGTGCCGCCGCTTTGAGAACTGAACGCACGCGAAGCATTGCAAAGCCTGTTCCAAGGCGGTATCCGCGCGGGGGGTCGCGAAGTAATGGTTTGCCACCCGAAAAAAATTAGGCGTGCTGCACTGACCTTGAGAGACAGCGACTTTCGTCGGCAGATGCCGACAACGCTGCCCCCGCGATTCTGCCGTCTGCGGCGTCGCGCGCTTTACCACATGGACCATTCTGTGCTTGAGCGGAAACCATCGCCGCCCTATCTGTCGGCGACCGGTGGCGCGTCTTTGCTTGTCTTGGCACAAAAAAGAAAAAAAAACGCCATTCCTCCATTGGAAACACGCCTCAACTCATTTTCGACAAAAAGGCAATGTAACGAGATACCCGTGTCCAGCATAGTATCGCGATACAGGCGATACATCGTAAATGTATTTCACTACTGAGATACAAATACATTTTTCAAATGTATCTCGATACAGAAATATAGATACTCAAAAGTATCTGAAATACTATCGCGATACTCTTGTATCGCGATACTGCCCAGCCCTGCTGTTCATCCACCCAAGACAGACGTTGCTCTGTCAGAACAAACACCAGATAAATGTAGATCGCGTCGATTGGCCATATATGTCACTGTAGTTGAAACCACTTTATGCTCGAATGCACCAGCTTTATCTAAAATTCGCTTAAATGTTTCAGCGACAGTTTGAGCGACTTCGGAGAAAGATATTTTTGAACATAAAGCGAATGATTTGTTTTTTTATACATATAATTTAGCTATACGCGCTTCATCAGGCTACGGAAGCACTTCTCCCAATAGTCCTGTTCGGCGAAATTTGTGACGGTTTGTTATCGTCAGAGCTCTTCATTCATTATTTATTTTAGAATTCTATCATTGCTCACCTTATGCCCAGCAGTGGCTAGTATCTAACAAATGGGCAAACTCCTCTTCATTTTTTATACCAATGAAGAATAATTAGGCAACTTTTACATAGTTGGAATTTATAGGATTGCCCTTACATATGTGGAAAGGCACAGCTTCTGTAAAAACGTAAAAAGCGTTAAACACGACCAAGCAAAAAATACTCACTCTGCAAACCTAAATTAGTCCTTGAGCAAGACCGTGCTCCTTATTTATTGTTACACCAAGCATTCAGCTGGTGACGGGGGCCTCGATTACAACAGGGAAGGATGTGTTGCAACGTATTTCTCGTTCCTCTGCTGTCACACTTCTTTGTCGCCTTTCCTCGAGTGTACAGGGGTCACGCCCTGATTGCGAAAGAACTCTACCTCGAAAGAAATTAGGCAACCGCTTTATGAGGGTAGCCGTTATCTGGTGAAGCAATGCCTCAGTACCGTACTGTGAGAAAAGAGGACTGACCTTCTAATGCGTAACCATTCTGAGTAACAACAACAAAAACAAAAAACGGGGACATAACCGCAGGCACTAAACAACCGTACAATATTGTCGGCGAAAAAAGTAAATGTATGATAGTATGATATAAGGGCCAAAAAGTAGGGGTGTGCGAATATTCGAAAGTTTCGAATATTCGTCGAATATTACATTCGAAATATTCGTATTCGATTCGGAAATCGTGTATTCGAAAAGTTTCGAATATTCGATAAATTCGAATATTCGACAAAATCGAATATGCCATTCGATTATCATGCATAAAATAACTCGTCTTCCACATTTATGCTGCGCGTTCGTATAGCTAAAAACGTTGCCGAGAGGAGCGATAAACATCGTAAGTACACGGGGGCACGATATCTGCCTGCGACGAGCGCCCCAATACGTATGATTTATTGCTGGTGCATCTCCGACGTGCAGCGCTGTTGGCGATCATAACCGTACATTTTCAATATTATGCGGCCGTAACGTGCCGCACTACCACTCGTTCACTATGCGGGACCACTTCTGAAGAAAGACAATGACCCATGTGACTGGTGGCGGACTGTAGGCACCTTCAGATACCCCAGTCTGGCAAAGCTTTGCCCTATATATGTACCTCCCTATACCAGCCACTTCTGTTCCAAGCGAGCGTGCCTTTTCAGGTGCAGGGGGGGGGGTTGTCTCTGTTACAAGGGAGCGCCTGCTGCCTGATCATGTGGAGCAACTCATATTTCTTCATGATAACATGATGTAGTCATTACTTTAATTGTGCCGTGATATTTGCTTGTGTTGTGATGTGCATTGTGCTAGCCTGAACATTGTGTTCTGGAGATAGCAGTGTATGTTGTGTTGCCAGTCAGGCTGTTAATGTTTTTTTTTTCTTGAAATAGCTACATGTTAAATAAAATATCGTTACTGTGGAGGCATTTTTCCTTTGATATTCGATATTCGATTCGATATTCGAAGGTGGATATTCGTATTCGATTCGTATTCGAAAAGTTTGATATTCGCACACCCCTACCAAAAAGTAATCATGGCATACAGTCGATACAGCAAGATAATAGGAGAATACAATTACCCTTGACAAACAATCGTGTCATACAGATTAGCGTCGGCTAAGAAGGATTGATGTTGAATAAACTTGGCAAAAACTTGACTGGCATAAGGATGGGTGCTCTCGGATACTGTTTCCTAATGTGACCTTGTGTAGTCATATGCATGCTACGTGAAGTAAATAGAAATGATATCCCTGCAGGGAGTATCTTGCAATTGTTTGACTAAGTCGAAAATAAGTTGTGCGCTGTTTTACCTTATCCTTCGGATCACTTTCCACGATTCAGTCAACCAATTCGCGTGGTCGCTTTTACTCGGCAGGCGTCCGCGCTTTATTCTGCCACATTAAGAATCAAATGGTGGGTAGCCGTCACTGTTCATGAAGATTCGTTAGTTTCCACGCCGGTAAAATGTCAGCGGATCATAGAAATTGAAATAAGAACAAAGCCTTCGTAGCAGCCTAAATGTAGGTGTATATTTATTCAAGCAGGCATGGCTAGAGCTCGCAAATAAGATTTTAATATGAGACCTTCATTGATATAACTCGATCTGCCAAGTATTTGTTACAATTATAAAAAGGAATTTGTACAAAGCGTTTCGATTCATTCTCCGGATTTTTTTTTGATGTAATGAAACTGGAGAGGGAATTATTGTGACAAACTTTGTATCACTTTGACGCAGGCTTTACATTTATCAGAGTTTAAAGCATAATACTACATCTTTAGTTAAATGTATTTAAATTCCATTTTAAAAACACAGCGCTAATTTAGACATGAACAGAAGAAACAGCAAACAAGGATGGGCACTGCCAAGAAAAGTTTTATTGTGCGTGCGCAAATATATAGCTTATGAATGAAAGGAAGAAAGCGCCCGCCCTCGTTTGCTGTTCCTTCTGTCCATGTCTAAATTAGTGCTCTGTTTTTAAGATGGATTCGTACCAACGAGCTCGCATTCAAACTCTTCTAGTGTATTTAAAGTGATTCACTTGATCAACTATACTCGTTAACATTCTTTTGTTCATACACATTCCTGCCCGCTTTACTTAAAATCTTCGCCTTGAAAACAAGCAGTCCATGTAAGGCTGCCATCAGGAATATCAGAACGCTCTATATAAAATATTCGTCTCGGAAGCAAGCAGTGCATGTAAGGCTGCTATCAGTTATCTTTAAACAATATAAAAAATATTGATGAGAAATTGCTGAACGGAGAACGTCGCTGTAGCCAAAATATTGACAAATAAGACTAGTCTTCGTCAGAGCAGCAACTGCATTCCTTAGCCGCCCTTTTATGCACGCCTTTATGAGTAGAGCAAGCTTATGCGCAAAGAAGGGTGAAATAGGCGAAGGGGAGATAGAAAGGTTGGGTGCAAGAAGTACGGTCGGTGCTGAACTGTTAAGGAGTAACAACAATTGGTACATTAGGAGATTACATGTTTTGGTCTCATACATAGTAAGCATGAGGCTGTGCCATCCTGCGGATATGGCTAGTGCTTTTGTCCTTTATTTCGCAGAAGCAATTTAGAGTGGGGAGCGAGTGAAAGTGGCAACTATTTCATTAAAACCCCATAACAGAAAAGCTGCACATATCCAGTCAGATCATCCGCCTGCATGACGTCGCGCTTCCAAGACGACGTGCACTGAAAGTGGGCGGTTTGAAAACGCGTTCGTTGAGCCGCTGTGATCGATGGCGTTTCGCAGCTTTGAAGCCTTGTAATAGATTACATAGTTTACACACATAGCTTAAATCGGTGTGTAATGATCCTCATAACTTGCTACCGGGACAATGTGTTCGTACAAAATCGTCAAAACCGTTTCAGGGTCCCTTTAACGAGACACCCGTTGTTTCGGGTAGGCATTGTCACTGGAACGGGGAGCGGCAAAAGCACAATCAGCGGGGAAGAAGGAACGCTACCATACTGCCTGACCGTATTTGCGTACCGTATTTCCGTAACTTGCTAAAACTCTCTATTTATGTTCACCATTTACCGCTGGTGGTACGCAGGTGTCGGAGGAGCTTGAGCGTGTTTCCTATCACGCAACGATCCTACATTTTCTTTCAATTTGAAATCTGCCTTTGAGACGCCCACGACCAAGTGGCCCCTTTTTGTACCCACTCGTGATGTGGCACGATAAAAAAAAATAACACCGGGAACACCTTGCGTCAGACGCCCCCGCGTGGCAGGAGACGCAGAGGGGTCACTCCACGCGCCGCAGTTTAAAAGAAATAGAAATATCTAAGAGCGTCTGATACTCCATTGTCGACACGCAGTCTTCGCCAATTCACCTGGAGTGGGTATGTGCCGTAAATTTGAGGGCAGAAACCAACAAAGAAACAAACATTGTCGACACTTGCAGCGCGTTGCTCAAGCACAAACACGTAACTGTGACAGTTGTTAGTTCGCGCTTGTCCTGTGTATACCTGTGCGTTCATTTCGGGCGTCCTTCTTTGTGCTTCAGCAGCGTGCTGCAAGTATCGAGCTGCTTGTCGTTCTTCGTGGGACATTCCAATTTCTTGCTATCGCATTCATTGCTTCGCCCTTGCGGCATTTTAGATGCGAAGCAGCTTATGGCGGAGTTCAATCCGGTGGTGGTGTGTGGCGTGAGCACCCTTACCCTCCTCTCCTCTCCTAAGCTCCCCCCCTTCTCGCGCGCCTCATTCTCTCCTGCGCAACGCCGCAATGAGCGCCAGCGCATCCCCTCCCCCTCTCTCTTCTCCTAAGCCCCCCCTCATCTCGCGCGCCTGTCGACCGCGTTCCCCGCTCGCCCTGTGAGAATTAACGAGCAGGCTTGAGGGAAGACACGTCGAGCGTAGCGTTCCTCTTCGCGTTCCACGACGCTTTGAATGGATGGATGTACCTTATGGCGCGGGACTTTGCCCCTGCTTAAGAACCTGGCGAGCCAGTTCCTAAAAAAAATTACACCTTCTCCCGATCAAGAGAACCATCTTCCCGCTGCGTCGCATTCACACATGGTTCCCTTTAGTAGGAGATGGTGTAAGTTTTTCGTATCCGCTCTTTATATTTGCGCTTCTTCAATCAACTTCCAGTCGTTAGTCCGCGCTAGTGCGTGTGTCTTACTTGTCTCAGTTTTTCGCGCATTTCTTCGTAGTGGAATTGTGGGTGACAGAAAAGCTGTTTCTCGACGTACCTTCCTGCGATAGCTACCCCGTTCACACTGCGTATTAGAGTCAGTGCTTGAAGATTCGCCATATACACTCATAATGTGATGTTCATCCTAACGATTATTTGTTGAGCTTGTTTCAATGTTAGCTGTCTGTCTGCCTCTTCCATGAAAGGAAATACTCACCGGGTCCCTTATGCATTCGCGTAAGATGACCAAAGGAGAAAGCCACCCTATTATTCCTTTTCTTCAGTCGATGTATTGATCGTACCCCTCCCCACTCCGAAAGTTTTCTACACCTAACGCGGTTTTGCACTGCCTCCAGGATCGGCGCATCGATCACTGAGGCAGTGCAAAGTGACGGTGTCATGTGATGACGTAGTCATGCGACGTAAGGTTTTGTGGCGTCATAATGATGTCACAAATTTTGATCAACTGTGCCGTCACAATGACGTCATGACGCGACGTCTTCACGTGATGATTTTTTGCATCACTCGTGTTGACGCCGCCGGACACCGCCGACGGTCAGTTTTCGCCTTTGATTAGGTATCTAAGGCTTTCGCACAAGGATTGAAAGCTGGGCTAGTTGGGGACAGTACTTGAACAATCTTCAAACAGCGCAAAAATGACGAGGATGAAAAGAACCACGAACCATACACGATTTTCTTGTAGACGAATGTAGACGATTTTCTTATTTTCGTTCAGGCTTCGAATTTTCCACAAGAAATGCGCTTGATGTTACCCACGTCTTCGAAAAATGCGGTCTTGGTTTGGATTTCACCCATGAGTTACCTAAAAACAACCGCCTACAGTTCCTACACATCCAATTAGAAGTATGAAATGACCATGTGTGTTGGAGGTATAGCCCACGCTCAGGAAAACCACTCCCTAATTTCAATTCAGGCCACTCGAAAGTTACCAAGAATGGTATTGTTTTTCATGTTTGCGTTCAGCGCTGTTTTGGTCTCACTGTGATCAGATGGGCACTAGCTTCTCTGAAGTGGTGACGAGGCTAAAAGCCACCGGGTTTCCAGATGCCATCATCCGGCAAACCGCCCAAAAGTTGATCAAACGAGTAAAGATAAACGCAGACAACATGCCTGTTCATCCAGCGCCACAGCAGAGCAAATTTCCAGCAGTACTTCCATATATACACAAACTACCTCAAAACCTGAGTAATGTGGCCAGCCGTTTTGGAGTTAGCGTTGTTTTTTTTTCGGGGCCTAATAGGTTAAGTAGGGTCTGTGGAATCGTTGAGCGAAAATTAAAAAAAAGCGCTTGTCAGGAGTCGGCAAGAAAGACTGCCGGGTCAGACACGTGACTCCCTTTGTGCAGTGTAAAAAAGGTGTGGTGTAACTCGTGCCGTTTTCATGTGGCCGAGTACACACAGGACAAACGAGTAGGTGTATCAGCATCAGACTATTGGAACACGAGCGTTCGTTACAACGGAATCCACACTCACATATGTCCCAACATGTTGCTCTGTGCCATTGTGCACCTAAATTTCATGAAGCTGAGGTGCTGTCAACACATCGCGACCAGATCACAAGAGAAATAACTGAGGCTTAAATAACAGGAAAAGGGGTGAGCAATGCATTAGCGTACCTTCTATTGCTCTACATGATAGCGAGTTTGTTTTCCTAGATAGTACAGTATCTTAAAATTCCTTGTCTTGGAGAGTACACTAGGTCTGTTTCTGGTTTTTCCGTTTCAAGATGCAGTGATGGCTAGCTGTTTCTTTTGCGCCTTTGTTTGCTCAAATGAGGTCACATGGGTGTGAGGGGTGTGTAGTCTTTTTCTTCCTTTTCTTCTTTCGTATGCTTTTAATTCATTTGCGAGTCAGTGCTGTGGTTTGTCGTTCTTTTCTCTTCATCCTCGTCGCTTTTGCGTTGCTTCAAGAATCTTCAAGGCTTTCGCCTTAATAACGACGTAATTTTTTGTGCGTAAACATTTCCACATTGCAGCCTCATGGCTCAGAATGTTTTGTATGCACGAGTCATAATCGCATTCAAAAGAAAAAAGCAAACGCTTTCAAAACAAAATACCGGTGTCTTCATCACCACCCGTATTTCTCGAAACATCTTGCCACGATAAAGAAGAATGATACAGCCGGCATTTCACCACAAAAACACAAGATCCATCATGTTTGCTGCACCGCTGTGAACCAACGCCCAGAGGCCTTTCAATGTTTTTGCTTTAAGTATATATTTACCCTGGAACGCGGTGGCAACGAGCACAAAGTAAACATTGCGCGCATCAAGTTTAAGGCCCAGTGTTGGATCGGAAGCTTCTCCGCTGTTTACTCTGGGCACCTGTGAAATCGACAAGTATTTGCACAAGATAAAGGGGATGCGTAAATATTTTATAGATGCTCACGACAGCTGAAACATTTCCGTCCTGAGCCACATCAATCCTCACTGTTCTTAACTTTGTTTCGTATTGAACGCTGAAGCAGCTGCTCGTTTTCGAAATCCCTCTGCAGATTTCGGGTACGTCGGGCGCGATCTATACCACTGAAAGCATCGAGGTGCTGTCGTTGCAATGTGGAAAGCTGCATTAGCTGACACCACTTTGCTCGATGCAGCTATAATGGCTTGAAATGTATCGCTTTCCTTCAAAGTTTAGGAGGCATTCTTTGGTATCATAGCCAATAAACGTGTTGTCGTTTACAGTTGTTGAGTGCCTATTAGCAGGTATCGGTCACACTCGGGCATTCAGAATGTAACATTAGACTATATCGTAGGTTATGCAGTTGATTTGGGCAATAGTGCTATACAGTCGAAACTGGATCTAACGATGTAATAGGGATTCTCGAATTATTTCGTTAAATTGGGCAGTTTGTTAAATCGAGAAATAGATTTTTCAACTCTTCGAAATCCGAGATTGTAACGTTGCGACAACCAAAAGCTACCAGGCCATTGTTCTTGCCACCTATATACTTCTGCGCATGTGAAAATTCCGCGACGGCGGCCCGAGGGCGGCCCTGATATGGAGCCTCCCACCCCAAATCTCCCGGGCATAGTGGGCACTATGTCCGGGTGATGCAGGCCAGAACGACGGTTAGGGGAAGCAATGATGGGCGAACGATTTGCGGAGAAGCGGAGAACGAGTAAACTGATTGTGCGAGCACGCCGAGCACGAAAGTTGCAAGGAGTCTATTTGTGTGATGAAATCACGAAACCAACACCCCCCACCCCCTGCCCCAGTAGCATCATCCGGTACGTAAGAACGCTAGCGACTGCCGAGTCGACTGCTACATGCAATGCATGGGCGCGTCGTGCAAGCTCATCAAAACAAAGCTAGGGCGATGAGTAGGGCGCCTAAACCTTTTAGTGCGATAGCGTTGGAGTGCATGCTCGAAGAAAAACCCGTCGCTGCAAAATTGGAACAAAACTGCTGCAATTTATTGATGTATTTCTGGAAAAACTCCGTTAAATGAAGTTTCGCGGCCCAGATAGTTCGTCAATTCGGGTTGATGATAACACTGAACCTTATGGGTATATGCTGGCGAATCAGGGGCCGAATTCACAAAACTCACTTACGAGCAAATTGTCGCGTAAGAGAAATTTTGTCGCGTAAGTCGATTCACGAAGCGAAAAAAACGTCGTAAGAGGCCATCGTTATCACATCGGCCGCTGTGGTAAAGCGCGCTGTGACTGTCCAGGAACATGTCAGCGATGGTGATGCAGTTGCTATATTTGGTGACGTCACTGAAAAACGCTCGTAAGTGGATTCACGAAGCAAAAAAATTGCGCGGAAACAGCGTGGCTACGAGAAAATCCCAAGAGTGGTCCGGACCACTCTTACGAACAATATGGCTGTTTAGGACATGCAACTGCGGCGGGTATCTGGGTGCTGTGGCTAATTTTGAGCTAATTCACGGCCATTTAAGGCTTCTTGATGATTGCTGGTACGTTTTAATTTATTGCGGCGCTTTGAGTTTCGTGTGTTGTTTCGCTTGTACGCTATGGACTGTATTGGCACTCGTAGTCGTCCAATAAACTGGGAGTCGCAGTAATTAAAGAAGCCTATTGGGTGTCAATGGCGAAACATTATGCATGCAAAGACTTGTGGTTGGATTAAAACCAAAGGTCTACATGAATGGTCGATGAAGTCGAAAGCGGCGCGGTATTTGGTCAACATTTTTTTGTAATGTTGTTGTGTTGCGTCCGACTTCCTCCAATGAGACGTCCAACTTATCATGATGTACGCAGCATTGGTCGAAACCACCACCAAAGAGGTTCAGAGGAGCACATCAGCTGCACGCTATTCGAAATAAAATTGAGCGTAGCATTTCAATTAGCCGTTATTAAAGCCTATTATGTGATTCCACAACTTGTCTAGTTAGATAGGCTTTAACTGCCCAATAGGCACGATCGCTGAAACGCAGCTGT
Source organism: Rhipicephalus sanguineus (assembly GCF_013339695.2). NCBI lineage: Eukaryota > Metazoa > Arthropoda > Arachnida > Ixodida > Ixodidae > Rhipicephalus > Rhipicephalus sanguineus. Next base: position 149,076,159 of record NC_051183.1, read on the forward strand.
CGCTATGCGCTTTTGGTCGATCCAGAGCGGGCTCGTACATTGCAAATCGCAGCATATTATAGATGTGCGAGATTATGCATGAAATCTCAAACAAATTAAGCTTTTCGATCTTCACTGTTCGGAAACCGAAACGGAACGCGTTTATACGGCGAGCAGTCAGAAGTAAATGAATCCAGTAATTTGAAATGACATCAAAAATATGTGCGAATGCTCGCGATTCTCGAGTATAAACAAGCCTTTGCCGGATTCACGTCCCTTTGATTACTAACTGCCATTTAACATGGCGTGAGAATATCAATTGAAGGTGGCTTCACCCACTCATAAATGTATTTTGTGCTCATAAGCGTCAGCTTGACCTAGAAATCATCGCGTAGATAAGGCGAAACCCCCGCAGGAGGCTACTATCGTAGCAGACGACAAACGATAGCAGACGACGGCTTGGGCGAGAGGTGCAACTCGTGATTGGTTGGGAAGCAGTACTCTCTACAGCAGCCCATCTTATGACGTTGACAAAACACTTCTTTCATCGCGCGCTCCTGTCGTGTTCGTCATATCTTCCCCCTCGCACATAAGAGAACTTTTTATCTTCTCGCGATCAACGTGAAAGAGCTTTTTCTAAGTTGTCTTAGCGCCTACCCCCTGCTGCGCAGTTTGTAAGAACAACATGGCGCCGTAAACCGTAGGTGTCGGCGCCGATTTTCGCCAACGCATGAGTTCCTTCAGCGTTCGACTGGATGTGCTGTGAATACCGCTGCTTTTCCGGTGCGCGCAAGCAGTGTGAAGACCGACGGCAGTGTCTCTTGGTGTGCCGTGAAGCGTAGCGAAGCCTGTGCCACGGAGTGTTTATGAAGCGGGGATCGGCGCCT